>NC_041382.1:665615404-665663432 GCF_002162155.2 Triticum dicoccoides | reverse complement strand
TTCCAATACATTGTGCTTGAGGATAAAATGTAAAGAGGAAAGGTGAAGATCACCATGACTCTTGCATGAAGTATAAGACAAGAATAAAAGATAGGCCCTTCGCAGAGGGAAGCAAAGGTTGTCATGTGCTTTTATGGTTGGATGCACAAAATCTTAATGCGGAAGAACGTCACCTTATATCTCCACTTGTGATATGGACCTTTGTTATGCAATCCATCACTTTTATTTCTTCCACATCACAAGATCGTATAAAGCTTATTTTCTCCACACTAATGAATCATACATATTTAAGAGCAATTTTTTATTGCTTGCAATGATGACAACTTACTTGAAGGATCTTACTCAATCCATAGGTAGATATGGTGGACTCTCATGGCAAAACTAAGTTTAAGGGTATTTGGAAGCACAAGTAGTATCTCTACTTGGTGCAAAGAATTTGGCTAGCATGAGAGGGAAAGGCAAGCTCAACATGTTGGATGATCCATGACAATATAATATATTTTAGATGTAAGAAAACATAACCCATTACGTTGTCTTCCTTGTCCAACGTCAACTCTTTAGCATGTCATATTTTAATGAGTGCGCATAATCATAAAAGATGTCCAAGATAGTATATTTATATGTGAAAACCTCTCTTTCTTTATTACTCCCTATTAATTGCAACGATGACCAAAACTATGTTTGTCAACTCTCAACAACTTTTATTCATCATACTCTTTATATGTGAAGTCATTACTCTCCATAAGATCCATATGATCTCTTTATTTATTTTTATTATTTCTCTTTTATTTTATTCCCTCAAGATCATAGCAAGATAATCAAGCCCTTGACTCAACACTAATCTTTATTATATATAGCTCACGGACTAGATTACATAGAAGGATCATAAAGCAAAACTCAAGACTAGATCATACTAAAACTTTATTCTACTAGATCAAGATATTACCAAAAGGATCGAACTAAGAAAAATGGTAAAGATAAAAGTGTGATGATGATACGATACCGGGGCACTCCCCCATGCTTCGTAGTTACCAAGGGGAGTGCCCATGCCCATGTGTTTATATCTCTTTCTTTGGGAGTGGTGATGTGATATTCTTGGCGATGATGCCCCTCAGGATACGATTCTCTTCCTCGAGCTTATTGACTTGCTGCTTGAGGTCCACTATTTCCTTACGGGGCTTGCCCGTGACGGCTAAAGCTCCTTCCACCCAACGATGTTGCATAGCTGCGGGAGAATAAGTAACACTCTTTTTCATGTTTTCATAAGAAAAAAACCTAACATTGGAAGGGATGATCGAGTTTGGAATAGTTGAGCTCTGTAGTTCTCCCATCGTGAATCCAACTCGGAAATGAGAAGTAACTTCTTCATCCTCCTCCATGGCATCTATCCTTTTCAAGTTGGCCTCCATCTCTTCCTCAGTTGATGGCCCAAAGTGGTCAGCATAGCTGTTTGCTCTTGGCCCCGGTGTCGGATGAGACACCTGACTCTCCCCGACTGACTCTTGAGAAGACGTCTTGCTCTAAATCTGCAGCAGAGATAGCTCGAAACAAAAACAGAGGATGTTTGTGTGGTATGATACGTCTCCAATGTATCTATAATTTTTGATTGCTCCATGCTATATTATCTACTGTTTTGGACATTATTGGGTTTTATTTTCCACTTTTATATTATTTTTGGGACTAACCTATTAACTGGAGGCCCAACCCAGAATTGCTGTTTTTTTGCCTATTTTAGGGTTTCTAAGAAAAGGAATATCAAACGGAGTCCAAACGGAATGAAACCTTCGGGAACGTGATTTTCTCACTGAACATGATCCAGGAGACTTGGACCCTATGTCGAGAAACAAAGGAGGAGGCCACGAGGTAGGGGGCGCGCCTACCCCCCCCCCCAGGCGCGCCCTCCACTCGTGTGGGCCCCCTGTTGCTCCACCGACGTACTCCTTCCTCTTATATATACCTACGTACCCCCAAACGATCAGATACAGAGCCAAAACCCTAATTCCACTGCCGTAACTTCCTGTATCCACGAGATCCCATCTTGGGGCCTGTTCCGGAGCTCCGCCGGAGGGGGTATCCATCACGGAGGGCTTCTACATCAACACCATAGCCTCTCCGATGAAGTGTGAGTAGTTTACCTCAGACCTTCGGGTCCATAGTTATTAGCTAAATGGCTTCTTCTCTCTTTTTGGATCTCAATACAATGTTCTCCCCCTCTCTTGCGGAGATCTATTCGATGTAATCTTCTTTTTGCGGTGTGTTTGTTGAGACCGATGAATTGTGGGTTTATGATCAAGATTATCTATGAACAATATTTGAATCTTCTCTGAATTCTTTTATGTATGATTGGTTATCTTTGCAAGTCTCTTCGAATTATCAGTTTGGTTTGGCCTACTAGATTGATCTTTCTTGCAATGGGAGAAGTGCTTAGCTTTGGGTTCAATCTTGCGGTGTACTTTCCCAGTGACAATAGGGGCAGCAAGGCACGTATTGTATTGTTGCCATCGAGGATAACAAGATGGGTTTTTTATCATGTTGCATGAATTTATCCCTCTACATCATGTCATCTTGCTTAAGGCGTTACTCTGTTTTCATGAACTTAATACTCTAGATGCATGCTGGATAGCGGTCGATGAGTGGAGTAATAGTAGTAGATGCAGGCAGGAGTCGGTCTACTTGTCCCGGACGTGATGCCTATATACATGATCATACCTAGATATTCTCATAACTATGCTCAATTCTGTCAATTGCTCAACAGTAATTCGTTCATCCATCGTAGAATACTTATGCTCTTGGGAGAAGCCACTAGTGAAACCTATGGCCCCCGGGTCTATCTTCATCATATTAATCTTCCAATACTTAGTTATTTCCTTTGCTTTTATTTTACTTTGCATCTTTATCATAAAAATACCAAAAATATTATCTTATCATATATATCAGATCTCACTCTCGTAAGTGACCGTGAAGGGATTGACAACCCCTTATCGCGTTGGTTGCAAGGAGTTATTTGCTTTGTGCAGGTACTAGGGGACGCGCGCGCAACCTCCTACTGGATTGATACCTTGGTTCTCAAAAACTGAGGGAAATACTTATGTTACTTTGCTGCATCATCCTTTCCTCTTCGGGGAAATCCAACGCAGTGCTCAAGAGGTAGCAAGAAGAATTTCTAGCGCAGTTGCCATGGAGGTTCGCGCAAGTCAAGATTTGACTTCCAACAACGGGCCACTTCTGGGGTCTACGCAAATGTCAACATACCAAGTACTCATCACAATCCTTATCTCCCACATTACATTATTTGCCATTTGCCTCTCGTTTTCCTCGCCCCCACTTCACCCTTGCCATTTTATTCGCCCTCTCTCTCTCTCTCTATCCTCCCTCTCTTTCTCTATTTGCCTCTTTTTGCCTGCTTGCTTTTTGTTTGTTTGTGTGTTGGATTGCTTGCTTGTCACGATGGCTCAAGATAACACTAAATTGTGTGACTTTACCAATACCAACAACAATGATTTTATTAGCACTCCGATTGCTCCTCTTACCAATGCTGAATCTTGTGAAATTAATGCCGCTTTGCTGAATCTTGTTATGAAAGATCTGTTCTCCGGCCTTCCTAGTGAAGATGCCGCTACCCATCTAAATAACTTCGTTGATTTGTGTGATATGCAAAAGAAAAAAGGTTTGGATAATGACAATGTTAAATTGAAGCTATTTCCTTTTTCGCTTAGAGATCGTGCTAAAGCTTGGTTTTCGTCTTTGCCTAAAAATAGTATTGACTCTTGGAACAAGTGCAAAGATGCTTTTATCTCTAAGTATTTTCCTCCCGCTAAGATCATCTCCCTTAGAAACGACATTATGAATTTTAAGCAACTTGATCATGAACATGTTGCACAAGCTTGGGAGAGGATGAAATTAATGATACATAATTGCCCTGCTCATGGTTTGAATTTATGGATGATTATACAAAAAAATTATGCCGGATTGAATTTCGCTTCTAGAAATCTTTTAGATTCGGCCGTGGGAGGCACGTTTATGGAAATCACTTTAGGAGAAGCTACTAAACTCCTAGATAATATTATTGTTAATTATTCTCAATGGCATACTGAAAGATCTACTAATAAAAAGGTGCATGCGATAGAAGAAATTAATGTTTTGAGTGGAAAAATGGATGAACTTATGAAATTATTTGTTGGTAAGAGTGTTTCTTCTGATCTTAATGATATGCCCTTGTCTACTTTGATTGAGAATAATAATGAATCTATGGATGTGAATTTTGTTGGTAGGAATAATTTTGGTAACGACGTGTATAGAGGAAATTTTAATCCTAGGCCTTATCCTAGTAACCCCTCTAATAATTATGGTAATTCCTACAACAATTCTTATGGAAATTATAATAAGATGCCCTCTGATTTTGAATCTAATATTAAAGAATTTATTACTTTGCAAAAGAATTTCAATGCTTTGATTGAAGAAAAAATGCTTAAGATTGATGATTTGGCTAGGAACGTTGATAGAATTTATCTTGATGTTGATTCTTTGAAACTTAGATCTATTCCACCTAAGGATGATATCAATGAGTCTCTCAAAGCCATGAGAATTTCCATTGATGAGTGCAAAGAAAGAACCGCTAGGATGCGTGCTAAGAAAGATGCCTTTATAGGAGCGTGTTCTTCTAGTTCCTATGAAAATAAAGATGAAGATCTAAAAGTTCTTGATGTGTCCCCTATTAAATATTTGTTTTGCAATATGAATCTTAATAATGATGAGACTGAATATGACCCACCTTTACCTAAAAGGCGTTCCAAAAATTCAGAGTTTTTAGATCTTGATGCTAAATTTGATGAAAGTGGGATTGAAGAAATTAAAACCCTAGATGTTGTTAAACCCACTATTTTGGATTTCAAGGAATTTAATTATGAAAATTGCTATTTGATTGATTGTATTTCCTTGTTGCAATCCGTGCTAAATTCCCCTCATGCTTATAATCAAAATAAAGCGTTTACTAAACATATCATTGATGCCTTGATGCAATATTATGAAGAAAAACTTGAATTGGAAGTTTCTATCCCTAGAAAACTTTATGATAAGTGGGAACCAACTATTAAAATTAAGATTAAATCTCATGAGTTCTATTCTTTATGTGATTTGGGTGCTAGTGTTTCCACGATTCCAAAGACTTTGTGTGATTTGTTAGGTTTCCGTGATTTTGATGATTGCTCTCTAAACTTGCACCTTGTAGATTCCACTATTAAGAAACCTATGGGAGGAATTAATTATGTTATTATTGTTTCAAATAGGAATTATGTGCCCATAGATTTTATTGTTCTTGACATAGATTGCAATCCTTCATGTCCTATTATTCTTGGTAGACCTTTCCTTAGAACGATCAGTGCAATTATTGATATGAAGGAAGGAAATATTAGATTCCAATTTCCATTAAGGAAAGGTATGGAACACTTTCCTAAAAATAAAATTAAATTACCTTATGAATCTATTATGAGAGCCACTTATGGATTGCCTACCAAAGATGGCAATACCTAGATCTATCCTTGCTTTTTATGCCTAGCTAGGGGCGTTAAACGATAGCGCTTGTTGGGAGGCAGCCCAATTTTATTTTTATTCCTTGCTTTTTGCTCCTGTTTAGTAATAAATAATTTATCTAGCCTCTGTTTTGGTTGTGTTTTTGTGTTTAATTAGTGTTTTTGCCAAGTAGAACCGTTGGGAAGACTTGGGGAAAGTCTTGATATCTTGCTGTAAAAAATAGAAACTTTAGCGCTCACGAGAACTGCTGCCATTTTTATTTGGAAAGTTATATTTAGTTAATTATTTTTGAAAATGATTAATAGATAAATTACTCACGTCCAGCAATTTATTTTATAATTTTTGGGATTCCAGATCTTGCGCTAGCGACAGATTACTACAGACTGTTCTGTTTTTGACAGATTCTGTTTTTCGTGTGTTGTTTGCTTATTTTGATGAATCTATGGCTAGTAAAATAGTTTATAAACCATAGATAAGTTGGAATACAGTAGGTTTAACACCAATATAAATAAATAATGAGTTAATTACAGTACCTTGAAGTGGTCTTTTGTTTTCTTTCGCTAACGGAGCTCACGAGATTTTCTACTTTGAGTTTTGTGTTGTGAAGTTTTCAAGTTTTGCGTAAATATTTGATGGATTATGGAATAAGGAGTTGCAAGAGCCTAAGATTGGGGATGCACATGGAACCCCCAAGATAAACTAAGGACACCTAAAAGCCAAAGCTTGGGGATGCCCCAGAAGGCATCCCTTCTTTCGTCTACTTCTATCGGTAACTTTACTTGAAGCTATGTTTTTATTCACCACATGATATGTGTTTTGCTTGGAGCGTCTTGTATTATTTGAGTCTTTATTTGTTAGTTTACCACAATCATCCTTGCTGTACACACCTTTTGAGAGATCCATACATGATTTGGAATTTTTTAGAATACTCTATGTGCTTCGCTTATATCTTTTGAGTTATATAGTTTTGCTCTAGTACTTCACTTATATCTTTTAGAGCACAGTGGTGGATTTGTTTTATAGAAACTATTGATCTCTCATGCTTCACTTAGATTATTTTGAGAGTCTTAAATATCATGGTAATTTTCTTAAATAATCCTAATATGCTTGGTATTCAAGAATAGTAAAAACTTTCTTATGAGTGTGTTGAATACTATGAGAAGTTTGATGCTTGATAATTGTTTTGAGATATGAAGATGGTGATATTAAAGTTGTGCTAGTTGAGTAGTTGTGAATTTGAGAAATACTTGTGTTGAAGTTTGTGATTCCCGTAGCATGCACTTATGGTGAACCGTTATGTGATGAAGTCAGAGCATGATTTATTTATTGATTGTCTTCCTTATGAGTGGCAGTCGGGGACGAGCGATGGTCTTCTCCTACCAATCTATCCCCCTAGGAGCATGTGCGTAATACTTTGCTTTGATAACTTGTAGATTTTTGCAATAAGTTTATGAGTTCTTTATGACTAATGTTGAGTCCATGGATTATACGCACTCTCACCCTTCCACCATTGCTAGCCTCTCTAATACCGCGCACCTTTCGCCGGTATCATACACCCACCATATACCTTCCTCAAAACAGCCACCATACCTACCTATTATGGCATTTCCATAGCCATTCTGAGATATATTTCCATGCAACTTTCCACCATTCCGTTTATTGTGACACACTCCATCATTGTCATATTTCTTAGCATGATCATGTAGTTGACATCATATTTGTGGCAAATCCACCATTCATAATTCTTTCATACATGTCACTCATGAGTCATTGCATATCCCGGTACACCGCCGGAGGCATTCATATAGAGTCATATTTTGTTCTAAGTATCGAGTTGTAATTGTTGAGTTGTAAGAAAATAAAAGTGTGATGATCATCATTATTAGAGCATTGTCCTAGTGAGGAAAGGATGATGGAGACTATGACTCCCCCACAAGTCGGGATGAGACTCCGGACAAAAAAAAAGAGGCCAAAAAAAGAGAAAAGGCCCAAATAAAAAAATGAGAGAAAAAGAGAGAAGGGGCAATGCTACTATCCTTTTACCACACTTGTGCTTCAAAGTAGCACCATGATCTTCATAGTAGAGAGTCTCTCATTTCGTCACTTTCATATACTAGTGGGAATTTTTCATTATAGAACTTGGCTTGTATATTCCAATGATGGGCTTCCTCAAATTGCCCTAGGTCTTCGTGAGCAAGCGAGTTGGATGCACACCCACTTAGTTTCTTTTTGATCTTTCATATACTTATAGCTCTAGTGCATCCATTGCATGGCAATCCCTACTCACTCACATTGATATCTATTGATGGGCATCTCCATAGCCCGTTGATACGCCTAGTTGATGTAAGACTATCTTCTCCCTTTTTGTCTTCTCCACAACCACCATTCTATTCCACCTATAGTGCTATATCCATGGCTCACGCTCATGTATTGCGTGAAGATTGAAAAAGTTTTGAGAATGTCAAAAGTATGAAACAATTGCTTGGCTTGTCATTGGGGTTGTGCATGATTTAAATACTTTGTGTGGTGAAGATAGAGCATAGCCAGACTATATGATTTTGTAGGGATAACTTTCTTTGGCCGTGTTATTTTGAGAAGACATAATTGCTTTATTAGTATGCTTGAAGTATTATTATTTTTATGTCAATATGAACTTTTATCTTGAATCTTTCAGATATGAATATTCATATTACAATAAGAAGAATTACATTAAAATTATGCCAAGTAGCATTCCACATCAAAAATTCTGTTTTTATCATTTACCTACTCGAGGACGAGCAGGAATTAAGATTGGGGATGCTTGATACGTCTCCAACGTATCTGTAATTTTTGATTGCTCCATGCTATATTACCTACTGTTTTGGACATTATTGGGCTTTATTTTCCACTTTTATATTATTTTTGGGACTAACCTATTAACCGGAGGCCCATCCTAGAATTGTTTTTTTTTGCCTATTTTAGGGTTTCGAAGAAAAGGAATATCAAACGGAGTCCAAATGGAATGAAACCTTCGGGAACGTGATTTTCTCACCGAACATGATCCAGGAGACTTGGACCCTACGTCAAGAAACAAATGAGGAGGCCATGAGGTAGGGGGGCGTGCCTCCCCCCCCCAGGCGCGCCCTCCACCCTTGTGGGCCCCCTGTTGCTCCACTGACGTACTCCTTCCTCCTATATATACCTACGTACCCCCAAACGATCAGATACAGAGCCAAAACCCTAATTCCACCGCCGTAACTTCCTGTATCCACAAGATCCCATCTTGGGGCCTGTTCCGGAGCTCCGCCGGAGGGGGTATCCATCACGGAGGGCTTCTACATCAACACCATAGCCTCTCCGATGAAGTGTGAGTAGTTTACCTCAGACCTTCGGGTCCATAGTTATTAGCTAGATGGCTTCTTCTCTCTTTTTGGATCTCAATACAATATTCTCCCCCTCTCTTGTGAAGATCTATTCGATGTAATCTTCTTTTTGCGGTGTGTTTGTTGAGACCGATGAATTGTGGGTTTATGATCAAGATTATCTATGAACAATATTTGAATCTTCTCTGAATTCTTTTATGTATGATTGGTTATCTTTGCAATTCTCTTCGAATTATCAATTTGGTTTGGCCTACTAGATTGATCTTTCTTGCAATGGGAGAAGTGCTTGGCTTTGGGTTCAATCTTGCGGTGTCCTTTCCCAGTGACAGTAGGGGAAGCAAGCCCGTATTGTATTGTTGCCATCGAGGATAACACGATGGGTTTTTTATCATATTGCATGAATTTATCCCTCTACATTATGTCATCTTGCTTAAGGCGTTACTCTGTTTTCATGAACTTAATACTCTAGATGCATGCTGGATAGCGGTCGATGAGTGGAGTAATAGTAGTAGATGCAGGCAGGAGTCGGTCTACTTGTCTCGGACGTGATGCCTATATACATGATCATACCTAGTGACGATGTCCTGGACTAGGGGGTACTCACCACGTCGTCTCCCGATCTATTAGATTGGGCCGAGGACCCCCGTGGCCGTATACTCATGGGGCAGTTCGGACGGCTGCCGCATACAAGGAAGATTCCACAAGACTTGGCGATCAAGACAAGGACTTCTCCCCACCGGCGTATTCGGCTAGGACTCTTGTTATCCTAGGCCTCTGGTGCATTATATAAACCGAGGCCAGGCTAGTCGATAGATATACAATATATACACAACAACAATCATACCATAGGCTAGCTTCTAGGGTTTAGCCTCCTTGATCTCGTGGTAGATCTACTCTTGTACTACCCATATCATCAATATTAATCAAGCAGGACGCAGGGTTTTACCTCCATCAAGAGGGTCTGAACCTGGGTAAAACATCGTGTTACCTGCCTCCTGTTACCATCGATCCTAGACGCACAGTTCGGGACCCCCTACCCGAGATCCGCCGGTTTTAACACAGACATTGGTGCTTTCATTGAGAGTTCCGCTGTGTGATCGACAAAAGGATCGATGGCTCGCCTGCAGATCAACTGCGACTTCGGCATCTTCGTCACCAGCTCGACTGGTCACCTTGGTTTGACCAAGAATTGCGCCCCGTGTTCGGATCACTATGTTCGGACGAGGGCCTTCATCAAACATCAACTCCGATCTCTATCAAGATCGCGGAGGAATCATCCATGGAGCTCAGGGGCTCAACGTCAACATTGCCCTCAAGCGACCGTGCTGTTTTTCTGGACAGCAAACTCGTATCTGCCGCCACCACCTCCTTGAGTATCACTTTGACGATCGCTTGGGTGGAATTGTGCGGAATTGAGTCTATAACAACCCTGGAAAATTTCGCCGAGTTCCGATGGAGGAATCTCTGGAAATCCACGATATACCGGAGCCCTGTCAAATCTGGACGGGAATTTGGATGAGTTTAGGGCGTGGTGCCCAGCTTCT
Organism: Triticum dicoccoides; assembly: GCF_002162155.2. Taxonomy (NCBI): domain Eukaryota; kingdom Viridiplantae; phylum Streptophyta; class Magnoliopsida; order Poales; family Poaceae; genus Triticum; species Triticum dicoccoides. The sequence goes on along the minus strand of NC_041382.1, from coordinate 665,652,997 downwards.
AGCTCGGACGTTCGTTGGAAGATCCAACTGTTGATCGGTTGCGGAATTTATATATCTACCACCTCTCAAAATTTCAGCTCGATCCGACCGTCCAAACTCCGGGAACCTTTCGATTAGTGCATCATTTTTCGGATCTGTTTTCTGCGCGAAAACAAATCCGACCCGAGTTCATCTTTTTTATGAACGGGATTTCGGACACCCCTTTTGAAGGAAGTTTTGTATGGGGTATTGTGTTTTGTTCCCAAAAACATCCCACTAACTTTAAGATCTTTTTGAACATGATCTTCGACATCATGCTGGTGTCAAATCAGTCCGGCAATATTACTCCACGGCTGCCGACCTGCGCTAGACACGGCGTCACTTTGTTGAGCCGAGCTCAACTTCTTCGGATCATCATCTCGGCAAGCCGAACAAGAGTCCGGCATCGCGAAGGATAAATCGTCACCAACATCGCCGCCCCACGGATTACACGGAGCGGGCATACCGGCATCGTCGCACAGTCGCTTCATCAAGCCGGCATCGACCACGTCACGACCTGCATTGACAGGGCCGCACTATTGCTTCTTCAAGCTGGTGTCCATCACACCGACCTACTTCGACTCATCGGCTGACATCGAGGTTTCGACATCTCGGCTGGACCGGGGGCTTCGCCATCTCTTCATCAACCTACTCCGGACACTTCGGCGTCACTAGCCGACCAGCTCCATCACGTTAGTTGGGCCGAGGGCTTTGCCTTGGCGAGCCAACCTTCACCAGCATTGCCATGTTGTCGTTTTATCGCCCATCAGGCAATGGGTGTGCGGATCGAGTCCCAATTTTGGGAATCACCTTCCTTCGGATGGCTACAACAAATAAACCAGGTGCTATTAACCCCAATATTTTTTGCTTGTTTGGGTTCATTTTTTTCCAAGGAATTATTACTCTGGTTCATCCGTCATATGTACACATGTCTATCAAATGGTGGCCGCATTAACGACGGTCGCGTGGTGGTTCGATCAGTTTCCGTACATAGTCCGGCGAACGCCGCATCCGGAGCTCGGACGACCTGTGAATTCAGGCTTTGCCACGCCTTTACTACATCACGCCGATGCCCTACATCGGCATTGACTTCGGTGCCAGGCCATATTTCTTCTATTCCTCACTTTGCATAAATTATTTATTATGCAACATTTTTTATTACTATTATCTCCGGTTTGCACTATTTTTTGTGCACAGGAAAATGATCCGGAGACTTCGGCGTCACTCTGCCGGTCTGCATTGACCGTGCTATGTCACCACTTCGGCCCGTCGAGCTCTCCGCTCCGCCACCTCAGGACCAGCTTGGGGGATGGAACCTTGCCCCGCATCAAGCTCGGACCACGTCATCAATACCGAACACATTAACCAGCTAAGTCGCTTTCATGCTCAAAGCTTTAATTTCTAACTTGTGTTTGGTTCGACCAAGCATTATACTTTTTTTGGAAAAAAGTAGCTTGTAAAAAATTTCCTTGTCCAAACTTTGTTTGTGACACACAAATTCAAGGACCCAATTCACTTGGGGGCTTCATTTATGAAGCTTTTCCTCTTGCATATGATTATACTTGTACGGCTTCGTTCCTTGTTCGTGTATTATGCCACAATATGCACCATATTGACTTAAGCGATTTGCAAGCTGGGTTGCCTCGCTCCTGTGTTTACCCTTACGTTCCCGATTGTTCGGCTAGGGAGTAAAGGGAGCACCTCTGCGATTGTCACGATAGGGTCAACCGAGCCGGACCTCAGACTGGGTGAAGCCGAAAGCTAGCGCTCTTATAGTTTTCAATGATGGTCGGCACACAACGGAACTCGTGAGTACAAAAAATCTATTGCACAAGTCTCATAATAACAATGAGCACCGAAGAAAGGTATCGATGGGGGTACTATTTTCTTCGAAGATGCTTCTTACACTTCACGGTAATATAGCATAAGTTCCCTGAGCGCGCTTTGTCTGTTACAGCCTTATGGCCTAATTGCCTGGTTATTGGAAACACCGTCGATATTCTCGACCGATGGAGGACATAACACTTTTCGGTCCTTGACCGAAGAGGGAGAAGCTGACGGTCGGTTAAGACGCGTTTAAAGTTCGGTTGAACATAGATATGATATAAGTACTTCGGTACATGCAATCATTCTTCTACCCAAGTCACTTGGGGGATCTTAAGTTTATTTGAGCCGTTTTATAATAAGTGTTCTTCTTCTTAGTCGTTGCAAAGTTTTATTATTATTTATCACTCCTTTTTCGACACGAGTGTGCGGTCACTAGCCGGGGAGCCTAATTTCTCTCTCAAAGCCGCTAGAGTTTAGTTTGCTAAACTGGCCTAATGAGAAGTACTCCGCCCTCGGGATAGGAGGTTGAAGCCGTAGGCTGACCCGCTCGAAGTCTTGAGATAGGATGTATCATGTTAAAGCACGACAGAAGCACTTCTTTTTTCTCAGACCAACTTTCGGATTGGCACCGAACACTTGATATTGTTCGGACGTCATGTCTTTACTGACGTTTCTTGGTTTTCCAAGCTTTTTGGCACTTTTAAAACTATTTGTGCTTTTCCAGCATTAGTCTCGCAGTGTAACGCCGGACACCTTTAGGGATTCGGCAAAAACATTCTCAGATATTGCTATATATACATCGGTTTCGAATTGTGTCTTCGGTCAATAGTTGGGTTGCCCGGCTCCTGCACTTGCTTCCTACGTTCCGTTTTGTTCGGCTAGGCATGCAAAGGGAGAACCACTGCGATTGTGCTTCCAGCTCACATGGTTAAGCACCTTAGTGGAGAAAGCCGAAAACTGACTGTCACAATAAGCGTAAACTGGTCAGTGATCCGATGACTATGACGGGCCATTCATAACATTGGCCGAAGTGTTTACGGCTTTACCTCGACTGTCGCCGAACACTACCGGGGGCTATTAAATGGCATCCCAAACTAAATCCTCGATATTTTGCTCTTACATTCGAGCTGAGGTTTCATGATCATGCTTAGCATGACAACCCAAAGAAAGGAACCGATAGCGGGACTATTTTCTTTGGAATACATTTCATCTGTTAAACAGTAATATAACATATCTCTCTGCGTACCTTTGTTTATAAAACCGTGTGGCCAGATTGCCTTGTTTGTCGTAAATCTTTGCCCTCATAAAGGCTTTATAAAGTAGGACAAACACTCCTCGGCTACTGGCCAAGAAGGTGGAAGCCGATGGTTGGTCAACAAAGTTTTGTACAATGCGGATCCGAGCATTAATGACGTAAAGTACTTGGATACATAGAGTCATTACACATAATTTGTGATTTTACTATGGATATTGATCCCTAATTCGGCCACCCGTGCCCGCATTAAGGCTCGGGGGCTACTCGGCTTCAGGCTTATTATTTACAAATATTAAAGGGGCACATCGATCCCCTCATCTGGTGTTGCCACCCGACCAGTGTCTCGGGGGCTACTGCATTGCTTGTCCAATGCAGAAAATTTTATGTGCAATATAGTTTCCGAGGAGATTTTGATCCTCAGGTTGGTCGGCCGCACCCAACCTGAGCCTCGAGGACTGAGCATGCCGCTTTTGTGTCCCGAAGTATTCTGCCGAGCTAGGACTTGATCCTCAGGCCGATTTTGCAAATCAACCTGAGTCTCAGCGGCTACTGGGATCAGCGGTCTTATGTCATCCTTCATGTGCATCTTGGGTTTTAGACCGATACACACCTTGAGGGCTACTGGCTATATATCTCCGCAGAGAATAAATTGCACCAATAAAAAATATTGACAAAAAATCGGCCCATAGTCGTGGTGGTGCACCACCTCGGAAGCAGTCCGGCATAAAGCTCGGGCGCTAGTGGCTGGCTCCATAGAGGGCATTTCCGGCATTAAGCTCGGCTAAACTCCTTCAACTTTTTTGAACCAAGGTGATATGACACCTCGGATATAGTCCGGCATTGGAGCCTGGACACAGTCCGGCGTTGGAGCTCGGATATACAGTCCGGCGTTGGAGCTCGGATACATAGTCCGGCATTGGAGCTCGGATACATTCCGGCACTAGAGCTGGGAAGCGGTCCGGCATTGGTGCTCGGCTGCAAAAGATACCTCGAATGCAGTCCGGCGTTGGAGCTCGGACGCAAGAGGACCCTGCCTCCCGGGAACAACTTCAAACCCGAGGTGTGGCATAAAAATAAACAAGGCATTGATGAAGGCCGGAAACTTAAAGGGGCTCCTCGGATACCCGACGTGTAAACTCGTCGAATGCATTTCGGCGATCCTCAAGATCGAAGATAAAGAAGATTTGTTGAACCAGTTTTCAAGACCGGCAACCGAAGATGAAGAACAGTTCGGAAGAATCAAGGAGCGTCCCTAACTTGAAGACCGGTTCAGGGGGCTACTGACGGGTGTCCTGGACTAGGGGGTACTCCCCACGTCGTCTCCTGATCTATTAGATTGGGCCGAGGACCCCCGTGGCCATATACTCATGGGCCAGTTCGGACGGCTGCCGCATACAAGGAAGATTCCACAAGACTTGGCAATCAAGACAAGGACTTCTCCCCACCGGCGTATTCGGCTAGGACTCTTGTTATCCTAGGCCTCCGGTGCATTATATAAACCGAGGCCAGGCTAGTCGATAGATATACAATATATACACAACAACAATCATACCATAGGCTAGATTCTAGGGTTTAGCCTCCTTGATCTCGTGGTAGATCTACTCTTGTACTACCCATATCATCAATATTAATCAAGCAGGACGTAGGGTTTTACCTCCATCAAGAGGGCCCGAACCTGGGTAAAACATCGTGTTCCCTACCTCCTGTTACCATTGATCCTAGACGCACAGTTCGGGACCCCCTACCTGAGACCGCCGGTTTTGACACCGACACCTAGGTATTCTCATAACTATGCTCAATTTTGTCAATTGCTCAATAGTAATTCATTCACCCACCGTAGAATACTTATGCTCTTGAGAGAAGCCACTAGTGAAACCTACGGCCCCCGGGTCTATCTTCATCATATTAATATTCCAATACTTAGTTATTTCCTTTGCTTTTATTTTAGTTTGCATCTTTATCATAAAAATACCAAAAATATTATCTTATCATATCTATCAGATCTCACTCTCGTAAGTGACCGTGTAGGGATTGACAACCCCTTATCGCGTTGGTTGCGAGGAGTTATTTGCTTTGTGCAGGTACTAGGGGACGTGCGCGCAACCTCCTACTGGATTGATACCTTGGTTCTCAAAAACTGAAGGAAATACTTATGCTACTTTGCTGCATCATCCTTTCCTCTTCGGGGAAATCCAATGCAGTGCTCAAGAGGTAGCATGGTACGGTGGTCAAAACCTTCGGGAGATTATATAATGAATTTTTACCGACCGAAAGGAGTATCGTGCAAGAAAATGGAGTCCGGAGAGCACACGAGGTGCCCACGAGGCAGGGGCACGCCCTCCACCCTCGTGGACGCCTCGTGTCCTTCCCGGACTACTTCTTATTTTCCTATTTTCTTAAATGTTCCAAAACGGAGAAATTTTGCTATTAGAACTGTTCTGGAGTCGATTTACTTACCGTACCACGTACCTATTCCTTTTCGGAGTCTGAAACGTTCTGGAGTGTCCCTTATGTATTCCTCCGGAGTTACGGTTTCAATAACATTAGTTTCAATGTTTCAATAACATTAGTTTCAACATTTATAGGATTACCCGAGATATAATGTTTGATTCTTTGACCGTTCACCACCCTCGGATTAGTGCCTTCGAAGGTGTTGATTGTTATGGCACCGGAACGATAGACCTCCTCGATGACGTAAGGACCTTCACATTTAGAGAGGAGTTTTCCTGCAAAAAATCTTAAACGAGAGTTGTATAACAATACATAATCACCTACATTAAACTCGTGTTTTTGTATCCTTTTGTCATGCCATCTTTTAACTTTTTCCTTAAACAGTTTGGCATTCGCATAGGCCTGGGTTCTCCATTCATCAAGTGAGCTAATGTCAAAAGGCCTCTTCTCACCGGCAAGTTTGAAATCATAATTGATCTCTTTAATGGCCCGATATGCCTTATGTTCTAGTTCGAGAGGTAAGTGACAAGCTTTGCCATAAACCATTTTATACGGAGACATACCCATAGGATTTTTATATGCAGTTCTATAAGACCATAATGCATCATCAAGTTTCTTGGACCAATTCTTTCTAGATCTATTAACAGCCTTTTGCGAAATTAATTTAAGCTCTCTATTGTTCAATTCTACTTGACCACTAGACTGTGGGAGATAAGGAGATGCAATTCTATGATTAACATCATATTTAGAAAGCATTTTACGAAAAGCACCATGAATAAAATGTGAACCACCATCAGTCATTAAGTATCTAGGGACTCCAAACCTCGGAAAATAACTTCTTTAAGCATCTTAATATAGGTGTTATGATCAGCACTACTAGTTGGAATAGCTTCTACCTACTTAGTAACATAATCAACAACAACTAAAATATGTGTATACCCATTAGAGGAAGGAAAAGGTCCCATATAATCAAAGCCCCGAGCATCAAATGGTTCAATAACAAGTGAATAATTCATAGGCATTTCTTGACGTCTACTAATACTACCAATTCTTTGACATTCATCACAAGATAAGACAAACTTACGGGCATCCTTGAAGAGAGTAGGCCAATAAAAACTGGATTGGAATACCTTATGTGCAGTTCTATCTCCAGCATGGTGTCCTCCATAAGCTTCAGAGTGACACTTGTGTAGGATATGTTCCTGTTCATGCTCAGGTACACAACGTCTAATAATACCATCTACTCCTTCTTTATAAAGGTGTGGGTCATCCCAGAAGTAATGTCTTAAATCATAGAAAAACTTTTTCTTTTGTTGGTATGTGAAACTAGGTGATATAAATTTAGCAACAATGTAATTAGCATAATCAGTATACCATGGAGCAGTAAGAGAAGCATTTATGACAACCAATTATTCATCAGGAAAGCTATCATCAATAGGTAGTGGGTCATCAAGAACATTCTCTAACCTAGACAAGTTGTCTGCAACGGGATTCTCAGCTCCCTTTCTATCAATAATATGCAAATCAAATTCTTGAGAACCCATCTAATAAGTCTAGGTTTAGCATCTTTCTTTTCCATAAGATATTTAATAGCAGCATGATCAGTTACTTTAGAATCAACAATATAAGGTCTGAACTTATCACAAACAAATACAACTGCTAAAAACTCCTTCTCCGTAGTAGCATGATTTCTTTGAGCACTGTCTAGAGTTTTACTAGCATATTGGATAACATTTAATTTCTTATCAACTCTTTGTCCTAGAACAGCCCCTACAGCATAATCACTAGCATCACACATGATTTCAAATGGCAAATTCCAATCAGGAGGCTGAACAATAGGTGCAGAAATCAAAGCTTTCTTAAGTATTTCAAATGCTTCTACACAATCATAATCAAAAACAAATGGAACATCTTTTTGTAAGAGATTAGTCAGAGGCCTAGAAATTTTAGAGAAGTCCTTAATGAACCTCCTATAAAAATCGGCATGACCAAGGAAACTTCTTATACCTTTAATGTCCTTAGGACACGACATCTTTTCAATAGCATCAACTTTAGCTTTATCAACTTCAATACCTCTTTCAGAAATTTTATGTCCCAAGACAATACCTTCATTAACCATAAAGTGGCACTTCTCCCAATTCAAGACAAGATTAGTTTCTTCACATCTCTACAAAACCCGATCAAGGTTGCTTAAGCAATCATCAAAAGAAGTTCCATATACAGCAAAATCATCCATGAAAACCTCAACAATCTTTTCACAAAAGTCAGAGAATATAGCAGTCATACATCTTTGAAAGGTAGCAGGTGCATTGCATAAACCAAAAGGCATACGTATATAAGCAAAGGTACCGAAAGGGCAAGTAAAAGTTGTCTTTTCTTGATCCTCTTTTGATACAGGTATTTGAGAGAAACCAGAATAACCATCTGGAAAGCAAAAATGTGTATGTTTGGATAATCTTTCTAGCATTTGATCAATAAAAGGTAACAGGTAATGATCCTTTTTAGTAGCTTTATTTAATTTGCGGAAATCAATTACCATTCTATAACCTGTAACAATTCTTTGTGGGATCAATTCATCTTTATCATTAGGAACAACGGTAATTCCTCCCTTCTTAGGGACACAATGGACATGACTTACCCAGTGACTATCAGCAACGGGATAAATTATACCTGCCTCCAGAAGCTTTAGTATTTCTTTTCTTATCACTTCTTTCATCTTAGGATTTAATCGTCGTTGGTGATCAACAACGGTTTCGCGGCTTTCTCCAATTTTATTTTGTGCTGGCATAGAGTGGGACTAATGCCCTTAAGATCATCAAGAGTATATCCAATAGCAGCACAATGCTTCTTCAGAATTTTCAATAATTTCTTTTCTTCATGCTCTGAAAGGTTAGCACTAATAATAACAGGATATATCTCTTTCTCATCAAGATAAGCATATTTAAGACTACCAGGCAATGGTTTAAGCTCAAACATGGGATCACCCTTGGGTGGAGGAGGATCCCCTAGGATTTAAATAGGGAAGTTGTGTTTCAAAATAGGTCCCTGTTTAAAGAATACTTCATCTATTTCCCTTCTTTCATTCATAAACATATTATTTTCATGGTCAAGCAAATACTGTTCTAAAGGATCGCTAGGAGGCACGGCAATAGAAGCAAGACCAATTATTTCATCTTTACTAGGCAATTCTTTATCATGGGGTTGTCTATGAAATTTAGCAAAATTAAACTCATGAGACATATCACCCAAACCAATAGTAACAACATCCTTATTGCAATCTATCCTAGCATTAACAGTATTCAAGAAGGGTCTACCAAATATAATGGGACAAAGGTTATCTTGTGGGGAACCAAGAACAAGAAAATCGGCACGATATTTAACTTTCCCACACAAGACTTCAACATCTCTAACAATCCCAACTGGGGTAATAGTGTCTGTATTGGCAAGCTTAATTGTAACATCCCGAGTATTCTGCTTGTGCAAAACTGGCTTGCACCCGTTGTATGTGAACATAGAGCTTATCACACCTGATCATTACGTGGTGTCTCGGCACGACGAACTGTAGCAACGGTGCATACTCAGGGAGAACACTTATACCTTGAAAATTTAGCGAGAGATCATCTTATAATGCTACCGCCGTACTAAGCAAAATAAGATGCATGAAGGATAAACATCACATGCAATCAAATAAGTGATATGATATGGCCATCGTCATCTTGTGCCTTTTGATCTGCATCTCCAAAGCACTGTCATGATCACCATCGTCACCGGCTTAACACCTTGATCTCCATCAAAGCGTCGTAGTCGTCTCGCCAACTATTGCTTCTACGACTATAGCTACCGCTTAGTGATAAAGTAAAGCAATTACATGGCGATTGCATTTCATACAATAAATCGACAACCATATAGCTCCTGCCCGTTGCCGATAACAGTGTTACAAAACATGATCATCTCATACAATAATCAATATAATCACGTGTTGACCATATCACATCACAACATGCCCTGCAAAAACAAGTTAGACGTCCTATACTTTGTTGTTGCAAGTTTTACGTGGCTGCTATGGGCTTAGCAAGAACCGTTCTTACGTACACATTAAAAACCACAATGCGGTATAGTGATTGCTTTTTGATCTTTAGAAAGAACCCTGTTCATTGAATCTGATTCAACTAAAGTTGGAGAAACGGACACCCACTAGCTACCTGTGTGCGAAGCACGTCGATAGAACCAGTCCCGCGTAAGCATATGCGTAATGTCGGTCTGAGCCGCTTCATCCACCAATACCGCCGAATGAAGAATCAACTAGTGACAGCAAGCAATATGTATATACACATGCCCACAACTACTTTGTGTTCTACTCGTGCATATAACATCTACACATAGACCTGGCTCTGATACCACTGTTGGGGAACGAGGTATTTCAAAAAAATTCCTACGATCACACAAGATCTATCTAGGAGATGCATAGCAACGAGAGGGGAAGAGTATGTCTACGTACCCTCGTAGACCGAAAGCGGAAGCGTTATGAAACGTGGTTGATGTAGTCGAACGTCTTCGTGATCCAACCGATCAAGTACTGAACGCATGGCACCTCCGCGATCTGCACATGTTCAGCTCGGTGAAGTCCCTCGTACTCTTGATCTAGCTAAGGCCGAGGGAGAGTTTTATCAGCACGACGGCGTGATGACGGTGATGATTAAGTTACCAACGCAGGGCTTCACCTAAGCACTACAATGATCTGACCGAGGTGGAATTCTGTGGAGGGGGCACCACACACGGCTAAACAATCAACTTGTGTGTCTATGGGGTGCCCCCCTCCCCCATATATAAAGGGGTGGAGGAGGGGGCCGGCCGGCCACCTTGGGCGCGCCCCCAAGGGGGGAATCCTACTCCTACTAGGAGTAGGTCCCCCCCCTTCCTAGTCCTACTAGAAGGAGGGAGGAAGGGATAGAGGGGAGGAAGGAAAGGGGGGCCAGCCCCCCTCCCAATTCGGATTGGTCTTGGGGGCGCCCTCCTCTTGGCCTTCTCCTCTCTCTTCCACTAAAGCCCATGTAGGCCCATTAAGCCCCCGGTGGTTCCGGTAACCTCCCGGTACTCCGGTAAATGCCTGAACTCATCCGAAACCATTCCGATGTCCAAACATAGCCTTCCAATATATCAATCTTTATGCCTCGACCATTTAGAGACTCCTCGTCATGTCCGTGATCACATCCGGGACTCCAAACTACCTTCGGTACATCAAAACAGATAAACTCATAATACCGATCGTCATCGAACGTTAAGCGTGCGGACCCTACGGGTTCGAGAACTATGTAGACATGACCGAGACTCACTTCCGGTCAATAACCAATAGCGGAAACTGGATTGCTCGTATTGGTTCCTACATATTCTACAAAGATCTTTATCGGTCAAACCGCATAACAACATACGTTGTTCCCTTTGTCATCGGTATGTTACTTGCCTAAGATTCGATCGTCGGTATCATCATACCTAGTTCAATCTCGTTACCGGCAAGTCTCTTTACTCGTTCCTTAATGTATCATCCCACAACTAACTCATTAGTCACATTGCTTGCAAGGATTATAGTGATGTGCATTACCGAGAGGGCCCAGAGATACCTCTCCGACAATCGGAGTGACAAATCCTAATCTCGATCTATGCCAACTCAACAAACACCATCGGAGACACCTGTAGAGCATCTTTATAGTCACCCAGTTATGTTGTGACGTTTGATAGAACACTAAGTGTTCCTCCGGTATTCGGGAGTTGCGCAATCTCATAGTCATAGGAACATGTATAAGTTATGGAGAAAGCAATAGCAATAAACTAAACGATCCTAGTGCTAAGATAACAGATGGGTCAAGTCAATCATATCATTCTCTAATGATGTGATCCCGTTCATAAAATGACAACTCTTGTCCATGGCTAGGAAACTTAACCATCTTTGATTAACGAGCTAGTCAAGTAGAGGCATACTAGTGACACTCTTGTCTATGTATTCACACATGTACTAAGTTTCCGGTTAATACAATTCTAGCATGAATAATAAACATTTATCATGATAAAAGGAAATATAAATAACAACTTTATTATTGCCTCTAGGGCATATTTCCTTCACTTTTGGTCCAAAAACAATAGTCGTAAAGTTTCAAGTCAATTGGACTCCGTTTGATATTCATTTTCTGTGAAACTCAAAAACAAGGAAAAAAACAAAAACTGGCACTGGGCTCTAGGTTAATAGGTTAGTCCCAAAAATCGTATAAAATAGCATATAAATGCATATAAAACATCCAAGATAGATAATATAATAGCATGGAACAATCAAAAAATATAGATACATTGGAGACGTATCAGAACCATCTGGGGGGAATTCTGGTTGGGCATAGTAGCAAATTCCCCTCCTTGCATCTGTAAGTTACCCCCCTATCCACCAGGCTATTGAAAACTAGAATTGCCTGCTACCAACCCACCACTAGTCTCAGTGTTATTCTGCCCAAATTGCAAACTATCATGTTGACCCACAAATCTACCAGAATTCTTTCTCCATGTATGCCCTACAAAGTCATTACCTTGTCCAATTGGAGCCCCTTCACTTCTAGAGCCACTGTTGTTGGTCCCAGATCCACCTCTAAAACCACCATCTCCCCCTCTCTTCTGTCAAAATTATCAAGGTCCTGGTGGTCTTGTCTGCTGAAATCCCTGTTATAATTGTCAAATTTGCCTGTGGAATTACCTCTTCCCCCAATCCCTCCTCTACTCGGCCTTGGACGCCAGCCATCTTGTCTTCCTGCCACTCCTTCTTCTATCCATAGATCTTCTACATCTTCCTCTTCCCTACCATCTCTGTCCACCGCCACTCTCTTGCTAGGGTCTGGTAGGTATAGGACGTCTGGTTCCAACGAGGCAAGGAGCAGATCCCAGGTGTTATATACCTCCAGCTTCCCAAGCTTAGTTGGGCCTTCCCTGTAGGCCGCTCTGTTAGGCCCAACATCCATGCGCCCAAACCCCTCATCTTTAATTCCTAAGCCGAACCCACAGTCACTCTTCCAACTATCAGTCCCAATCTCTGAATCTCCTCCTGCTACCTCTTGAGCACTGAGTTGGTTTTCCCCGAAGAGGAAGGGATGATGCAGCAAAGTAGCATAAGTATTTCCCACAGTTTTTGAGAACCAATGTATCAATCCAGTAGGAGGCTATGCACGAGTCCCTCGTACCTGCACAAAACAAATAAATCCTCGCAACCAACGCAAATAGGGGTTGTCAATCCCTATAAGGCCACTTACGAGAGTGAGATCTGATAGATATGATAAGATAATATTTTTGGTATTTTTGTGATAAAGATGCAAAGTAAAATAAAGGTAAAGTAAATAGCAAAGGAAACAACTAGTAGTAGGAGATTAATATGATGAAGATAGACCCGGGGGCCATAGGTTTCACTAGTGGCTTCTCTCGAGAGCATAAGTATTCTACGGTGGGTGAACAAATTACTGTTGAGCAATTGACAGAATTGAGCATAGTTATGAGAATATCTAGGTATGATCATGTATATAGGCATCACGTCCGAGACAAGTAGACCAACTCCTTCCTGCATCTACTACTATTACTCCACTCATCGACCACTATCCAGCATGCATCTAGAGTATTAAGTTAAAAACAGAGTAACGCCTTAAGCAAGATGACATGATGTAGACAGATAGACTCATGCAATATGAAGAAAACCCTCGATGGCAACAATACAATACGTGCCTTGCTACCCCTACTGTCACTGGGAAAGGACACCGCAAGATTGAACCCAAAGCTAAGCACTTCTCCCATTGCAAGAAAGATCAATCTAGTAGGCCAAACCAAACTGATAATTCGAAGAGACTTGCAAAGATAACCAATCATACATAAAATAATTCAGAGAATATTCAAATATTATTCATAGATAGACTTGATCATAAACCCACAATTCATCGGTCTCAACAAACACACCGCAAAAAGAATATTACATCAAATAGTTCTCCACAAGAGAGGGGGAGAACATTGTATTGAGATCCAAAAAGAGAGAAGAAGCCATCTAGCTACTAACTATGGACCCGTAGGTCTGAGGTAAACTACTCACACTTCATCGGAGGGGCTATGGTGTTGATATAGAAGCCCTCCGTGATCGATGCCCCCTCCGGCGGAGCTCCGGAACAGGCCCCAAGATGGGATCTCGTGGATATAGAAAGTTACGACGGTGGAATTAGGGTTTTGGCTCCGTATCTGATCATTTGGGGGTACGTAGGTATATATAGGAGGAAGGAGTACGTCAGTGGAGCAATAGGGGGCCCGCGAGGGTGGAGGGCGCGCCTGGGGGGTAGGCGCGCCCCCCTACCTCATGGCCTCCTCTTTTCTTTCTTGATGTAGGGTCCAAGTCTCCCAGGTCTTGTTCGTTTAGAAAATCACGTTCCCGTAGGTTTCATTCCGTTTGGACTCCGTTTGATATTCCTTTTCTTCGAAACCCTAAAACAGGCAAAAAACAACAATTTTGGGTTGGGCCTCCGGTTAATAGGTTAGTCCAAAAAATAATATAAAAGTGGATAATAAAGCCCAATAATGTCCAAAACAGTAGATAATATAGCATGGAGCAATCAAAAATTACAGATACGTTGGAGACGTATCAAGCATCCCCAAGCTTAATTCCTGCTCGTCCTCGAGTAGGTAAATGATAAAAACAGAATTTTTGATGCGGAGTGCTACTTGGCATAATTTTAATGTAATTCTTCTCAATTGTGGTATGAATATTCAGATCCGAAAGATTCAAGACAAAAGTTCATATTAACATAAAAATAATAATACTTCAAGCATACTAACTAAGCAATTATGTCTTCTCAAAATAACATGGCCAAAGAAAGTTCATCCCTACAAAATCATATAGTTTAGTCATGTTTCATTTTCATCACACAAGAATGCTCTCATCATGCACAACCTCGATGAAAAGCCAAGCAATTGTTTCATACTTTAGCAATCTCAAACCTGTAAACTTTCACGCAATATATGAGCGCGAGCCATGGACATAGCACTATGGGTGGAATAGAATATAATGAGGGGGTTATGTGGAGAAGACAAAAAAGGAGAAAGTCTCACATCAACGAGGCTAATCAATGGGCTATGGAAATGCCCACCGACTGATGTTAATGCAAGGAGTAGGGATTGCCATGCAACAGATGCACTAGAGCTATAAATGTATGAATGCTCAACAAAAGAAACTAGTGGGTGTGCATCCAACTTGCTTGCTCACGAAGACCTAGGGCACTTGAGGAGGCCCATTGTTGGTATATACAAGCCAAGTTCTATAATGAAAAATTCCCACTAGTATATGAAAGTGACAAAACAAGAGACTCTCTATCATGAAGATTACAGTGCTACTTTGAAACACAAGTGTGGTAAAGGATAGTAACATTGTCCCTTCTCTCTTTTTCTCTCATCTTTTTGGGGCCTTATTTTTTTATGGCATTTATCTTTTTTATGGCCTTTTTATATATTCCTCACTTGGGACAATGCTCTAGAAAATGATGATCATCACACTTCTATTTATTTACAACTCAATGATTACAACTCGATACTAGAACAAAGATGACTCTATATGAATGCCTCCGGCGGTGTACCGGGATATGCAATGGACCAAGAGTGACATGTATGAAATATTTATGAACGGTGGCTTTGCCACAAATACTATGTCAACTACATGATCATGCTAAGCAATATGACAATAATGAATGTGTCATGATGAACGGAATGATGGAAAGTTGCATGGCAATATATCTCAGAATGGCTATGGAAATGCCATAATAGGTAGGTATGGTGGCTGTTTTGAGGAAGATATAAGGATGTTTATGTGTGAAAGAGCGTATCATATCACGGGGTTTGGATGCACCGGCGAAGTTTGCGCCAACTCTCAATGTGAGAAAGGGAAATGCACGGTACCGAAGAGGCTAGCAAGGATGGAAGGGTGAGAGTGTGTATAATCCATGGACTCAACATTAGTCATAAAGAACTCACATACTTATTGCAAAAATCTACAAGTCATCAAAAACCTCAGTACTACGCGCATGCTCCTAGGGGGATAGATTGGTAGGAAAAGACCATCGCTCGTCCCCGACCGCCACTCATAAGGAAGACAATCAAATAACACCTCATGTTTCAAATTTGTTGCATAACATTTACCATACGTTAATGCTACGAGAGTTGTAAACTTCAACACAAATATTTCCCAATTTCACAACTACTCAACTAGCACGACTTTGATATTATTACCTCCATATCTCAAAACAATCATCAAGCATCAAACTTCTCTTAGTATTCAAAACACTCTTAAGGAAGTTTTACTAACTTTGAATACCTAGCATATTAGGATTTTAAGCAAATTACCATGCTATTAAGACTCTCAAAATAATCTAAGTGAATCATGAGAGATCAATAGTTTCTATAAAACAAATCCACCACCGTGCTCTAAAAGATATAAGTGAAGTACTAGAGCAAAACTATATAACTCAAAAGGTATAAGCAAAGCAGATAGAGTATTCTAACAAATTCCAAATCATGTATGTCTCTCTCAAAAGGTGTGTACATCAAGGATGATTGTGGTAAACTAAAAATCAAAGACTCAAATAATACAAGACGCTCCAAGCAAAACACATATCATGTGGCGAATAAAAATATAGCTCCAAGTAAAGTTACCGATAGAAGTAGACGAAAGAGGGATGCCTTTCGGGGCATCCCCAAGCTTTGGCTTTTAGGTGTCCTTATATTATATTGGGGGTACCATGGGCATCCCCAAGCTTAGTCTCTTTCCATTCCTTGTTCCATAATCCATCAAATCTTTACCCAAAATTGAAAACTTCACAACACAAAACTTAAAGTAGAAAATCTCGTGAGCTCCGTTAGCGAAAGAAAATAAAAGACTACTTCAAGGTACTGTAATGAACTCATTATTTATTTATATTGGTGTTATATCTACTGTATTCCAACTTCTCTATGGTTTATAAACTATTTTACTAGCCATAGATTCATCAAAATAAGCAAACAACACACGAAAAACAGAATCTGTAAAAAACAGAACAATCTGTAGTAATCTGTAGCTAGCGCAAGATCTAGAACCACAAAAATTATAAAATAAATTGATGGACGTGAGGAATTTATCTATTAATAATCTGCAAAAATAATTAACTAAATATCACTTTCCAAATAAAAATTACAGCAGTTCTCGTGAGCGCTAAAGTTTCTGTTTTTTACAGCAAGTTCAACAAGACTTTCCCCAAGTCTTCCCAATGGTTCTACTTGGCACAAACACTAATTAAACACAAAAAACACAACCAAAACACAGGATAGATAAATTATTTATTACTAAACAGGAGCAAAAAGCAAGGAATAGAAATAAAATTGGGTTGGCTCCCAACAAGCGCTATCGTTTAACGCCCCTAGCTAGGCATAACAAGCAAGAATAGATCTAGGTATTTCCATCTTTGGTTTTCAACTTTTTAGTGGAATCAAGCTTGAATCCGGGAGGTTCTTTACGTTTCCCTTCATATTCTGAATTTTTTAGATCTAACAAATCCAACCGCTTATTGCAAAGGGTAATCAACATATTCATGCGGTGAATATTTCCACTAATGTTCTTATGAGGTTCAAGAGATTTCTGCAAGATTTTAGTAACTTCACAATTTTTTTCAAAAACTTGTGTCTCTTCCTGGGTAGGATGAGGCCCCTTTTGTTGAGTTAGTGTTCCTACTATACCTTCTATAATTTCAAGTGCAATATGGGGATCGATTTCAATAAAATTGCCTTTGGCAACGCAATCCAAGAGTTGTCTATGAGACATATTTAATCCAATATAAAAATTGCGAAGCAAAATTCTCAGGTTTATTTCAGAGGTACAATTATGATAAGACTCCATTATTCTCAACCAGACATCTTTTAAGTTTTCTCCTAGTCTCTGTTTAAAGTGAAAGATTTCGAACTCATGAGTCAACGGAGAAGAAAAGGGACTAGCCATAACGACAATCAAACAAACTAACACACAAGAAAAAAAAACAAGCAGGCAAAAGAGGCAAATAGAGAAAGAGAGGGAGGATAGAGAGAGAGAGGGCGAATAAAACGGCAAGGGTGAAGTGGGGGAGAGGAAAACGACAGACAAATGGCAAATAATGTAATGCGGGATATAAGGGTATGTGATGGGTACTTGGTATGTTGACTTTTGCGTAGACCTCCCCGGCAACGGCGCCAGAAATCCTTCTTGCTACCTCTTGAGCACTGCGTTGGTTTTCCCCGAAGAGGAAGAGATGATGCAGCAAAGTAGCGTAAGTATTTACCTCAGTTTTTGAAAACCAAGGTAGCAATCCAGTAGAAGGCTACGCGCGAGTCCCTCGTACCTGCACAAAACAAATAAATCCTCGCAACCAACGCCAATAGGGGTTGTAAATCCCTATAAGGCCACTTACGAGAGTGAGATCTGATAGATATGATAAGATAATGTTTTTGGTATTTTTGTGATAAAGATGCAAAGTAAAATAAAGGCAAAGTAAATAGCAAAGGAAACAACTAAGTAGTAGGAGATTAATATGATGAAGATAGACCCGGGGGCCATAGGTTTCACTAGTGGCTTCTCTCGAGAGCATAAGTATTCTACGGTGGGTGAACAAATTATTGTTGATCAATTGACAGAATTGAGCATAGTTATGAGAATATCTAGGTATGATCATGTATATAGGCATCACGTCCGAGACAAGTAGACCGACTCCTGCCTGCATCTACTACTATTACTCCACTCATCGACCGCTATCCAGCATGCATCTAGAGTATTAAGTTAAAAACAGAGTAACGCCTTAAGCAAGATGACATGATGTAGAGGGATAGATTCATGCAATATGAAGAAAACCCCATCTTGTTATCCTCGATGGCAACAATACAATACGTGCCTTGCTGCCCCTACTGTCACTGGGAAAGGACACCGCAAGATTGAACCCAAAGCTAAGCACTTCTCCCATTGCAAGAAAGATCAATCTAGTAAGCCAAACCAAACTGATAATTCGAAGAGACTTGCAAAGATAACCAATCATACATAAAAGAATTCAGGGAAGATTCAAATATTATTCATAGATAGACTTGATCATAAAACCACAATTCATCGGTCTCAACAAACACACCGCAAAAAGAAGATTACATTGAAAAGTTCTCCACAAGA
Organism: Triticum dicoccoides; assembly: GCF_002162155.2. Taxonomy (NCBI): domain Eukaryota; kingdom Viridiplantae; phylum Streptophyta; class Magnoliopsida; order Poales; family Poaceae; genus Triticum; species Triticum dicoccoides. Next base: position 665,634,239 of record NC_041382.1, on the reverse strand, counting down.
GAGGGGGAGAACATTGTACTGAGATCCAAAAAGAGAGAAGAAGCCATCTAGCTACTAACTATGGACCAGTAGGTGTGAGGTAAACTACTCACACTTCATCGGAGGGGCTATGGTGTTGATGTAGAAGCACTCCGTGATCGATGCCCCCTCCGGCGGAGCTCCGGAATAGGCCCCAAGATGGGATCTCATGGATACAGAAAGTTACGGTGGTGGAATTAGGGTTTTGGCTCCGTATCTGATCGTTTGGGGTGAAGGAAATATGCCCTAGAGGCAATAATAAAGTTATTATTTATTTCCTTATAATCATGATAAATTTTTATTATTCATGCTAGAATTGTATTAACCGGAAACATAATACATGTGTGAATACATAGACAAACAAAGTGTCACTAGTATGCCTCTACTTGACTAGCTCGCTAATCAAAGATGGTTATGTTTCCTAACCATGAACAAATGAGTTGTTATTTGATTAACGAGGCCACATCATTAGTTGAATGATCTGATTGACATGACCCATTCCATTAGCTTAGCACCCGATCGTTTAGTATGTTGCTATTGCTTTCTTCATGACTTATACATGTTCCTATAACTATGAGATTATGCAACTCCCATTTGCCGGAGGAACACTTTGGGTGCTACCAAACGTCACAACGTAACTGGGTGATCATAAAGGAGCATTACAGGTGTCTCCAAAGGTAGATGTTGGGTTGGCGTATTTCGAGATTAGGTTTTGTCACTCCGATTGTCGGAGAGGTATCTCTGGGCCCTCTCGGTAATGCACATCACTTAAGCCTTGCAAGCATTGCAACTAAATGAGTTAGTTGCGGGATGATGTATTACAGAACGAGTAAAGAGACTTGCCGGTAACGAGATTGAACTAGGTATTGGAATACCGACGATCGAATCTCGGGCAAGTAACATACCGATGACAAAGGGAACAACGTATGTTGTTATGCGGTCTGACCGATAAAGATCTTCGTAGAATATGTAGGAGCCAATATGGGCATCCAGGTCCCGCTATTGTTTATTGACCGGAGACATGTCTCGGTCATGTCTACATTGTTCTCGAACCCGTAGGGTCCGCACGCTTAAGGTTACGATGACATTTATATTATGAGTTTATGCATTTTGATGTACCGAAGGTTGTTCGGAGTCCCGGATGTGATCACGGGCATGACGAGGTGTCTCGAAATGGTCGAGACATAAAGATTGATATATTGGAAGCCTATGTTTGGATATCGGAAGTGTTCCGGGTGAAATCGGGATTTTACCGGAGTACCGGGAAGGTTACCAGAACCCCCCGGGAGCTATATGGGCCTTAGTGGGCTTTAGTGGAAAGGAGAAAGGGGCAGCCCAAGGTGGCTGCGCGCCTCCCCCCTTCCCCTAGTCCTATTAGGACTAGGAGAGGTGGCCGGCCCCCTCTCTCTCTTTCCCCCCTCAAGGAGTCCTATTCCAACTAGGATTGGGGGGGGGGGAATCCTACTCCCGGAGTAGGACTCTCCTGGCGCGCCCTATGTGGCCGGCCAGCCTCTCCCCCTTTGGTCCTTTATATACTGAGGCAGAGGCACCCCAGAAACACACAAGTTGATCCACGTGATCTATTCCTTAGCCGTGTGCGGTGCCCCCAGCCACCATAGTCCTCGATAATACTGTAGCGGAGTTTAGGTGAAGCCCTGCTGCTGTAGTACATCAAGATCGTCACCACGTCGTCGTGCTGACGGAACTCTTCCCCGACACTTTGCTGGACCGGAGTCCGGGGATCGTCATCGAGCTGTACGTGTGCTCGAACTCGGAGGTGCCGTAGTTTCGGTGCTTGATCGGTTGGATCGGGAAGACGTACGACTACTTCCTCTATGTTGCGTCAACGCTTCCGCAGTCGGTCTGCGTGGGTACATAGACAACACTCTCCCATCTCATTGCTATGCATCACATGATCTTGTGTGTGCGTAGGAATTTTTTTTGAAATTACTACGAAACCCAACAGTGGTATCAGAGCCTAGGTTATTTATGTTGATGTTATATGCACGAGTAGAACAGAAGTGAGTTGTGGGCGATATAAGTCATACTGCCTACCAGCATGTCATACTTTGGTTCGGCGGCATTGTTGGACGAGACGACCCGGACCAACATTACGCGTACGCTTACGCGAGACCGGTTCCCCCGACGTGCTTTGCACATAGGTGGCTTGCGGGCGACTGTCTCTCCAACTTTAGTTGAACCAAGTATGGCTACGCCCAGTCCTTGCAAAGGTTAAAACGGAGTCTATTTGACAAACTATCGTTGTGGTTTTGATGCGTATGTGAGATTGGTTCTTGCTTAAGCCCGTAGCAGCCACGTAAAACTTGCAACAACAAAGTAGAGGACGTCTAACTTGTTTTTGCAGGGCATGTTGTGATGTGATATGGTCAAGACATGATGCTGAATTTTATTGTATGAGATGATCATGTTTTGTAACCGAGTTATCGGCAACTGGCAGGAGCCATATGGTTGTCGCTTTATTGTATGCAATGCAATCGCGATGTAATGCTTTACTTTATTACTAAGCGGTAGTGATAGTCGTAGAAGCATAAACTTGGCGAGACGACAACGATGCTATGATGGAGATCAAGGTGTCACGCCGGTGATGATGGTGATCACAACGGTGCTTTGGAGATGGAGATCACAAGCACAAGATGATGATGGCCATATCATATCACTTATATTGATTGCATGTGATGTTTATCCTTTTATGCATCTTATCTTGCTTTGATTGATGGTAGCATTATAAGATGATCTCTCACTAAATTATCAAGAAGTGTTCTCCCTGAGTATGCACCGTTGCGAAAGTTCTTCGTGCTGAGACACCACGTGATGATCGGGTGTGATAGGTTCTATGTTCAAATACAACGGGTGCAAAACAGTTGCACACGCGGAATACTCAGGTTATACTTGACAAGCCAAGCATATACAGATATGGCCTCGAAACACGGAGACCGAAAGGTCGAGCGTGAATCATATAGTAGATATGATCAACATAGTGATGTTCACCATTGAAAACTACTCCATCTCACGTGATGATCGGTTATGGTTTAGTTGATATGGATCACTTAATCACTTAGAAGATTAGAGGGATGTCTATCTAAGTGGGAGTTCTTAAGTAATATGATTAATTGAACTTAAATTTATCATGAACTTAGTCCTGGTAGTATTTTGCAAATTATGTTGTAGATCAATAGCTTGCGTTGTTGCTTTCATATGTTTATTTTGATATGTTCCTAGAGAAAAATTGTGTTGAAAGATGTTAGTAGCAATGATGCGGATTGGATCCGTGATCTGAGGTTTATCCTCATTGCTGCACAGAAGAATTATGTCCTTGGTGCACCTCTAGGCAACAGACCTATTGCAGGAGCAGATGCAGACGTTATGAACGTTTGGCTAGCTCAATATGATGACTACTTGATAGTTTAGTGCACCATGCTTAACGGCTTAGAAACGGGACTTCAAAGACGTTTTGAACGTCATGGACCATATGAGATGTTCCAGGAATTGAAGTTAATATTTCAAGCAAATACCCGAGTTGAGAGATATGAAGTCTCCAACAAGTTCTATAGCTAAAAGATGGAGGAGAATCGCTCAACTAGTGAGCATGTGCTCAGATTGTCTGAGTACTATAATCGCTTGAATCAAGTGGGAGTTAATCTTCCAGATAAAATAGTGATTGACAGAATTCTCTAGTCACCATCACCAAGTTAGTAGAACTTCGTGATGAACTATAATATGCAAGGGATGACTAAAGTGATTCCCAAGCTCTTCGTGATGTTGAAATCGACGAAGGTAGAAATCAAGAAAGAGCATCAAGTGTTGATGGTAGACAAGACCACTAGTTTCAATAAAAGGGCAAAGGGAAGAAGGGTAACTTCAAGAAGAACGGCAAGCAAGTTGCTGCTCAAGTGAAGAAGCCCAAGTCTGGTCCTAAGCCTGAGACTAAGTGTTTCTACTGCAAAGGGACTGGTCACTGGAAGCGGAACTACCCCAAGTGATTGGCAGATAAGAAGGATGGCAAAGTGAACATAAGTATATTTGATATACATGTTATTGATGTGTACTTTACTAGTGTTTATAGCAACCCCTTAGTATTTGATACTAGTTCAGTTGCTAATATTAGTAACTCGAAATGGGAGTTGCAGAATAAATAGAGACTAGTTAAGGGTGAAGTGATGATGTGTGTTGGAAGTGGTTCCAAGATTGATATGATCATCATCGCACACTCCCCTATACTTTCGGGATTAGTGTTGAACCAAAAATAAGTGTTATTTGGTTTTTACGTTGAGCATGAATATGATTTGATCATGTTTATTGCAATACGGTTATTCATCAAAGTCAGAGAATAATTGTTGTTCTGTTTACATGAATAAAACCTTTGATGGTCATAGACCCAATGAAACAAGTTCATTGGATCTCGATCGTAGTGATACACATATTCATAATACTTAAACCAAAAGATGCGAAGTTAATAATGATAGTGCAACTTATTTGTAGCACTGCCGTTTAGGTCATATTGGTGTAAAGCGCATGAAGAAAATCCATGCTGATGGGATTTTGGAATCACTTGATTATGAATCACTTGATGCTTGCGAACCATGCCTCTTGGGCAAGATGACTAAGACTCCGTTCTCCGGAGCGAGCAACTGACTTATTGGAAATAATACATACTGATGTATGCGGTCCGATGAGTGTGAAGGCTCACGGCAAGTATCGTTATTTTCTGAACTTCACAGATGATTTGAGCAGATATGGGTATATCTACTTGATGAAACATAAGTCTAAAACATTTGAAAAGTTCAAAGAATTTCAGAGTGAAGTGGAAAATCATCGTGACAAGAAAATAAAGTTTCTACGATCTGATCGCGGAGACAAATATTTGAGTTACGAGTTTGGTCTTCAATTAAAACAATGTGGAATAGTTTCACAAACTCATGCCACATGGAACACCACAACACAATGGTGTGTCCGAACGTCATAACCGTACTTTATTGGATATAGTGCAATCTATGATGTCTCTTACCGATCTACCACTATCATTTTGGGGTTATGCATTAGAGACAGCTGCATTCACGTTAAATAGGGCACCATCTAAATCCGTTGAGACGACACCATGTGAACTATGGTTTGGCAAGAAACCTAAGCTGTCGTTTCTTAAAGTTTGAGGTTGCGATGCTTATATGAAAAAGTTTTCATCTTGATAAGCTCAAACTCAAATCGGAGAAGTGTGTCTTCATAGGATATCCAAAGGAAACTATTGGATACACCTTCTATCACAGATCCGAAGGCAAGACTTTTGTTGCTAAATTCAGAAACTTTCTGGACAAGGAGTTTCTCTCGAAAGAAGTGAGTGGGAGGAAAGTAGAACTTGACGAGGTAACTGTACCTGCTCTCTTATTGGAAAGTAGTACATCACAGAAAACTGTTTCTGTGACACCTACACCAGTTAGTGAGGAAGCTAATGATGATGATCATGAAACTTCAGAACAAGATACTACTGAACCTCGTAGATCAACCAGAGTAAGATCCATGCCAGAGTGGTACGGTAATCCTGTTCTGGAAGTCATGCTACTAGATCATGATGAACCTACGAACTATGAAGAAGCGATGGTGAGCCCAGATTCCGCAAAGTGGCTTGAAGCCATGAAATCTGAGATATGATCCATGTATGAGAACAAAGTATGGACTTTGGTTGACTTGCCTGATGATCGGCAAGCCATAGAAAATAAATGGATCTTCAAGAGGAAGACGGACGCTGATAGTAGTGTTACTATCTACAAAGCTAGAATTGTCGCAAAAGGTTTTCGACAAGTTCAAGGTGTTGACTACGATGAGATTTTCTCACTCGTATCTATGCTTAAGTCTGTCCGAATCATGTTAGCAATTGCCGCATTTTATGAAATCTGGCAAATGGATAAACAAAACCACATTCCTTAATGGATTTACTAAAGAAGAGTTGTATACGATGCAATTGGAAGGTTTTGTCGATCCTAAAGGTGTTAACTAAATATGCAAGCTCCAGCGATCCATCTATGGACTGGTGCAAGAATCTCGGAGTTGGAATATACGCTTTGATAAGTTGATCAAAGCATATAGTTTTATACAGACTTGCGGTGAAGCCTGTATTTACAAGAAAGTGAGTGGGAGCACTACAACATTTCTGATAAGTATATGTGAATGACATATTGTTGATCGGAAATAATGTAGAATTATTCTGCAAAGCATAAAGGAGTGTTTTAAAGGAGTTTTTCAAAGAAAGACCTCGGTGAAGCTGCTTACATATTGAGTATCAAGATCTATAGAGATAGATCAAGATACTTGATAAGTTTTTTCAATGAGTACATACCTTGACAAGATTTTGAAGTAGTTCAAAATGGAACAGTCAAAGAAAAGGTTTCTTGCCTGTGTTACAAGGTGTGAAGTTGAGTAAGACTCAAAGCCCGACCACGGCAGAAGATAGAAAGAGAATGAAAGTCATTCCCTATGCCTCAGTCATAGGTTCTATAAAGTATGCCATGCTGTATACCAGATCTATTGTATGCCCTACCACTGAGTTTGGCAAGGGAGTACGATAGTGATCTAGGAGTAGATCACTGGACAGCGGTCAAAATTATCCTTAGTGGAATAAGGATATGTTTCTCGATTATGGAAGTGAAAAAAAAAGGTTCGTCGTAAAGGGTTACACCGATGCAAGTTTTGACACTAATCTAGATGACTCTAAGTCTTGGTCTAGATACATATTGAAAGTGGGAGCAATTAGCTAGAGTAGCTCCATGCAGAGCATTGTTGACATAGAAATTTGCAAAATACATGCGGATCTGAATGTGGCAGACCCGTTGACTAAGATTCTCTCACAAGCAAAACATGATCACACCTTAGTACTCTTTGGATGTTAATCACATAGCGATGTGAACTAGATTATTGACTCTAGTAAACCCTTTGGGTGTTTATCACATATCGATGTGAACTATGGGTGTTAATCACATGGTGATGTGAACTATTGCTGTTAAATCACATGGCGATGTGAACTAGATTATTGACTCTAGTGCAAGTGGGAGATTGAAGGAAATATGCCCTAGAGGCAATAATAAAGTTATTATTTATTTCCTTATAATCATGATAAATGTTTATTATTCATGCTAGAATTGTATTAACCAGAAACATAATACATGTGTGAATACATAGACAAACAAAGTGTCACTAGTATGCCTCTACTTGACTAGCTCGTTAATCAAAGATGGTTATGTTTCCTAACCATGAACAAATGAGTTGTTATTTGATTAACGAGGTCACATCATTAGTTGAATGATCTGATTGACATGACCCATTCCATTAGCTTAGCACCCGATCGTTTAGTATGTTGCTATTGCTTTCTTCATGACTTATACATGTTCCTATAACTATGAGATTATGCAACTCCCGTTTGCCGGAGGAACACTTTGGGTCCTACCAAACATCACAACATAACTGGGTGATCATAAAGGAGCATTACAGGTGTCTCCAAAGGTAGATGTTAGGTTGGCGTATTTCGAGATTAGGTTTTGTCACTCCGATTGTCGGAGAGGTATCTCTGGGCCCTCTCGGTAATGCACATCACTTAAGCCTTGCAAGCATTGCAACTAAATGAGTTAGTTGCGAGATGATGTATTACAGAACGAGTAAAGAGATTCGCCGGTAACGAGATTGAACTAGGTATTGGAATACCGACGATCGAATCTCGGGCAAGTAACATATCGATGACAAAGGGAACAACGTATGTTGTTATGCGGTCTGACCGATAAAGATCTTCGTAGAATATGTAGGAGCCAATATGGGCATCCAGGTCCCGCTATTGGTTATTGACCGGAGACGTGTCTCGGTCATGTCTACATTGTTCTCGAACCCGTAGGGTCCGCACGCTTAAGGTTACGATGACAGTTATATTATGAGTTTATGCATTTTGATGTACCGAAGGTTGTTCGGAGTCCCGGATGTGATCACGGGCATGACGAGGTGTCTCGAAATGGTCGAGACATAAAGATTGATATATTGGAAGCCTATGTTTGGATATCGGAAGTGTACCGGGTGAAATCGGGATTTTACCGGAGTACCGGGAAGGTTATCGGAACCCCCCGGGAGCTATATGGGCCTTAGTGGGCTTTAGCGGAAAGGAGAAAGGGGCAGCCCAAGGTGGCTGTGCGCCTCCCCCCTTCCCCTAGTCCTATTAGGACTAGGAGAGGTGGCCGGCCCCCTCTCTCTCTTTCCCCCCTCAAGGAGTCCTATTCCATCTAGGATTGGGGGGGGGGGATCCTACTCCCAGAGGGAGTAGGACTCTCCTGGCGCGCCCTATGTGGCCGGCCAGCCTCTCCCCCTTTGGTCCTTTATATACTGAGGCAGAGGCACCCCAGAAACACACAAGTTGATCCACGTGATCTATTCCTTAGCCGTGTGCGGTGCCCCCAGCCACCATAGTTCTCGATGATACTGTAGCGGAGTTTAGGCGAAGCCCTGCTGCTGTAGTACATCAAGATCGTCACCACGCCGTCGTGCTGACGGAACTCTTCCCCAACACTTTGCTGGATCGGAGTCCGGGGATCGTCATCGAGCTGTACGTGTGCTCGAACTCGGAGGTGTCATAGTTTCGGTGCTTGATCGGTCGGATCGGGAAGACGTACGACTACTTCCTCTATGTTGCGTCAACGCTTCCGCAGTCGGTCTGCGTGGGTACGTAGATAACACTCTCCCATCTCGTTTCTATGCATCACATGATCTTGTGTGTGCGTAGGAAAATTCTTTGAAATTACTACGAAACCCAACATGGGGGTACGTAGGTATATATAGGAGGAAGGAGTATGTCGGTGGAGCAATAGGGGGCCCACGAGGGTGGAGGGCGCGCCTAGGGGGTAGGCGCGCCCCTCTACCTCGTGGCCTCCTCTTTTCTTTCTTGACGTAGGGTCCAAGTCTCTCGGGTCTTGTTCATTGAGAAAATCACGTTCCTGAAGGTTTCATTCCGTTTGGACTCTGTTTGATATTCCTTTTCTTCGAAACCCTAAAACAGTCAAAAAACAGCAATTCTGGGCTGGGCCTCCGGTTAATAGGTTAGTCCCAAAAATAATATAAAAGTGGATAATAAATCCCAATAATGTCCAAATCAGTAGATAATATAGCATGGAGCAATCAAAAATTATAGATACGTTGGAGACGTATCACCTCCCCATTGCAATTCAGAAACATACAACTCCAACATTTCGTTGGCAGGAATCTGATCAGCTATCTCAACTTTTTTAGTTCCACACTTGCATCACAAATTTTCCTCCCCTCTGATCCCCTCCGAGCAAAATCATTATCTCCTTCTATATCTACCAAATATTCAGGGAGACTAGAGAGATCATATGCTTTGGGGATGAGAGATTCAATTTTAATCAATGCTAGATCAATGTTTTTATTGTGGTATCTTCCCCAATCAGGAGAATCAACAGACAGGAGGTGATCCTGGCAAGCTGGTGTAACCCCCCCCCCCCCTGTCGGTGTCAAAACCGGCGGATCTCGGGTAGGGGGTCCCGAACTGTGCGTCTAGGCCGGATGGTAACAGGAGGCAAGGGACACGAAGTTTTACCCAGGTTCGGGCCCTCTTGATGGAGGTAAAACCCTATGTCCTGCTTGATTAATATTGATGATATGGGTAGTACAAGAGTAGATCTACCACGAGATCGGAGAGGCTAAACCCTAGAAGCTAGCCTATGGTATGATTGTTGTTCTGTATGTTGTCCTACGGACTAAAACCCTCCGGTTTATATAGATATCGGAGAGGGTTAGGGTTACACAAAGTCGGTTACAATGGTAGGAGATATGCATATCCGTATCGCCAAGCTTGCCTTCCACGCCAAGGAAAGTCCCTTCCGGACACGGGACGAAGTCTTCAATCTTGTATCTTCATAGTCCAGGAGTCCGGCTGAAGGTATAGTCCGGCCATCCGGACACCCCCTAATCCAGGACTCCCTCAGTAGCCCCTGAACCAGGCTTCAATGACGACGAGTCCGGCGCGCTGTTTGTCTTCGGCATTGCAAGGCGGGTTCCTCCTCCAAGTACTTCATAGAAGATTTTGAACACAAAGATAGTGTCCGGCTCTATAAAATAAGTTTCCACATATTGCCATAGAGATAATAATATTTACACAAATCTAATCTGCTGACGTATTCCGTAGTGTGACGCACCACGGCCAAGCCTTTATTTGAATCGTTTCACTATCCCACCTTAGCGCGTCATGCGAGGCGGTTTCCTTGGCATGTCTTGTTAAAGCAGAGATCGTGTCCCCTTATTCTGGGATTTCTCATCAATACGGGCGTGGGTAACCCAACCACACCATTGATTACGACGCTTGGAGATAAGCGAGTTTTACCAGGCTGGTGGGGACACGTAGTTGCGTCCACCCATATAAGGGGATAAGGATCCACCTTTTCACCTACGCGTTCCTCCTCCTTTGCCTATCCATTTTCGCGCACTCGAGCTCCAGTGCCCAAGTCTGCACTCCCCACCTCAACCTTCTCCAGCCATGTCCGGAGCGGGAGGCAAGTGGATGGTCTCCTCCGTTACGGAGGGACACATCAAAAGACTAAGGAAGGCCGGATACTTGTCTAACGACATTGCGCACCGGCTTCCTGAAGAGGGGCAGCTCATCCCCACCCCTAGGCCCCATGAGAGGGTGGTGTTCCTCCCCCATTTCCTCCGTGGACTGGGCTTCCCTCTCCACCCATTTGTCCGGGGGCTCATGTTCTACTATGGCCTGGATTTCCATGATCTGGCCCCGAACTTTGTCCTCAACATTTCGGCATTTATCGTCGTGTGCGAGGCTTTCCTCCGCATCCGCCCCCATTTCGGCCTATGGCTCAAGACTTTCAATGTCAAGCCGAAGGTGGTGCGCGGCAACCAGGCGGAGTGCGGAGGCGCCATGGTGGGCAAGATGCCCAACGTATTATGGCTCGAGGGCTCCTTTGTGGAGACCCTGAAGGGGTGGCAATCGGGGTGGTTTTACATCACCGAGCCGCACGACCCTGAATGGGTCGCAGCCCCCGAGTTCCGATCCGGACCCCCTACGCGGCTTACCTCCTGGAAGGAGACGGGCCTGTCATGGGGTAAAAAAGGAGAGCTGGCTGGACTCCAAACATGCGTCCAAACCCTGGTGGACAAGAAGCTCAAACTTGTCAACGTAGTCTAGGTTATGCTCATCCGCCGGATCCTCCCGTGTCAACAACGAGCTTTCAACCTATGGGAGTTCGACCCGGCACGGCACCGAACTCTGAGCAGGCTCTTCAACATGATGTACGAAGATGCCTGGAAGGTGCTTTTCAAGGGCGCCGAGGCCCCCGCATCTGCTACCGAGGATCACGGATTCAGTACGCAGCATCACGCTCATGCGGTAAGCTGTTTTTACCTTTTACAGGGTATCAGTTTTTCATAGTTTGACTCCATGCGGAATCTAAGCTCCCTTACCTTTGACAGGATTGGCAGGAGACGTCCGGACAGATCAACTGCCCGGCTCCTTTGCCCGAAGGCCCAGCGGACGCTCGTTTGGCGAAGCTGCTGGTCTCGGCACCCTATGTGGTGCCGGAGAAGAAGGCCCAGAAGAAGGCCACGGGGACTTGAAAGAGTGCCCGGCGCCCGGAGGTGTCGGATTCATCATCCGACGACTCCAAGACGCACTCCTCCCACGAAGACGAGGAGGAGGAAGAAGAGACCTCTCCCCCTCCAGCGGGGGAAGGGAGGAAAAGGAAGGCCGCCCCAAGTGGGGAGGCCGAAGGGTCCAAGAAGGGGAAAACCCTTCCTCCGGACTACTCCACCAACGCCGACGACGGCGAAGAGGAGTGGCCGCTCAGGGCCAAGCCCCTGGCGAAATTGTAAGTATCCGGATACCAAAGTAATTCATAGTATTCCTTTATTGCACAGCTTTCTCTTATGTCGAATATGATTATGCAGCCCACCCAAAGACCGGCTCGACGCGTCGTCGAGCGGTTCACTGGACTCGTCGGATGTGAATTCGCTTCCGACGGCTTCCTCCCCCCCGCCCTACGGACGACACCGAAGTGTTTTCCCAACAGGTTCCAAGCCGGGAGGAGGTGGTCCTGGAGGCGCCGCAAGGCGACCTCCCGGACTCCAGGAGTAAAGGGGATAAAACCCCCCAGGGCTCCAAGTCCGGCTCTAGGCCGGACACTGCTCCGGAACCTTCAAAGGTTCCAGAGTCCAGCGGGCGACCTCCTTCCAAGAGGAGCAAGCCCTCCGTGCCGGTGACCCCCGTCCAACCGGAGGCGCCGGACAGTCTGTTGGAGGCGCTCAATGGCGCCTCCATCGACGAGGAGCACCGCACCATTATGAGTGTGGTGGTCCAGAAGGTTCAGTCCGCCAAGATCGGACTGACTGAAGCTTGTACTAGCCTTTTAACAGGCTTTGAGGTAAGTAAAGAATGTGTAAATAATATTACCGCATAGATAGTAGCCCTTGATGCTCTGTTTGGCGTTCGAGAAGAAAAGCCGAATAGAGGATCAAATTAAATTCGCAGGAGTCTAACAAAAAAGAGTCAATATGCGTATGCAGGCTTCTCTGCTGGCGTCCGCCGTACTGACTGCGGAAGTGGACACGCTAAAGCAGAACCTCGAGCAGTCCGAGCAAGAGCTCGGGCGTGTCAAGAAGCAGCTCGAGGATAAGGAAGGTAAGAAATACCTTGTTTAAATATAAATATATATATATAAAAAGGTGCAATTGCAAAAAATGATAGGATTATCGTGGCTATTGTAGGGGCCACATCGGAGGTGGCGACCTTTAATCAAGCGCTGGTCGAGGCCGAGAAGAGGGCGGCCACGGAGCGCATCGAGCGGGAGAAGTATGAGGCCCAGGTTGGCAAGGTGCAGCAAGAGCTCCAAGCTCTCATGAAAAAACATGAGAGTTTGGAGCTTGACTCGAAGACGCGAGCGTCCGAGCTCGCGATGGCTATTGAAAATGCCAAGTCTGCCAAGGCCGAATCCCAGAAGACCCTCCAGGAGTTGGATGCGGTGAAAAAGATAGCGGCGGGTAAGGCATTCTTTATGCAAAGCAAACACATAAACGTGAGTTACTTGTTACTTACCCGAATCTGGAGCTCTCCAGGAGCGTTCGCAGATCTTCCCCGTAGCGTGTCCGATGCCGCCGCATTCTATTGAGCCGAGGAGGGCAGCTCGACAGAGAAGGTGTTATGGTCTCAGTATGCTGAGGCCGGACACCCCGTGCCCCTGAGCAACCAACTGAAGCAACTGGTCGAGCTCCACAAGGCGGCCGAACAGGCCATGAAGGGCCTCATAGTTCGGCTGTGGCCTGGAGAGACTCTGCCTGGGAGCTATTTCGGGCTGGTGCGGCGGCTGATGGGGGCATGTCCAAGGCTTAGAGTCATCAAGCGCTCCGTCTGTATTGAAGGCGCCCGTAGGGCCCTTGCCCATGCTAAGGTGCACTGGGGCAAGCTGGATGCTGAGAAGCTTGTGAAGGACGGGCCACCGCCGGGGAAAGAGCATCGCAAGCCCGAGAATTATTATACGGATGTTCTGAAGGGTGCCCGCCTTGTGGCGGATGAATGTTCCAGGGATGTAATATTTGAGTAAAACTCGCTTGTTTTGTCCTGTGCGCTGAAAACTTGTTCATATGCGCTAAGCAATGCTGTTGGAATTTAAAATATTACCTTCTGTGCGGCTGTTTATCAATTCTGAGAGATGGCGAGTCGTCGGCTTCTGCCCCCGGTCTGCTAGTGCTGGGGTGTTCGAGGATAAACCTGAGCGCTCTTTTTCCCATGTTTGGGTCCTTCGAGGGAGGCGCTCAGCACAATAAACAAGGCAATCGGACTATAATGCGTGAACACTCTCACTTAGCCATAGAATTCTATAATTTTAAATTTCGGCGAAGCCCCTGGTATTCGGAAGACCGAGTTCGGGGCGCTATCCACGCCTTGGCCGGATAGAGCCGACTCCTCGCTCTAAGCTGCATAAGTCTTTAAGGACTCGAAAAACCTCTCGAACAGCGACCGACTCTCGCTTCATCATGACAGTCAGTTTTAGCTTTCTCTGCTGAGGTGCTCGACCCAGCTCAACTGGGGCACAATCGCAGTAGTTCTCCTAGTGCTACCTTAGCCGATATAGCGGAACGTAAGGCACCAAAACATAGGAGCCGGGCAAACCCAACTATTGACCCAAGACATGATTCGGAGCCGATGCATATAATGCTATAAGTTCGGGGTGCCGCACTTGTTAAAGTGTTCGGACTTCTCACACCATATTGAGGGGTACTAAAGCCCCTGGCGTATTTTGGCCGTACCAAAGTGTACGGGTGCAGCGTGTCGTTAAGGAACATATATTTGTAAAAAAAAGGTAATGCAAAAATAGACAAAATCTATGCATTGTTTATTAAAAAGGGCTGCGATCAAAGCAGAACGATACAAAATAATGCGATAAGCAAAAGGTTGGACTATTTAACATGTCTGTTCCAGGGGCAGGCTGCGGAATGGTATGCGAAACAGGTATACTGCTCGTGATAGAGACCACCTGAGAGTTCCGTAATGCGGCGTGGCTTGTCTGCTTCCCTGGTTCTTGCATCGTTTGTGCGGCAATTGAACTGCCGAACAGGCCTTCCGAAGAATGGAGTCCTGAAAGTAAGAGAAAATTAAAGAATCGGCAGCCCCTGGTGCGGTTTAAGCCGTGTTTCGGGCGTGCCATGATGGTGCCCCTCCCCCGGTACCCATGGTATTTCTAGAGCGTAGTTATGTATGCGAAGCACTGGTGTCGCATTTTTGCGAGGGCTGGGGTTGGGGCCGCATTGCTACGCCTTCTCGGAACGTGTCAGGCGGTCTTGTTGTAGGTTACTCCGGGCGCGCTTGACGGTGTCCGGACGTTTAATGGCCGGACTGGAGAACTGCCTGGAGAGGCTGCTTTGTACTTCCGCTGCAAGGGGCGCCGTGTGCTCCTCCATTCGAAGGGAGCGTTCGGTGTTTCCATTGACCGTAATTACTCCTCGAGGGCCTGGCATCTTGAGCTTAAGGTATGCGTAGTGCGGTACCGCATTGAACTTGGCGAATGTGGTTCGCCCGAGCAGTGCGTGATAGCCACCGCGGAATGGGACTATGTCGAAGATTAACTCCTCGCTTCGGAAATTATCCGGAGATCCGAAGACCACTTCAAGTGTGACTGAGCCTGTACAGTTGGCCTCTACACCTGGTATTACGCCTTTAAAGGTTGTTTTGGTGGGCTTAATCCTCGAGGGATCTATGCCCATTTTCCGCACTGTATCCTGGTAAAGCAGGTTCAGGCTGCTGCCGCCGTCCATAAGGACTCTAGTGAGATGAAATCCGTCAATAATTGGGTCTAGAACCAATGCGGCGAATCCGCCATGACGGGTGCTAGTGGGATGGTCCCTTCGATCAAAGGTGATCGGGCAAGAGGGCCATGGGTTGAACTTTGGGGCGACTGGCTCTACCGCGTATACGTCCCTTAACGCGCGCTTCCGCTCCTTCTTAGGGATGTGGGTTGCATATATCATGTTCACCGTCCGCACTTGTGGAGGAAAACCCTTCTGTACACTGTTGTTCGGCGGCCGGGGCTCTTCGTCATCATCGCTATGCAGCCCCTTGTCAGTATTTTCGGTATTTAACTTGCCTGCCTGCTTGAACACCCACAATCCTTGTTGGTGTGATTTGCCGGCTTTTCGGGGGTGCCATGTATCTGGCACAAGCAATCGAGTATTCGGTCCAAACTGGACGGGCCCCTAGGATTTCTTTTGAATGGCTTTTTCTGCTGACCGGATTTATAGCCTCTGAATCCGGCATTAACTGTCGTATCCTCAGCATTGTCGCTGTTAATGTGGCGCTTCTGCTTGTTGCGACGCGACCTGCCACTACTGTCCCTGGTATCCGAATTACCAGGGTTCTTGGTCATATTGTTGCTACGAGCAAGCCAGCTGTCTTCTCCCGCGCAAAAGCGAGTCATGAGTGTCGTGAGTGCTGCCATAGATTTCGGCTTTTCCTGTCCAAGGTGCCGGGCAAGCCACTCGTCACGGATATTGTGCTTGAAGGATGCTAGGGCCTCTGCGTCCGGACAGTCGACTATTTGATTTTTCTTTGTTAGGAACCGTGTCCAGAATTGCCTGGCCGATTCATCTGGCTGCTGAATTACGTGGCTTAGGTCATCTGCGTCTGGGGGTCTCACATAAGTGCCCTTGAAATTGTTGAGGAATGCGACTTCCAGGTCCTCCCAACAACCGATTGATCCTGCTGGCAAGCTGTTAAGCCAATGCCGAGCTGGTCCTTTAAGCTTGAGTGGGAGGTATTTGATGGCGTGGAGATCATCGCCACGGGCCATATGGATATGAAGGAGATAATCCTCGATCCATACCGCAGGATCTGTTGTGCCATCATATGATTCGATGTTTACGGGTTTGAAACCCTTGGGGATTTGATGATCCATTACTTCGTCTGTGAAGCATAGTGGGTGTGCGGCGCCTCTGTACTGGGCTCTATCACGACGTAGCTCCAATGAGCTTTGTCTACAGTGTTCAGCCCTGCCGGATTTGTGTCCAGCGTGACGGTTACCGTCTTGAGTCGTGGGGCGCCCACGCGATCCATAGATCGATCTTGTTTGCCTTGCCTTGTCCTCCAACATATCTCGCAGGTCAGGCGCATTTTCCCATGCCTTGGTACAGGGTGCGGCTTGAGTGGAGGGCCGAGAGGCCTCTCTATCGCGGCCATGAGGTGGCCGGTCGGCCGTATCAAGTGCTGGTGATGTAGGTTTAAGTGCTTCCTCCTCTAATCGGGGTAGCAACCTGCGCTTTGGGTAGCTCTTGGAGGGGCGTTCGAGTTTATGCTCTTCGGCCGCAAGGACTTCAGTCCATCTGTCGACTAGCAAATCTTGATCAGCTCTAAGTTGTTGCTGTTTTTTCTTGAGGCTTCTTGCCATGGCCATAAGCCTGCATTGAAAACGCTCTTGCTCGACGGGATCCTCTAGCACGACGAATTCGTCATCGTCGAGGCTTGCCTCGTCTTCGGAGGGAGGCGTATAATTATCGTCCTCGACCTCTCTGTCTGCCGCTCTCTCATGAGGGCTGGCTTCTCCATCCTCCTGTGCTGAATCTTGCTGGAGGGGGTTTTCTCCGACACTCTCCGGAGTATTATTATCTCCCGTGCCGGAATCGCCGTGTTTGCTTTGGCGGGATTTTGAGCGGCGCCGCTGACGCCGGCGCTTAGGCTGTTTCTTGGAGGGGTCATCCTCCGCTGTTCCATCGCCATCTCCTTCTTTTGGGGTGTCCACCATGTATATGTCATACGACAAGGTGGCTTTCCAGGCCCCAATAGGCGCTGGTTCTTCATCGTCTCCTGCATCGACGTCCATACCGTCGATGTCTTCGAACTCGAAGTCGAGCATGTCGGTTAAATCGTCGATAGTGGCTACAAAGTGGGTGGTGGGTGGGCTTTGAATTTCTTCATCGTCCGTATCCCAACCTTGCTGACCGTAGTCCGGCCAGGGCTCTCCTGATAAAGAGATAGACTTTAGTGTCTTCAGAATATCGCCGAAAGGCGAGTGCTGAAAGATGTCCGCGGCAGTAAACTCCATGATCGGTGCCCAGTCGGATTCGATCGGCAGGGGCGCGGAGGGTTCGGAGTCCGGAGAGGAGTCCGGCTCCTTGGAGTCACGAGTCTCGCGGAGTGCAGGGCTGGTGTTCGGCTCGATCGCCGTTGGGATCGCAGCCCCCGAGGCGGCGTCCAACCACCCATCCTCGATCGGCGCAGTTGGCTCCAAATTAAGGGTCGAAGCCGATGCGGGTGCAGCCTCCAGGGCACTGTTCGGCGGCACAGCTATATCATGCTCGTCATGACAGTGCAGCGCGCTCGGCAGTGGCTCGAATCCGTCGAGGATCAAGTCCCCGCAGATGTCAGCCGTGTAGTTTAAACTTCCAAATCTGACCTGACGGCCAGGGGCATAGCTTTTGATCTGCTCCAGATGGCCAAGTGAATTGGCCCACAGTGCGAAGCCGCCGAAAACAAAGATCTGTCCGGGGAGGAAGGTCTCACCCTGGACTGCATCGCTATTGATGATCGTAGGAGCCATCAAGCCTAACGGCGACGACACAGAGGAACTCTCAATGAAAGCACCAATGTCGGTGTCAAAACTGGCGGATCTCGGGTAGGGGGTCCCGAACTGTGCGTCTAGGCCGGATGGTAACAAGAGGCAAGGGACACGAAGTTTTACCCAGGTTCGGGCCCTCTTGATGGAGGTAAAACCCTACGTCCTGCTTGATTAATATGGATGATATGGGTAGTACAAGAGTAAATCTACCACGAGATCGGAGAGGCTAAACCCTAGAAGCTAGCCTATGGTATGATTGTTGTTCTGTATGTTGTCCTACGGACTAAAACCCTACGGTTTATATAGACATCGGAGAGGGTTAGGGTTACACAAAGTCGGTTACAATGGTAGGAGATCTGCATATCCGTATCGCCAAGCTTGCCTTCCACGCCAAGGAAAGTCCCTTCCAGACACGGGACGAAGTCTTCAATCTTGTATCTTCATAGTCCAGGAGTCCGGCTGAAGGTATAGTCCGGCCATCCGTACACCCCCTAATCCAGGACTCCCTCACCCCCCCAGTCCATCTCCCCTCCTTTTGTACTTTATTTCTAAGGAGCAGACTCTGAACATATTGGTTCATTTGATTTTTAGTTTTACGATTTGCACACCTAATGCGACATTACATATCATTTTCCTCTTTCCCCAAATTATTCCAAGATATTGGAAGAATGTAGCAAGAGGCAACATGATTTGCTGATTTGGAGCCCGCA
>NC_041382.1:665605757-665615104 GCF_002162155.2 Triticum dicoccoides | reverse complement strand
CGGAGTAGGGGGAGGAGGTGCCAGACGTGCCGAGTGAGGAGGCACCGGAGCCTGTGCCGCCTCCTCTTGAGCACGCGCACCCACCGGCTCGTCCTGGATCACAATGGGAGCCATGGCCGACCCTGGAGCAGGGAGGGCGAGGACCACCTCGTGAGATCTGAGCGCTGTTGCGCTCATGGCAGGGGATAGCGGGACGGTCTCGAACGAGGTGAACGCCGCCCACTTCCTCGCCGCCGCCCTCACCGGCAACTCTACCTGGTCCATCGCCCACAGGAGGATCTCCAGTGAGTGCCTACGCCTTGCCCGCTCAAAGAGTGACTTCTCCTCCGCCTCCGTCAAACCATCTCGAATCGCACACGCTTCCGCGTACATCTCCTCCTTGCTTCTGTACCAGGATTCGATCTCGCACAGGCGAGCTCGCTAGCGCGCATCCCCGCCCGTGAACCGCTACAACTTCTCCTCTTCGATTTCCACCATCTTCTTCTTCGCTCGAATCTGGAGGAAGGAAAGCAGCCGCATCGCACTGGTTGAGCGAGGGGATGAAGTGGAAGATAGGGCGCACTCACCTCGCCCTCTACCTGGATTTAATCCCTCGCCACCCTCGCAATCACCATGGAAGACTCCCGAGGTGCTCTCCGCGCTGCACTGCGCTCCTTCGATGCGTACAATGTGACACGGGAAAATAACCGTGGCATACGGAGCCAAAACCTCTCTTCGACATGTACGGGAGTCCACCATGCAGTCGTGCTCATCCATGAGCAGCACTCTCGCAGTGTGCGAGCAGTGCCTCGTGTCGGGGAACGTAGTAATTTCAAAAAAATCTCTATGCACAGGCAAGATCATGGTGATGCATAGCAACAAGAGGGAAGAGTATCGTCCACGTACCCTCGTAGACCATAAGCGGAAGCGTTATGGGAACGCGGTTGATGTAGTCGAATGTCTTCATGATCCGACCGATCCAAGTACCGAATGCACGGCACCTCCGAGTTCAGCACACGTTCAGCTCGATGACATCCCACGAACTCCGATCCAGCAGAGCTTCACGGGAGAGTGCCGTCAGCACGATGGTGTGATGACGGCGATGATGTTGCTACCGACGCAGGGCTTCGCCTAAGCACCGCTACGATATGATCGAGTTGGATTATGGTGGAGGGGGGCACCGCACACGGCTAAGGGATCAATCATCAACTTATGTGTTCTAGGGTGCCTCCCTGCCCCCGTATATAAAGGACCAAGGGGGGAGGCCGGCCGGCCCTCCTAGGGCGCTCCAGGAGGAGGAGTCCTCCTCCTAGTAGGAGTAGGACTCCCCTTTGCTACTCCTACTAGGAGGAAAGGAATGGGAAGGGGAGAAGGAAGGAGAGGGAGGAAAGGAGCAAAGGGGGGCGCCCCCCTAGTCCAATTCGGTTTGGGCTAGGGGGGCCGCGCGCCCTGCCTCCTCTCTTCCACCACTTGGCCCATGAGGCCCAATACTTCTTCTCCGTGTTCCCGTAACTCCCCGGTACTCCGAAAAATACCCGAATCACTTGGAACCTTTCCGATGTCCGAATATAGTCGTCCAATATATTGATCTTTATTTCTCGACCATTTCGAGACTCCTCGTCATGTCCCTGATCTCATCCGGGACTCCGAACTACCTTCGGTACATCAAATCACATAAACTCATAATACCGATCGTCACCGAACGTTAAGCGTGCGGACCCTACGGGTTCAAGAACTATGTAGACATGACCGAGACACGTCTTCGGTCAATAACCAATAGCGGAACCTGGATGTTCATATTGGCTCCTACATATTCTACGAAGATCTTTATTGGTCAAACCGCATAACAACATATGTTGTTCCCTTTGTCATCGGTATGTTACTTGCCCGAGATTCTATCGTCGGTATCTCAATACCTAGTTCAATCTCGTTACCGGCAAGTCTCTTTACTCGTTCTGTAATGCACTATCCCACGACTAACTCATTAGTTGCATTGCTTGCAAGGCTTATAGTGATGTGCATTACCGAGAGGGCCCAGAGATACCTCTCCGACAATGAAGTGACAAATCCTAATCTTGATTTATGCCAACTCAACAAGTAGCATCGGAGACACCTGTAGAGCACCTTTATAATCACCCAGTTACGTTTGTGACGTTTGGTAGCACACAAAGTGCTCCTCCGGTAATCGGGAGTTGCATAATCTCATAGTCATAGGAACATGTATAAGTCATGAAGAAAGCAATAGCAGTAAACTAAAATGATCAAGTGCTAAGCTAACAGAATGGGTTAAGTCAATCACATCATTCTCCTAATGATGTGATCCCGTTTATCAAATGACAACTCATGTCTATGGTTAGGAAATATAACCATCTTTGATTAACGAGCTAGTCAAGTAGAGGCATACTAGTGACACTCTGTTTGTCTATGTATTCACACATGTATTATGTTTCCGGTTAATACAATTCTAGCATGAATAATAAACATTTATCATGAAATAAGGAAATAAATAATAACTTTATTATTGCCTCTAGGGCATATTTCCTTCAGTCTCCCACTTGCACTAGAGTCAATAATCTAGATTACACAGTAATGATTCTAACACCCATGGAGCCTTGGTGATGATCATGTTTTGCTCGTGAGATAGGCTTAGTCAACGGGTCTGCAATATTCAGATCCGTATGTATCTTGCAAATCTCTATGTCTCCCACCTGGACTTGATCGCAGATGGAATTGAAGCGTCTCTTGATGTGTTTGGTTCTCTTGTGAAATCTGGATTCCTTTGCCAAAGCAATTGCACCAGTATTATCACAAAAGATTTTCATTGGACCCGATGCACTAGGTATGACACCTAGATCGGATATGAACTCATTCATCCAGACTCTTTCATTTGCTGCTTTCGAAGCAGCTATGTACTCCTCTTTACACATAGATCCCACCATGACGCTTTGTTTAGAGCTGCTCCAACTGACAGCTCCACCGTTCAATATAAACACGTATCCGGTTTGCGATTTAGAATCGTCCGGATCAGTGTCAAAGCTTGCATCGACGTAACCATTTACGACGAGCTCTTTGTCACCTCCATCAACGAGAAACATATCCTTAGTCCTTTTCAGGTATTTCAGGATGTTCTTGACCGTTGTCCAGTGATCCACTCCTGGATTACTTTGGTACCTCCCTGCTAAACTAATAGCAAGGCACACATCAGGTCTGGTACACAGCATTGCATACATGATAGAGCCTATGGCTGAAGCATAGGGAACATTTTTCATTTTCTCTCTATCTTCTGCATTGGTCGGGCATTGAGTCTTACTCAACTTCACACCTTGTAACACAGGCAAGAACCCTTTCTTTGCTTGATCCATTTTGAACTTCTTCAAAACTTTATCAAGGTATGTGCTTTGTGAAAGTCCAATTAAGCGTCTTGATCTATCTCTATAGGTCTTGATGCCCAATATATAAGCAGCTTCACCGAGGTCTTTCATTGAAAAATGTTTATTCAAGTATCCTTTTATGCTATCCAGAAATTCTATATCATTTCCAATCAATAATATGTCATCCACATATAATATTAGAAATGCTACAGAGCTCCCACTCACTTTCTTGTAAATATAGGCTTCTCCAAAAGTCTGTATAAAACCATATGCTTTGATCACACTATCAAAACGTTTATTCCAACTCCGAGAGGCTTGCACCAGTCCATAAATGGATCACTGGAGGTTGCACACTTTGTTAGCACCCTTGGGATCGATAAAACCTTCAGGTTGCATCATATACAAATCTTCTTCCAGAAATCCATTCAGGAATGCAGTCTTTACATCCATTTGCCAAATTTCATAATCATAAAATGCGGCAATTGCTAACATGATTCCGACGGACTTAAGCATCACTACGGGTGAGAAGGTCTCATAGTAGTCAACTCCTTGAACTTGTCGAAAACCTTTCGCAACAAGTCGAGCTTTGTAGATAGTAATGTTACCGTTGGTGTCAGTCTTCTTCTTGAAGATCCATTTATTCTCGATGGCTTGCCGATCATCGGGCAAGTCAACCAAAGTGCACACTTTGTTCTCATACATGGATCCCATTTCAGATTTCATGGCCTCAAGCCATTTTGCGGAATCTTGGCTCATCATCGCTTCCTCATAGTTCGTAGGTTCGTCATGGTCAAGTAACATGACCTCCAGAACAGGATTACCGTACCACTCTTGTGTGGATCTTACTCTGGTTGACCTGCAAGGTTCGGTAGTAACTTGATCTGAAGTTTCATGATCATCATCATTGGCTTCCTCACTAATTGGTGTAGGTGTCACAGGAACCGGCGGTTTCTATGATGGACTAATTTCCAATAAGGGAGCAGGTACAGTTACCTCATCAAGTTCTAGTTTCCTCCCACTCACTTCTTTCGAGAGAAACTCCCTAAGAAATGTTTGTGACTAATGCATCACACATAATATATAAATAGAAGGGCGATGCTAGGCGCCGGCGCACCGGCCGAACGCTTCGGCCGGTCCAAACCCTAGCCGTCAGATCGGCGCGTCCTATCCGTTGGATCTTTATCCAAATCAGGTCGTCTTCTTCCTCTCGTGAGCGCGGGCGAAAAAAGGAACCTCGTCTCGCCGGCCGCACACGTTTCCCCCCTCGTCGCCACCTCCTCGCCTGCCCTCCACGTCTTTGATCGCCGCCCTCGCCGCCCATCTTCGCCGGCCGCCCTGGTCGCCGGTCCCAGCCCTCGGCGGCCATCCTCGTCACCGGCTTCGCCCATGCAACACCCACTCATGCGGTTGTAGCTTCCCGTGGCAACCGTTGTAGCTCCGATGGCGACGACCGGAGCTCACCGGCGTGCTCACCGGTGTGCTCGCCGGCGCTCATCCCCCGCTTGCAACAAAAAATCGAGCGCCCAGGGAGATGACCAGTGTTGCAACCTACGACGAAAAAAGCTTCAACCAGCTATGGGAAAAGTTTCAAATCGTATGACAGAAACCTATGAACGACCAAAGAAAAGTTACAACCGGTGACAAAAAAAAAACTTCATCTGACGACGAAAAAAGCTTCATCCGACAATGAAAAAAGCTTCAACTGTGAAGCCGTAAGCCATGGACGACAAACGAAAAAGCTACAACCGGCCATTGCAAAAGCTACAACCGCATTGAAAATGTCACACGGTCATAGCAAAATGTTGTTACAATTGAAGCATTTCTGTTAGCGGTTGCAACTTTTCTAATTTGCATGGTGTCTAGTTGTAGCTTTCTCTCTCAATGGTTGGAGCTTTTTCCAACTACAGTTGAAGCTTTTCTATCAATGGTTGTAGCTATTTTCTTTTTAGCAGCGCTTGGGCAAGGCTTTTTGTGTCGTTTCGGTTGAAGCTTTTTTCGTTGAAGGTTGTAGCATTTCATGTCAACGGTTGTAGCTTTCCGGCGATGGCGCTGACAGCTTGTAGCTTTCTCAACATCCGGTTGAAGCTTCATCAAGGGGGATGAAGCTTTTTTGTAAACTGTTACAACATGAGGGGGTGCGACGGTTTCTGCAGAAGCCTCTGGTGTTGCTCATCGCCGCCCGGCTCACCGGCGGCGAGGCAGAAGCACGAGGCGTGTGGGAGTTGCAACCGGCGGGAATGGAATTGGTCAACGACCTTGCTGCATCCAATGGCGAACGGGGTGAGATCTACATCCATGGCCGCGCGGGGATTCGATCTTCCATGGCCGACAGCGAGCTCCTCAAGCGTTGCAGTGATGGAGGCAGGAGATGCGGGCATCGGCGCTGTGTGCTGCAACGATGGGCGCAGGAGACGAGGATGGGGCGAGATCCGCGAGATAACGTAGAAGGACTAGTCAACTTGGGTCCACCGTGCCACGTGGTTGCTCGCGAGTGGGTTGCGCGCGGGTTGCGCGTGCGCGCGTGGACTGGACCGGCCGAAGCTTCCGCCGGCACACCATCTCCAAACATTTACCTAAATAGAACCATGTGACGTAAGCGAACGTGAAATCATCACACACACACACCTTTTTCGAGTGAACCGTGTGCTATAAATTGCAGATGTATCGCCCAAATGGACCATGTATAATCCATTTACTATTAGCACACACTTAGTTTAAGCGGCTTGTGTGGGATAAGGGGTGTGCGTGTGTTCAGAGAGCTGCGATCGTTTAAAAAAAATATTGATGCAAAGACTTGTAAAATAAGATAGAAACTTAATGTTTTTATGAAAACAAGATTCCATCGAAGTGATCCATGCCAAAATCCAGAAATAGCCTAGATAAGAGATATCACATATCTTTCTTGTTTATACCGAGGCCACTTAGGCCTGAAATTCCATGAGTAAATTCCTAAGCCCAGACTAAGAACTAACCAGTAACCAGCCAAACTAAGTCTTCGACAGTTCGACTTGCACACCATATACCACTACTAATACTCTGATACAATTGGATCATTCCCTGCCAGCGGCTGCTCAGTGCTCACTACTGAGAGAATGGCAGGCGGCTCTTGTTGGCAGCGCGGCCGCAGAGGATCGCGTTGGTCGGCACGGTGAGCTCGTCGCGGACGGAGTGCGTCGGCGTGTACACCCGGAGGTAGAACTGCTGGCCCAGGTACCTGCGCACCCAATCCTCCGACCTCACGTTCCACATCCCCACGTTGTCCAGCGCGATGAAGATCGCCGTCCACCCTCTCGGATACACCTTCGCAAACCAACAACAAAATAGGTGAATAAAAACACATTGACAGTATTTTGATACCACCACTAAGCATGAATGAAAAGAAAGAAAATCCTACCTGCACCGTGCACCTCGTGACTGCATCCACGAGATTGTAGCCTTTCCTGCTCTCCTCGCTCCACGCCCCCTTGTCCATCCTACGAGGACCAACGAGCAGAATGATCATGGAGCAGAGTATATATACATATGCATCAGTGTCATGATGAATTGATGTGCACGTACCCGACGACGAAGACGCTGTAGCCGTCGAGGTGCCAGCTCTGGACGCTGTCCTCGCTGTTCTCGAACACGACCTCGACGAAGGAGCGGTGGTCGGAGTCCATGACGGCCGTCGCGTTCTTCAGCGCCGCGTCGGCGCCGGTCCCGTTCTGCGTCCCGCTGTGGCTGGCCGCGGGCGCGTCCGGGATGGCGCCCATCCGGTACACGCCGCTGATGTTGTAGTAGTCGGCCAGCTTGAGGGGCGTGTCGGCGTCCACGTACGTCACGCCGTTCACGCCGTACCTCGGCTTGCCGCCGACCTGCCCCGCCGAGTTGGCCAGCCGGATGGTGCGGCTCACGTTGATGGACCCGTAGTGGTACGAGCCCTGCGGGTTCGGCCGCGGCCCGCTCGCCATCAGGTTCGTCCTGCGCGTGGTCACCACAGCAAGCTCAGACCCAAACACGCCGATTATCGTTACTAGAACGGACGGTCGAGACGACGTGATCCGTACCTGATGGAGCGAGCCTGGTTAAGCGAAAAGTCAACGTCGCTCTGGTTCACGGCACGCGGCGGCCCGGAGGCGTAGCCGGTCGAGCCGGCGTAGCGCAGCACGGCGGTGGAGTTGAGGGTGTGGTTGGTGAACCGCGACGAGACGGCGATGTGGTAGCCCCCGGCGGGGCGGTCGGCGGTGAAGAGCACGGAGAGCGACTGGCCGGCGTGGACGTCGAGGGAGGTGTAGGTGTTCTGCACCGTGTGGGTGCCCTCCACCTCCACGAGGGTCACGTTGTGGTCCTGGATCATGAAGTTGAGCGTGCTCCGCAGGCCGACGTTGGAGACGCGCAGCCTGTACGTCTTCCCCTGCTCCACCGTGAAGTTGGCGCGCCCCGGGCCCTTGCCGTTGATCAGGATGGCGTCAGGGGAAGGCAGCAGCTTCCCGTCGTCCAGCATGGCTTGGAGAGCCTGACAAGCAAAACCAAGACGATCGGTTACACGCACCAAAACTGAAATGAGCCGACAGATGAGTGCGTTTCGTGCAAGCCAACGCCTTGCTCGGTGACATACGTACCTTGTGGGTGGTGTTGTACCAGTCGCCGATGAGCACGGTGAACTCGTCGGCCGGCGGGGGGAAGGGGACGGGGATCCGCGGGCGGCTGTTGATGCGGATGGCGCCGAAGCCGCCGGCCGCCTTGTGGAAGGCGAGCGACGGGAAGTAGAAGAAGCTGCCGATCTGGTCCTTGGCCTGCATGTGGTACGTGTAGTTCTGGCCCGGAGGGATCGGGCAGTTGGTGCCGGACACGCCATCCTGCCACGAGTTCTTCCTGTGCTGGATCCCGTTCCTGTTCATGAGTATCCGTGTTACGTTACTTTTGCCTTTGCGCAAACGATGGATAAAAGTGATTAACTGATTAATGCTGCAGGTAACTTGTTTGTACTCGCGAGATATCCGGAGAAGTGATATGAGATATATCTTGCAGTAATTAAGTACTACCAAATTAAGCACGAATAGGATACATCGTGATGCATGTAACAGAATTACTTCTCTGTGTTTGCAATTGACAGTTTAGGAATTTGGCATGCATCTATTTATGTTCAGTGACCTGCTGATCGCCGTTTCAAGATCAGATGCGTTGCAAAGCTTAAACGAGACGACGCTGCGCGACTTGAGTGCTACTACACGCAAACAAACCTCCCCTTTTAACGGCCGCTTTTTTTGATCTGGACGACACCGTAAACTAATGCAGATTAAAGAAACTAAACTTTTTTTAGGGGGAAGAAACTGAACTGATGCAAATTAAAGTTGTCCAACGATGTTAGAGCTAGTAAGCTAAAACCGATCAAAAACCAGAAGGAAGTAATTAATGCAGATTGAACCGGTGCATGCAACGCTTAGGAAGAATGTCTCGAGCAAGCTAAAAAGAACTTGCCATGAAAGCAGGAACGGCTGCGGCAGCCGGTTGCGCACGTTGATGACCAGGTTGTCGTTCGTCTGGCAGTCGATCTCCGGCCCCGGAAACTGCCCGTTGATCAGAATACCCTGCAGATCAAAAATCACACGTCGTCGCAGTTAACCTCAAACGCAGCGCAGATTAGAGCAGCAATAGCTAGCTAGGCTCAAAACTATGTATATGCACCTGCTGCGGAACTCCTCCGAGCGGGTTGATGTCGCCATAGGTGACCTCCCAGTCGAAGAACCTGTAGGGAGCCTCCGCCTGCGCGGAGAGAACGAGGGAGAGGACGCACGCGAGGGCAACCACTGCCGCCGCCGCCGCCATCTCGACCTCCGAGGGGCAGGAGACGAGACGAGATGGGATGGCGCGGAGAAGAGATATGGATGGATAGATGGCTCCGCGGGAGTAGAGATGGAGGAGGCCTGGTGGGCATTTATAGACGGCGGCCCCCTCCCGCGCCGTATAGATGGAAATCCGTTGGGATATATCTCGAAATATTTTTGAATCTGTTAC
>NC_041382.1:665590688-665605446 GCF_002162155.2 Triticum dicoccoides | reverse complement strand
TGTTTGAGGGATTACGATGTGCAGGTTGTTACAGTTTTTTTTTCCTTTTTGGAGATGCGCCCCCCCTGCGGCCATGCCAGGCTGGCCTGATGGGCCAACTCTGGGCTTGGATTTTCGGCACATCTGGCACTGGGCCTTTGCCTGTGGGGTGTGTGTATGTGACATACTGAAGAAGCCAGAGTCCGACCCCCAAAGAAAAAAGCCAGAGTCCGGGTCCGGGATAAAAAGAATCGAGAGGCCGTCCACTTCCAGGTGGGCCCCTCCCCACCGTAACTGCAGGCCGGCTCCTCCTCCTCCTCCCGCGGAAGCACCGGCCACCGGTAACCGTCGCCACCGCCTCCCTCCTCCTGCTCCTCACGACGGTGCGGCGGCGAGATGCCGTGCTGCGGGGAAAGCGATCCTCCCCATGAGGCCATCAGGGTCCTATCCCAGCCCCAGCGCCACGGCTCGCACGGTTCGTCCATTGGTTCGATTTGGTTGCGGTGGGGGTTCCGGCCGGGGTCTGAATGTCTCACCGGGGAGACGGGGAATTTGAGCGCAGGGAGGAAACCCTGGAGGTGTGTCAGGTTAATCGTCATGCTGCTGCATGCGCTCTTCATCGGCGCCGTCTTCCTGCTCGATCCGGCCCTCCGGAGCCAAATCCGCCGGGACCAGTGGTATAACCGGCCCCTCTCCCCTCCCCTGTTCCTCCTTGCCTGTGATACGTCTCCGTTTGTTTAGATTATATCTTAAGAACTTAAGATATCCGATGTTTGGAGTCGATTTTCCCCTAGCTCGTGCTGGGAGCTGTTGCTTTTCCCAGCTACCATTTGTTCGTGTAATTAGTTCGTGTCATCTCGTGGCCTGCTTTAATTTTTGAAGGAAAATAGTTTTGGTGTGTCTCTGCGAAGAATTGGAAGTGCATGTCCATAAGTGCCTGATATGTTTGAAGAATATTAGTACTGAGGGGTTCTAATGTTTGACAGCTTATTCAGAATTTATGGATACTGGAAGTTCATTATGTTTTTCATTAGCATCTTGTTATCTACTCCCTCCGTTCCCATATTAATTGACGCTCAAACGGGTGTATTACAAGATATGTTACTGGTCATCTGTCTTTAGCCTTCCTACTGTCCACTTTTGATGTCAGGTACATGTGTTTATATGGAGGGCTGGTGTTGTTTACCTTGGCGCAATACCTATATACAGCTAATTCATCACCGGGGTAATTCGTGCTTCTCAATGTTATTGAGCCCTAGAGGAAAGATTACGCATAGGAACAGTGATGCCTTTTACATTGTACCTCATATGGTCCTCTTGCTGTTAGGTATGTGGCTGATATGTTGAAAGCTGGATCAGCGATGCATGCAACCTTCATTAATACAACGACAATCTCAAAGTAATGTCATAACTTCTTTTGTTTTGCCTTGGTTATATATGTGTATATTTGAAGGGCTGGAGCCTGCCAGTTGCGCAGACTTACTTTATGCTAAATTAAAAATGTTTTTTTATGATTAAGAAAAGACAGGTCTGTTCAAAAAACGGGAGCTTAAATTATTTCATGAGTCGCAGCAAAATAGAGCAACACAACCCACAATCTGCTACACCTTCGTCGCTTTTGCAAATGATGGATCTGTATCCTCCTGGATCATCCAGCAGGTGCACTTGTCTGGATTTCGAATTAAGTTTTTTCCCTCTTCCGAAATGTAGTTTTCAGTATGTATTGCCATCTATTTTCGTTTATGTGATATGGTTGTATATTTCCATTTTGTTTAGGGATTTGACCTGCTCTTACTGCCATCTCGTTCAGGTAATCTTTATTATTCTAAAGTTGCAGCCTATTGTAATCTTCTCTATAGTCAAGGCAATGATAAAATAACTGGTGGTAACCAGCCAGCAATATACCCGTCTTGGAATATTGATGTTAGTGCTTATGGCAGAATAAATAAAATTCTCTGGAAAATATATAGAAATGAAAGATCATTTGACTTATTATCATTGGTATATGTATCATTTCAAGCATGGACCATGTAGTTTGTCTTATGTAAACTTGATTTAAAGATCAGTAGAAAGCAATTAAGCAGGTCTTGTGTCATGTCCAATATGTTTGATTACTAGATTATTATGACATGTGCTTACTGCTCTTGTTTGCATACCTATGAAGCTGTACCCTAGAGGTGTTAGGGTATGTTGTTCGTGACCAAGTATGACAGAAAAATTGGTCATTGTTTGGATGGTTGCCGCATTCTAGTTCACTTTTCGTGCCAACAGTGGTCATTACTAAAAACATTGCTTGCCAATTTTTTGGTAGGGCGAGCTTGGTTCACACCAAACACAACCTTAATGTATGACAGCACCAGTTATGGCCTAGAGGGCAGTAATGTGTCAATTATGTTACTCTCCTTTCTCATTGTACCCCGTGAGTCACATATATAAACCACAAGAAGACTTTCTATCACTTTATGCTTCATTACGATTTACCAATCTAACAATCTATTTGGCAAGATAGTAGATTGTTTTTATATTGCATAAAGAACTAGTGCAGGCTTATTGACTCTGCTCAGCATAATATTGAGATTGTGATATGTGAGTTTGTTATTCTCAAATATCTATGTCACATTAACTTGCAATGTCCATGAAATATCTTTAACTAGCACACGTTTCTGTTATGCTCGTCGCCAAAGCTCATCTTTTGGTGTTGACTACCTTTCACAGCCACCACGAACCAAGCATTGTCATGATTGTGATAAGTGTGTCCTCCAATTTGATCATCACTGTACATGGCTTGGAACATGCATTGGCGTAAGGAATCATTGCCGTTTTTGGTGAGATTTTTATTTACACATTTTGCAGCTTATCTTTTGAACACATTAAAATATCGAATTTATGATATATATTACGTTTTATAGTTTAGTGTATGCTATTATGTGCAAAAGCCACAACATCCTTACCTTCTCCAGTTTCTGTACTCCGCGGTCCCTATCGTTTAACAATAAATCCAGAAGCCCCCTGTGCAGAAGTTATGTAGGAATGGAGGACTGCTCTTTTACCAAATAATGAGGCCATGCCCTTATACTTTCTCAAGTCTCTACTTTCTTTATATCAACTGTTAACAAGGAATTGCTTGATTTCAATTGGAACTGTGTACTGATGACCATTCCCACCCTTTCCCTTAATATTGATCAAGTGGAATTGGCAGGCTTTTACTTCCTTCAAGCTTTACTCAGATAGTCATATCTACCAAAATCAAGTTACCAGTGTTTAACATGATGTCATGTATCTTGTGAATGTGCTTTGGACATATCTGGGGCATGCTAATTCTTAACTCCTAACTGAAAGCACACCGGGTAGGTTTACAGAGTGCCCTGTTGGCATTGTAGTGCTTCTGTGGCTCCTGTACTTTTAATATCAAAGGAAAAATAATGAGAAGGAGAACTAATGATTATTGGACTTACAAGGTCTCGCCGATATAAGTAGAATTGCAGCTCTCACAGAAAAAAAAAACTAGTATTATTGGACTCACAAAGTCTCCCGGATGTAAGTAGAAATTGCAGCTCTCCTCCATTCCTTTATTTCTGTTAACAGCTATGTCCTCTTAATATGCATTTAAAAATATTGCTCTTAAATGCTTCTGATGATATATTGGAATATACATATGTGATGTTATGTTCTATTTTATGACTCATCAAAACTATATCCAGCTTATGTCATTGCATAAGTGATATTTTCTAGGTGGTACATATTTGGACAAGCAAGTTTAGTTGTTTGGACTGTTGCTCTCTACATCCAGTTCTTACATGTGGATATGAACGGGTCCTGGTATGTACCTCTACCTTTTTTTATCTAGTTTCACTACTCATGGCATGTACTTTGGATTTCAGGTTTGTCCGGCAAACATTTTATTTGTTTCTTAATCGACAGGTTGAAGGGTTTGACTGGCTTAACACTGTTGCTGCCGTTGATAGTAATCCTCATAGTTTTGCTGATCTTACTCATGTTGCATACGTAAGTTTTTATGCTTATATATTCACAGTAGTCTGTTCTTTCAGAATTCGCAATCTGCTATGCAGAATACAAAGAAAAACTATAACAATAGCTGTTGACATCAGGAATATGTTACATGTTGTGAAGTCGCAAATTAACAGTGACCTCTTCACTGATGATTATTATATTCACGAGCTTGTGTATATCTGTAGTTACCTTGCTCTTACGAACCAAACGACATATGAAATTGCCAGACGGAAGCGAATATCTTACCTAAGGTATGAAATGGCTGAAGACTAGCATTTTTCTCGTTATATTTGCTTGTCTCTAGTACATAATGAATCGATCAAATGACACTTACAGGGGAGTTCCTAGAAAGGTACATCCTTTCAGCAAAGGTATCTGTAGGAACCTCTATGACCTCTGCCTCTCTAGACAGAAGGGATATGTTCTGGAAGCAGTACCCCCACTGGACGAACTAGAAGCCCGGGCTAGACCCTACACCTGCCGGGATGTAATCTGCTGCAGGTGCTGCTAGTACGCGCTATATGTGAAAATACATTAGTTTAGTTTGATGCATATAATAACATGATAGAGATACGTGTGGCTCATTGATGTTGTACAGCATATATATAGGCACCCTTTTGTCTCCTATAGAATGCATCTGGATCAAACGATGCCATTAGATTGATCTGAGTATGCATGTAGATTTTTCAGTTTATTCCTTGTAGGGTTGTAGCTTCATAAGAAAATAGTTTGAACTTAGTCGCACATCCGCTGTAGAACGCTGTGTCTGGGCGATGCAGCTCTTATATGTTAAATGCACAACTGAAAACTCGCTCGTTCTGTATCTGATGATTGTTTGTTCCTTCTGTTCTTATATATATATATTTCGTCCTCGGTTGTCATGCTTTATTTCTTGTAGTCATTACTACTGTATATACGATTATACGTACATATCAGCTGATCTTAAGGTTTTTAGACACTGAAAACAGTAGAACAGCTGATCTGTAGTATGTAATTTTACTTCTTGGTTGTTGTTCCTTTGTATAAAGGCTAGCGTTCTGTTATTTGTTCAGTTTTGCCAGATCGGTATGTACGTGGCTTGTACTATGAACCTTATGTTATAAATGAGACACGTATTACCATGAAAAAAAACATGTAGAACGGCTGATCTGTAGTATGTTGAAACGTAGATTCAGCTTTGCTTCTAAAAGAATCAACATTTCAGGTTTCAGTACAAGACATAGTATATTTCTCATCAGAAACAAAATGAAAAACAAGCCAGCATTACATCACATAAATATGTCTTCCTTTGGTGGATTAGACAGCAAACTTGCTTCCATCTTCACTCGAAAAAAAAAAACTTGCTTCCATCTTTAGTTTCACTGGAACTCGGCGGGCTTGAAGAACTGCACGTGCAGGCCAGTGGCGACGAGCCCCCAGAGGTTCCCGACTATGAGGACGAAGCTGAGCCCCATGCCGAGGCACCCCAGCGCCCAGTTGTCGCACCACATCGCCGTGCCCCTCCCGGGCTTCATGATCGCCAGCCACATGAAGCACGGGTAGGCCAGGGTGACCGGCAGCGAGATCCCGCCGAGGAGGCCGGCCAGCTCCGACAGGAAGGGCAGCGCGACGGCGATGAGCAGGTTGATGGCGCCGAACAAGGCGCGGAAGCCCGCGCGCAGCCACCACGGGCACGGCCGGTTCTTCTTGTGCACGTACCCGGCCTCCATGTTGTCGAACACCGGCATGGCGTAGATCTGGAACGTGGTCAGGCAGTTCACGATCACCAGCAGGGTGGCGAGACCGATAACCAGCCGGGACACGTCGCGGCTGTGGAACTTGTAGAGCGCGCTCAGGATTCCGTTGGGAGGTATCTGGTTGCCGTAGGCCCAGAAGCCGCCGATGGCGACGGGGTAGAGGCAGAGCGCCACGACGAGGTAGGCGAACTTGACGCCCTTCCACATGGGCACGTGAGAAGGGTGCTTCAGCGTCGACGGCATTGTGCCCTGCAAAGAGAAGGATGCTTCACTCTCAGCGACTTTTCCTCATCCCCATTCATCCTCAAAGCGGCACAAGGACGACATGAGCAAAGGATAACGAGGCTAACATGCACTACTTGGGAATGGGAGGAGAATCTCTTTTCCAGGACTGACATTTACCTGAATCTCGAGCACAAGATTGTGCCCCCTGAAAGCGAACGCGATGATGCCGAGGCCATTGAGGACGGCGATCGTCCTGTCGACGTCGCTGCTGGCCTTGACCGGGTCGTAGGACACGCCGGCCACCCTGCCCTTGGCAACGGAAATGACCCAGATCATGGTGCAGTACCCGACGGCCGCCGTCGCCCCGACCAGGGAGACGCCGGCGATGGAGTTGAGGTTGGGGAGCTGGGACAGCACCACGGCCACGCAGACGAAGACGACGTACCACTCCACCATGGTCGGCGGCCGCGCCAGGCACGCTGGCCCGCACGCGATGCTGAAGAGGATCTTCATGCTGCCGCCGCCCACGATGATGAGCGCCGTGCAGGTCCCCGCCGACAGGTACATCGTCGGGAGCAGGGCCAGGATCTTGCCCCATCTCTCGCCTGTTGAAGGAAGGCCGAGGCAGGCCATGCATGGTGAGCATGGTGAGCGTGGAAGACAGCGATTGAAAGTGACGACGTCGTTTGCCGCACGACGTTGCCGTGGTAATTAACTAGTCTGAGATAATAAGCGCGCGCAGGAATCGGGGACGTACCGAAGACGGTGGTGGCGAGGTGCATGTACCGGCTGTAGCGTGTGCCGCCGGCGACGGGCTCGTGGAGGTTCACCAGCAGCCGCAGCGTGTAGAGCTGCCACGCGAATGCCACGGTCAGGCACACGATCGCCCACGTCCTGCAAGAACCCAACCCACGGGCCGGACAGATTAAGTAACGTGTAGTCGTGTACTATATGTTCATCTCTCGATTTGAATATAAGTGGAGTAGCTTAGAAGGTACCATCCGAGGGAGGCGAAGGCGGCGGGGAGCACGAGCGCCTGGAAGCCGACGCCGGAGCTGAGGTTGTGGAAGGCGGCGTAGTAGGCGTTGCCGCTCCTGGACGCGGTGATGGGCAGCCAGGCGTCGCGCGGGTCGGCGAGCTTGGTGATGTGCCCGACCTCCTCCAGGTACCCCCTCACGCTCGCCACCGCCTTCTTCACGGGGCTGGCGAGCGGCGACGCCATCGCGCGCAGCGGCGACCGGCTGGGCGCCGGAGAGTGCATCTGCGACGGCGGGGCGGACACCGGCCGCGGCGTCGGCGGCGCCGACTGCACCTCGCTCGTCATGGCCGCTCGCTCCCTCCCTCCGGTGTAGTAGTATGCGCTAGCTAGCTATAGCTGTACCAGTGTAGGTGCCCAGACCTTGTGTGAGGAGGTGTGCAAGGGAGCTCGGTTGGGTGCTGATTCCGGCAAGGCTCGGCGGCCCGGTAGGTTTATAGGCGGGGTTTTGTCACGCCAGCGCGCGCGGTTGGTGAACGTCGAGTTCGTTGAGCCGTGCGGCTTTTGGGTGTGGACACCGTGAGGCCCGGGCAGCAGCCGCGGTCGATAGTGTGGCTGGTGAGGCCGGGACCGGTCGCAGCCATACACGCAGCGGCGACACGACACGATCATACGGTCTCGAGTGCATGCCGGTCATAATTAATGTTGGCACTAGGGAGCACACGGCAGCGCTGTGTCACCGGCCGGTCGATCTTTCGAGGTGGGATCGTCTGGCCTGCCGGCCGGTCTGACCATTAATTTGTTTGTGCAAGGTTAGATGTGCATGGTCAGATGCATATATGGACGTTTATGCAGACATACCGTGCGCATCGTCGGCCTTGCGTTTTTAGGTGCAACGCAAACACGCTGGTGGAGTGACTAGACTGAGGTGCAAATATGGAGGGAAGTGGTCAAATTTCCTGTTGGAAATTAATTATCAACTCATGAAAAGTATGGCATATACTTTTTTTTGGAAATGGATGCAACATATTTGTATGAAAACTACGTGGAAGGGAGCCTCGCACACAAGATATCCCACAACTCATGAAAATAAAACGGTCTAGTTAATGAATGAAAATTCGGACGAAAACAATCCACTAGCTAAGCGGCACACATTAGATACCCATACACACCTCTTTAAAGAGAGCCTTGCCGAGATACCACACATGTGTCACCATGCCACTTCTCCCAAGTAGGTACCATTGTCATCCCTAATGCTCAAGCAAGCGTCTCCAACGTTGCCATGGATGATCGTCGACCCAATCCACACAATAGAGACATTGCGGAGTCACATGAAGATCCGTGCCAAAACTCAGCCACCCACTATGAGGACATCACAGCTCCAACTCTAACAAAGAGCTACGAAGAAGAACTATGAAAGGCTAGCGTCACAGAAGGTCAATGAACACGCCACCTATTGCTTGTCATTGTCGCCAGCGGGACCCCACCTCCGCATCATCAACTTCACAGCAACAAACAAATTGAGACAGTCATGTGGACACACCCCACGCTCTCCTTGTCACGCCGATGAGGAGCACCAACATCAGATCCATAGACCGAAGTCGTTGCTTCGACTTCCGTCGAAATCCCCTGAGCAAGCCTTGAGCAGAGCCGCCCACATCTGTGCCATCGTGTACATGTGCACATGCGCGATCTCTTGCATTGGCCAGAGCCAGCACCACACTACCTCTTGCCGCCCAGGACCTCCATGAGTTGGCGTCGCATTCACGCGCCCCACATCGACATGGACCTCAATGTCTCGCAGCTGTAGACCCGCGCCGCCCGCTGTGAACCTCCATGTGTCGTTGTCGCACACGACCTCCAATACCATGAGCGACCAGAACCGTGCCGCACCTGCGCCAGCGCACATGCACCCTCGCATGTGCACACCGCGACGCCGGCCGCGGGCCCTTGCTGACGCGAGCCTCCATAAAGCCCAACAACCCCCACGCCGCACAGCTCGAGCTAGGGGAGACGAAAACAGTCACGCCACTGCTGCACGGGCTTTGCCCGACGCCCTCAGACGGCGGCGAGGTTGAGGTGGGGGGGAGGGGGAGGGGGTTGTTGATCAGTCTTTGGATTTGGCTCCCGGACCACCGCTGAGAGCGACAAGGGAGAGAGCTGACTGGGTTTTTCGATAGTTTTTATGTATGTTTGGTATAAATTAAAATTAACCAAAACCATGCAATGTTCAATGAATTAAATAGGTTAACACACAATTAAAAAAACTAATAGTTGTGTCTTGAAATTTATAACACATTCAATTGAACGTTGAATTTCTTAGCATGTTAGAGTCCAATCTCGGAAACATCATTATGTATATGAATCTTTCTTAATTTTTGCTGTGAAAAAAAAAAGTTCAAACAAGTAGCACATCCTCAACCATATACTGTATATTCCACGCAAAAAAAAAACCATATACTGTATATGCAAGAATGATGCTAGTTTCAACGCAAGAGCATTGAGCCAATAGTACGTAGTAGTAGTAGTATTAGTATTTTCCATGGAACGTCCAAAGAACTATACAACCAGCCAAGCGCCAGTCATGCGACTCGAGGGCACCGGAAACAAAAGTCGACAGTCGGCATTGCGAGCTTCGTGGTCGAGCATCACACTGCCGTACGTCGCCTACTCAATTACTGCAAGGGGCCAAAAATCAACTGCTGTCGCCCGCAGCATGGCATATACTCCCTCCGTTCCTGAATACTATACATCTTTTTAAAAATTCTAATATAAACTACATATAAAACAAATAAGTAAATATACATTTTAAACTATATTTATATACATTCGTATGCAGTTTATATCTTGTTTCAAAAAATATATAGTTTATATTGAAATGGCGCATCATGTACCCTGATGGCCGTGGTGACCGTGGTGTCCAACAAGTGTCCATATCAGCGCACCTCGAACGGTTGGAGGGTATGCATGCGCCGGCCGACGCGTCCATATCATCTCCCCCCTCGCTGCCACGATTCACAATTAATCGGGCGAGCCCAAAGTTCAGCGCGTAGGTGCAACGACTTTCCCATGTCATTGACTTTAGTCTCGTGCATGTAAGATTCAACCACAGCAAGCATTCACACGGCGCGGCACCACTTCAATTACTACGTGCTCGAGGAGACCTATCTGAGTACACAAAATTCACAAGTGGCTTATCGCTCGTTTTTGTGATGGTAAGTGTGTGCACATTCCCGATATATCATATTACGAGCAAGTTGATGGCAATCGTACCGAAGCGAAATGATGACGTCCAGTCGATCGGTCGAGTTTGCCTTTGCTTTGCTCGGGTCGTTATCAAATCGGCGAGTAGGGAGCCATGGAATCATGAATGTGACGCCGCATGTCACGAAAGATGGCTAGTAAAAAAATCGAGCACTAGCTCAGGAAGACTATTCTTCGTTTGAATACGTCAACCTCGTCAAAAAGCGGGAGTAATCGAATGATGGAAGTTAAGCAAAGTGGTGTTTCTTTAGAGAAGGTATGGAGATTCGTCCGAAGGGAAGCATCGTGCGCTGACAAAATTGATGTTTCCCGCTAAAATAAAATGACGGGAATGATGCTCGTGTCTTTTTTCTTTTTCTTCTTCTTCTTCTTCTTATTTTAAAAAAAAATTCACGTCTTTTTTCTGGTCTTATCGCATGCATGCATGAGTGCTGGGACGGGAAATTTTGGCTGTGCAGGTACCGTTGGTCGTGCATGGTAGGTGGCCGCCGAGGCGAGGCACTGACCAGGGGTTGGCAGGCACGGGCGTCGCAGTGTTGTGGTAGTTATTCAAGTGTTTGACGAAAACAGAAGCGCACCAACCGTAAAATGGACTCTGTTATTTAAAAACGAAGACGAAAAGGGACGGGACTCACTCGATTGACTGCGCGTGGTGTGGTGGCCAAGCAATCCTGGTGTGGACTTGTCAAAAGTTCGTCAGCTGGTCTGGTGGATGGAGTAGCTGGTACCGGTGCCGCTGGGTGGGAAAACGTAGCAGGGCAATACCATGGGTGACAGGAGTGCAGTACCTTTTCTCACAGGACCTATGTAACGAACTGAAATTTTTGGGCAAACACACGCTTTGTTGATTGTCTGAAATAATGTTTAAGGGTACAATAGCTGAATCATAGGGGAGATCAAGCCAAATATAACGACCGGCGCCTAAAGAAGAAGCGTGCTTTGCTAGGACATGCGCCTCGAGATTGAAACTCCTACCATCGTACATAAAATGACGGCTAATCATAGACGATTTCCGAGCTTTGATCTCCTGTAAAATGGCGCCGTAGGGGGCCATCGACTGCTGATTAATGTCTTTCACCACCACCTGACAATCTGCGACGTCAACACTTGCAAGATTAAGATCCTCCGCTAGCAAAATGTTCTCTTTGGCAGGCCAAATCTTCCAGACTCGCCGGGTCTGCGACATTCGCACCTAAAGAAGCATCCCGACAGAAAGGACCTCCACGTTCATAGGGAAGGGCACCAACAACTTGGCTATCCTACCCCGTTGTTAAACACTTTCATTTTTTTTCCTTTTATTTCTTTCTTCACTCGTGGGTTTTTTATTGCTGGACGTTTTCATTCATTTTTCATTTTTTTTCTCTTGTTTTTCCCTTTTTTCTTAAATGCACAGATTCTTAAAACATCAGAACTTTCTTCAAAATCGATGAACTTTTTTCCAAAATTCATGAACTTTCATTCAAATTCATGAATATTTTTAAAAATTTGTGAACTTTTTAAAAATAGATGAACTACTTTTCAAATTCGATGAACATTTTTCAAATTCAATGGACTTTTTTCAAATTGATGAACTTTTTTCAAATATGATGAACTCTTTCAAATTCAATGATTTTTTTATATTTAATGAACCTTTTTCAAATTTGATGAACTTTTTTCAAACAATTTGTGAAGTTTTCTTAATAATTGATGAACTTTTTTAAAAATGATGAACTTTTCAAGTAATTTTCAAATTTAACTTAACATTTTATTAAAAGCAAGATTAATTAGTGTTGTTTTCTACTAATAGACAACAAAATGTGTTTGGTGCAGTGGTTGTTGCGTTAGTCTGCAAGACGTGAGGTACTGAGATCGAAGCTGGTTCCTGTTCGGCGCCTTATGCGCCTGATCCTTTGTATTCTGCAAACCGGCGCACACCCGCCTTCAGCGCTGGGCACGCCCATTTAGTTGGTTTTTTCCGTGAAAAACTGCACAAAAATGCGCGGGCGCGCCCATTTAGTTGTTTTTCCCCAAATTCGGTGAACTTTTTTCAAATCTGATGAACTTTTTTCAATTTGTGTTCAAAATTTGATTAACTTTTTTAAGAATTGATGAACTTTTTCAAAATTGTGAACTTTCTTTCAAATTCGTAATTTTTTCAGATCCATTTGTTTTTTCAGTTTTGTGGACGAAGGGACGAACAACAAAAAAAAACTAACGAACAACGAAGGGAAGGAGGGAATGATCGAAGAAGGGGAGCGTGCTAGCTGGGCCGGCCCATGCG
Source organism: Triticum dicoccoides (assembly GCF_002162155.2). Taxonomy (NCBI): domain Eukaryota; kingdom Viridiplantae; phylum Streptophyta; class Magnoliopsida; order Poales; family Poaceae; genus Triticum; species Triticum dicoccoides. The sequence continues at coordinate 665,592,995 of NC_041382.1, read as the reverse complement.
AGGCTCCTGCGTGAGCGTGCGCTAAGAGAACGGGCGCCCGAGAGCAAGTACAATAAGGTACATGCAGCAGGCTGTAAGAACTAAAATAATATTGTAATACTTAGTTGGAGGAGAAAGGATAGAAGAGAGAATGTAAGCGAGATGTCATGCAAGAGCCAGCTGCAACACATGCTTCTAGACACTTTATGAGAATAAAAGGTGGGTCATGTATTAATAAAGTAACACATACTTGTAGTTAATTGTTAATTGTTATACATGTTAGCTATAAGATTGACTATAAATGGCATGACACTCTCTTATAGCCAACAATTGGCTATACTATTAACCATGCTCTAAGGTGCCGAAGCGGAGGTCTCGAGATCGAATCCCAGATTTTGAGCAGGTAATGGGCCGGCCCGCTATGCAACACTTGCGAGTGCCAGTGAGTCCTGCACGTTTTCCTTTTTGAGCAGGTAATGGGCCGGCCCGGTACGCAACACTTGCGAGCGCCAGTGAGTCAACCGTACGCTCAAAGCAACGATTAGGAGCTCCCTACGCTTTGAAACAAGAATTCTCGGGAGCAACTAACGAAGGAATACTCCTTAGGAAGCCCTGCAAGGGCCACCTGTGGCCTGAGAGTGCGTTGCTTGGTGCGCTTTTGGCCGCCGCCACTTATCGCGCTCTGGGTGCTCCATCTATTTTATATTTTTCCATTTCAATGCGCATTTTCGGCTTTTTAGATTATTTTTTTCGGATTTTTCCAACAGTCTTTCTTAACTTATGGACAAAACTAATTCAGACAAAAAATGCACGAAAAACACGTTTTCTTTTTTATTTTTCTTTCCGTGAGATGTACGGATTTGCTTCCGCGAGCCGTGCCTCACGAAAACGAAAAAAAAATGCATTTTTTTACCTCCATGAGAGGCACCTCTCGAAAACGAAAAAAATGTATTTTTTTCCTTCCGCGAGAGGCACGGCCGTGCCTTTCGGAAACGGAAAAAAACACAGGTTTTTTCTTTCCGTGAGAGGCATGGATTTACTTCGTTGTGCCTCTTAGAAACGAAAAAAATGCATTTTTTACCTTCCGCGAGAGGCACGGGTTTACTTTTCATGGAGGCGCACGAGGCATAGTCGTGCCTCTTTCGAAAAGGCAAAAAAACGTGCTCCCAGTTCGGTTTATTCATTCGGTTTTTTTTTTGAAAAAAATTCATCAAAACCTATCATTATGGGATCTAGTTTTGAAGATCTTGACACGGATAATTCAATGGTAAAAACGGTTCGAGATTTCGACGCACGATTTAAGAGATAAAATGTGTTGAATAAAATGATCTACGAAAAAAGGAAAACTTCCAGGTTATGACATTTGACGCACATGCCACTTGTCAAGTGCTCCTTAATTAGTGATTTGGCGAACTCTTGTGTAGAAGAAGGAGAAGGGCTGTTTTTGGAGCTCAAGCCGCCCAAAGACAAGCTAAATAGGCAGGCGCTTGGTCCGTTAGCACAGTTGGATTCGGACTGGGACTCCAGAAATCAAAAGGAAACGGTGGGAATTTCCTAACGCACGCTCGTTGCGTCAAGTTGTGGCTGCCTCGCACAGAGGGGAGGGACCTAACGACCGAGATGTCCGGCCCAACTACGAGATAACGTACGGGCTACAATGTCCGGTTTTGGGAGCCTTCTAGAAGGTTCCTGGTCGGTTTTGAGAATCTTCTAGAAGGTTCTTGAACCGGTTTCCACTGGGGGTTTTCTGTTACTTTTTCTTTTTCTTTCTTTTTCATTTTTTCTGTTTCATTTTTTCTTATTCTGTTTCTTTATTTCATTTTTCTATTTCTTTTTTGGTTCCTTTTTCTTCCTCTGTGTTTCCTTTTTGTTCTTCGGAATTTAAAAAATCAAATATTTTAGAAATATTCAAAAGTTCAAAAAACCATCCTGCTATTTAGTTTGATCACGAATTCAAAATTCTTCATTTTAAAAAAATGTTCTCATATTAGAAGAAATGTTTGCCTTCCAAAAAATATTGGTTTTCAAATTTTGTTCAGGAGTTTAGAAAATGTTCCTGTTTCAAAATTTGTTCGCATATTTAAAAAAGAATGTTCATGTTTTCAATTTCTGTCAGGAGTTTCAAAAAATGTTTCCATTTCAGCAATTGTTCAAAATTTTAACATTTGTTTTCAAATTTTGTTCGGGACTTCCCAAAAATGTTCTCAAATGTTAAAAAATGTTCATGACTTCCAATTTTGTTGGTAGTTTACAAAATGTCCGCGTATCCAAAAATTGTTTTGGAATTTGAAAAATGTTCCAGTTTTCAAAAAAATTTGTTTCCATTTT
>NC_041382.1:665548864-665590206 GCF_002162155.2 Triticum dicoccoides | reverse complement strand
AGATGTTCCCTTTTCTAAAATTGTTGCATTTTTTGAAATGTTTGAGTTTTTCAAGTTTTGTTCACAATGTTTTAAAAATGTTTGTGGTTTCGTACAACATTCACGCTTTTTCTCAAAATAATGTTTTGCGTTCAATTAAAAAAACGTCCGGATCTACGCTCGGTTTGATTCTTAACACTTTGTGATGCTGTATAAACCATCTAGCTCTATAGGTCAACTTGATAGCTATACTTCTTTCGAACCATGCGTTCTTGGTTTTGAACCTTGCAGGAGCGCAATATTTTTTCGACCACTACGGTTTTCGTTGAACTAGTCGCTAGCCAAATGGGCCGGCCTAGGCGGGAGACCTACCTGTGTGTGCGGACGACATTCTGCTGCTCTAGGAGCTCCTTGAACCGTTCCTCTCGAATCGCCAGAAGGGGTGTCGAGCTCGACACGTGATGTGCAGTCTGCGACCGCCTCTTTGAGGATGGAGGGCATCTATTTCTGAATTGCAAATGGGTTAAGCAGCGGTGGCGAGCTCTTCAGATGGAAGAAGTCAGGATAAAGCTCACCCAAATGCAGAACGCGAGAGAAGTGATTAATGCGGTGGTACGGCTTCCTAATGAGCAAAGGATGCTGACCATTGCACTTTTGTGGGCATGGTGGTCAGAGAGGAACCGAGGAAACCACGGAGAGCGGCGCTCAACAGTTGATGAATTTCAGTTTCTGGTCCGGTTCCATGTAGATGAATGGAGAATGTACCTTGATCCTGCTCCCCCAAACCGAGTGGCCTCCGTCCGAGAATGGCAGCCACCCCCCAGACCTAGTCAAGATTAACACTGATGGTGCGTACAATGCTGAAACTGGTGTGGGAGGTTGGGGACTAATCTGTCGCAACTCAAACAGTGAGATTCTCTTTGCCGCTGCAGGTTCTTCAGGCTACCTCTCGGATGCACTGCATGCTGAGACTATGGCCCTGGTGCATGCCATCATCGCTGCTGACCAACTGGGGGTGGGAAAAGTTCAGTTTGAAACGGACTGTTGTGTACTCCAGCGTGCTGTAAGCTCGAGGGAATGTGATCTGGCGCCGCTGGGTCAGTGTTCAGAGATCTGAAGGCCAAGCTTCTGACTCAATTCAGTGTGGTGCATACATCGCGTGAATGTAACAAACCAACGCATGTGCTGGCTTCGTTCGGTTCAGGTCTACCTTAGGGCTGGACCAAAAGCTCGTAGCTCGCGAGCTTAATGAGCGTTCGATAGTTCGGCTCGTTAAGCTCGTAGCTCGCTTCTTAATGAACAGAGCCAATCATTGATTTTAGCTCGTTAAGCTTAACGAGCTTAACGAGCGAGCAACGAGTTTCACGAGTAGCTCGTTAAGCTCGTTAGTAACAGCACAACGCATATTTTCATCTTACGTGACAAATTTTTTTTGTAGCATCTCAGCCCATCTATTTAATCTAATCGACATATGAGGCAACAAACTACTTCATTTCTTTTTGTCATCATATTTCATCTTGAAAACCATACCTCCACATTCATCATGTACATCATAACACATTATAGTCTGTTAACGAGCGCCCGCGAGCGCTCACGAGCTTAACGAGCTTCAAACGAGCCGAGCCGAGCAGAGTTTTCTGCTCGTTAATCTTAACGAGCTTAACGAGCCGAGCCTTAACGAGCACGAGCTTAACGAGTACGAGCTGCTCGTTAGTCCACCCCTAGTCTACCTACTGGGACTAGGGACCAGTGGTTTGAGAACTATCTTCAACTTGTAACCTGTGCTGTAACCGGCGATCTCGCCGTGCTATAAATGGAATACGAGTGTTCCATCCAAAAAACGGAAAACAGGATCGCGAAAATAGCGGAGAGAAAACCCTCCCTAAGAGCATCTCCAACAGGCGCATGATTTTAGCGCCGCCTATTTGGTTCAACGTGTGCTCGCGAAAAAATCGCCTTTTTTGCATGCACGCAGTCAGAACAGGCGCTCCAGCGGACGTGCAAAAAATACGCGCGCAATACAGTTGGTTCAGCGTGCGGAGCAAAATGGCATCGCGCACCGCTTATTTCATGTGCCCGCTCCCGCGCACTGGACAGCGACGACTCGAGCACGACTTCCACCAACCGCCAGATCCAGGCGCTGGCGCCGCCGCCCGCACCTCCCCATTTGCTCTGGCTAGATTTGCTATTGTGAGAGGACCGGTTGGATTTTGGGATCAAAAGATCCTTTGGTACATCATGAACGCTTGTGTGATCATGCATAACATGATCATCGAGAATGAGTGTGGGTAAGATTTAGACTATTCTCAGAATGAGCTCTTGGATCATCCCGTGCGAGTGTGGCGGAGGGCTGCGAGGGTGGCCAGATTTGTTGCCTCTTATCATGCCATTCGACGTGCCAAAACGCATGATGATCTCAAAAGGATCTAATCAAGGAGTGGTGGGTATGGAATGGCCGATAAAACTAGTGATTTGTATGTTTGATGTTGTATTGTTAAACTATTTGTTGTATTGGAAGATAAGCTATTTGTTTGAGTTGTAATAAATTGAACTATTTATTGTTGATTTATGTTTTTATGTGTTTGATCTTCTTGATTCTATTTAAGTATCCGAATGTTGTTTGTGCTGGGCACGAGCGTTGTATATTTACCGCGCCCGCTGGAGCTGCTCGCGTGGGCAATATTATGCAGCGGTCGCTGGAGCTAGCGCTCAGTTGCGTGCAAAAAGTTGCTATTTCGGCACTATAAAAGTTATTTTAGCGCGCCGCGTGTTGCATGCCTGTTGGAGATGCTCTAAGCAAGAAAACCCGACAGTTTGAGCGACGAGACGGAGATGGAGCTGCTCGAGAGCGGGTTGGCGGGGATGGAGATCTCCATGGGCGAGTCCGATACGGAGCCAAGGATGAAGATGAAGAGCATCAGAAAGGCGCGTTCGGCTAACCTGAGGCCCATTGAGAGTTCCAGGAGTGGATCTGGAGGAGGCGGGAGTGACTTCTTCATGACCCACAACCACCTCCTTGCTACCTCTTGAGCACTGCATTGGTTTTTCCTTGAAGAGGAAAGGGTGATGCAGCAGAGCAGCGTAAGTATTTCTCTCAGTTTTTGAGAACCAAGGTATCAATCCAGTAGGAGGCCACGCACGAGTCCCTCGCACCTACACAAACAAATAAACTCCTCGCAATCAACGCGATAAAGGGGTTGGCAATCCCTTCACGGGCACCTACGAGAGTGAGATCTGATAGATATGATAAGATAATTTTTTTGGTATTTTTATGATAAAGAGAAATAAAGATGCAAGTAAAATAAATGAAAAATGAAATAACTAAGTATTGGAAGATTAATACGATGGAAAATAGACCCGGGGGCCATAGGTTTCGCTAGAGGCTTCTGTCGAAAGTATAAGTATTACGGTAGGTGAAGAAATTACTGTTGTGCAATTGACAGAATTGAGCATAGTTATGAGAATATCTAGGTATGATCATGTATATGGGCATCACTTCCAAGACAAATAGACCGACTCCTGCCAGCATCTACTACTATTACTCCACACATCGACCGCTATCCAGCATGCATCTAGAGTATTAAGTTCAAGAGAACAGAGTAACGCTTTAAGTAAGATGACATGATGTAGAGGGATAAACTCATGCAATATGATATAAACCCCATCTTGTTATCCTCGATGGCAACAATACAATACATGCCTTGCTTCCCCTACTGTCACTGGGAAAGGACACCGCAAGATTGAACCCAAAGCTAAGCACTTCTCCCATTGCAAGGAAGATCAATCTAGTAGGCTAAACCAAACTGATAATTTGAAGAGACTTGCAAAGATAACGAATCATACATAAAAGAATTCAGAATATTCAAATATTGTTCATAGATAAACTTGATTATAAACCCACAATTCATCAGTCTCAACAAACACACCGCAAAAGAAGATTACATCGAATAGATCTCCACAAGAGAGGGGGAGAACTTTGTATTGAGATCCAAAAAGAGAGAAGAAGCCATCTAGCTAATAACTATGGACCCGTAGGTCTGAAGTAAACTACTCACACTTCATCGGAGAGGCCATGGTGTTGATGTAGAAGCCCTCCGTGATCGATACCCCCTCCGGCTGAGCTCCGAGAAACGCCCCAAGATGGGATCTCGTGGATACAGAAAGTTACAGCGGTGGAATTAGGGTTTTGGCTCCGTATCTGGTAGTTTGGGGTACGTAGGTATATATAGGAGGAAGGAGTACGTCGGTGGAGCAACATGGGCCCCGCGAGGGTGGAGGGCGCGCCTGGGGGGGGGGGGGTAGCCGCTGATACGTCTCCAACGTATCTATAATTTTTGATTGCTCCATGCTATATTATCTACTGTTTTGGACTATATTGGGCTTTATTTTCCACTTTTATATTATTTTCTGGACTAACCTATTAACCGGAGGCCCAACCCAGAATTGCTATTTTTTGCCTATTTCAGTATTTCAGAGAAACAAAATATCAAACGGAGTCCAAACGGAATGAAACCTTCGGGAACGTGATTTTCTCACCGAACGTGATCCAGGAGACTTGGACCCTATGCCAAGGCATCGGAGAGGCAGTCACGAGGGTGGGGGGCGCGCCCCCTGCCTCGTGGGCCCCTCGGTGCTCCACCGACGTACTCCTTCCTCCTATATATACCTACGTACCCCCAAACGATCAGAATAGGAGCCAAAAACCTAATTCCACCGCCGCAACTTTCTGTATCCACGAGATCCCATGTTGGGGCCTGTTCCAGAGCTCCACCGGAGAGGGCCATCATCACGGAGGGCTTCTACATCATCATAGCCTCTCCGATGAAGTGTGAGTAGTTTACCTCAGACCTTCGGGTCCATAGTTAGTAGCTAGATGGCTTCTTCTCTCTTTTTGGATCTCAATACAAAGTTCTCCCCCTCCCTCGTGGAGATCTATTCGATGTAATCTTCTTCTTTTTGCGGTGTGTTTGTTGAGACTGATGAATTGTGGGTTTATGATCAAGTCTATCTATGAATAATATTTGAATCTTCTCTGAATTCTTTTATGTATGATTGGTTATCTTTGCAAGTCTCTTCGAATTATCCGTTTGGTTTGGCCAACTAGATTGGTAGTTCTTGCCATGGGAGATGTGCTTAGCTTTGGGTTCGATCTTGCGGTGTCCTTTCCCAGTGACAGAAGGGGCAGCAAGGCACGTATTGTATCGTTGCCATCGAGGATAACAAGATGGGGTTTATTTCATATTGCATGAATTTATCTCTCTACATCATGTCATCTTGCTTAAAGCGTTACTCTGTTTTTAACTTAATACTCTAGATGCATGCTTGTAAGGTCATATTTTTCCCTAAGTGTTTTGGTGATTGATGACAACGCATTTGCGGACTAATCGTGTGCCATGAGCTTTCCAGACTCTTCCCTGCTAGGCACAAGACGATTGGGTGCCCCTCGAAGACTGACGAAGACGGCGTATTTTCTACGTTTCCTTTTGGTGGATTTGAGTCGTAGGAAAGCCGTACTATTAAGAGGGGGTCCGCGTTGGAAAGGTTTGGGTGGAATCATCACGTACACGTCTTCTTTTATCCCCTCCTTTCTTCCTTGGAGCTTCCTCCGTTTTTCTGCCACGGTTGACTGGCTGCTTGTGTGGTTGCGGTAGTACCGCTCCAGGATCAACGGTAGTACCGTGGGCATCCACGGTAGTACCGCTGGTGTTCACAGTAGTACCGCTCCCATGGAGCCGTACTACCGCTGCCCACCAGGCTAGTGCCGCCCGTTTGCGGTAGTAGGAGCAGATGTAATTTTTTACATCCGCACCTACCGCGGTAGTACCGCTTTCGCCCTGCGGTAGTACTGCGCTAGGCGGTCAGGCAGTAGTACCACCCCTCGGCAGTACTACTGTGTCGAGTTTTTGCTACTTCCGTTCTTTTGCGGAAGTATGCACGGAAGTTCCCCTTTCCCCCTATCGGGATTTTTGCCTTACGGTAGTACCGCACTGAGGGTGCGGTACTACCGCCCCAGCTTGCGTCTGTTTCCCTGGCTGGGGGTCGCGGCAGTATCGTAGGGTGGTACGGTAGTACCGCACTGCCATGCGGTAGTACCGCTTGGTTGCAAGCAGTACTACCGCGCGGCCTTGCGGTAGTACTGCTGGCCATGCGCGGTAGTACCGCTGGCCGCGGGCTGGTAGGTGGATAACGGTTGGATCTTTTCCTCACACTATATAAAGAGTCTCCTTTTTCCCCGTTGACTCACCTCTTCCACCATTAAAGCTCCATTTTCGCCCGATCTCACTCCCTAGCCAACCAAACTTGTTGATTTGCTCGGGAGTGGTTGAGAAGGCCCCGATCTACACTTCCACCGAGAGATATTTGATTCCCCCTACTAATCCCTTGTGGATCTTGTTACTCTTGGGTGTTTGAGCATCCTAGACAGTTGAGGTCACCGCGAAGCCACAATCCATTGTGGTGAAGCTTCATGGTGTCGTTGGGATCCTCCAATTGAGTTGTGGAGATTGCCCCAACCTCGTTTGTAAAGGTTCGGTCGCCGCCTCCAAGGGCACCAATAGTGGAATCATGACATTTCGCATTGTGTGAGGGCATGAGGATATTAAGGTGGCCCTAGTGGCTTCTTGGGGAGCATTGTGCCTCCACACCGCTCCAACGGAGACGTACTTCCTCTCAAAGGGAAGGAACTTCGGCAACACATCCTCATCTCCACCGTCTCCACTTTTGGTTATCTCGTGCCTTTACTTGTGTAGCTTAGTTGTTTCATATATCTTGCTTGCTTGTGTTCCTATTCGTGTTGCATCATATAGGTTGCTCATCTAGTTGCATATCTAGACAACCTATTTTGATGCGAAGTTTAAATTGCTAAAGAAAAGCTAAAAATTGTTAGTTGCCTATTCACCCCCCCTCTAGTCAACCATATCGATCTTTCAGTTGGTATCAGAGCCTCGTCTCTTTATTAAGGACTTTACCATCCGAAGAGTATGGTTGATACCGTAGACAGAGCGGAGGAACACTCCGGCGTGAATCCTATCTCGTCTACGGGCGATGGGGGAACTTCGGTCTCTCGTGAGGAGTTCAATATAGCCTTGGAGACATTGAAAACCTCCACGACGACCGAAGTTGAAAGCATGTTTACTAAATTTCTTGAGGGGCTTAAACTATCCACCGCACCGTTGAAAGTGGGGGATCCCGCCAACAAGGTGTCGGATGCTATCCCCGACAAGGGGGAAGCTAGTAGTGAAAAGGCTCCTTCTTCTAGTGGCAAGAATGGCACCGTCATCTTTGCCCATGTGGAACCACCACTTGTTTATGGTGGACCGGTTCCTTCTACTCATTTGAATCATGCCGGTCCTCCTCCTAAGATTGTGAAAAATGAGGATTTTGATTCTTGGGTTTACCGCTTTAAACGTCATTTAAATCATGTGAACACTAACCTTTGGAGAATCATTGAAGAAGGTTTCTATCCACATGATCCAAGCAACTTCACTCCTCGAGAAGCCGCGGACAATCAATTCAATGAGAATGCTCTCTTCATCATTCAAGATGCAATTCCACCCGAAGACCTACCTCATCTTCGTCCCTTCGCCTTGGCCAAAGATGCATGGCATTGTGTCGTGTCTCTCTACCGGGGAAGCGCAAGCATTCAACGCTCCAACTATGAAGTGGTACAAGATGAGGCCGATGAGTTTGCAATGAAGGAAGATTAAGAACCTCGTGAGCTTTATCGGAGAGTCACCAAACTCGCGGTCTCACTACGAGATCACGAGAGCAAGGACACGTATGACAATTGGATCAAGCGCAAATTCCTCAAGGCAATGATGCCCTACCACAAGGCCATGTCCTCCATCATTTGCCAAAGACCGGACTTCCATACTTTGACCTCAAGCGAAGTGTTGGATGAGTTTGTGGCCATGAACATTTTGGACAAGACCGCCGACAATGCGGTGCTCCATTCTCAACGGGCTAAGAAGCCTAACCTTGCATTGAAGGCCAAGCTCACCATGGAAGAAGAAGAAGAGGAAGAAGAGGAGAGCAACCCTGAAGATACGAAGTATGCATATCATGAACATATGGCACTTGCTTCAAGGCAATTTTAGAGCAAGAAAAACTCAAGGCCCAACTTTTGCAAAAACAACTCGAGTGGCACAAGGGGCAAGCAACATGTAAGGACTTGCTGCAATTGCAGCAATGTGAGTCATTTTGTTGCGGAATGCCCGTATGAGAAGAGGGAAGACAACGGTGGCAAACTCATCCGAAAGGACAAGGCCAAGTCGTTCCCCAACAAGAACAACTTCACCAAGAAGACTCCTCCCAAGGCCTTGGTTGTGCAAGAAGAGTACAATGAGGATGATGACGATGATGAAGATGATGAGTCGGTTGCCATGGCCTCCGTTGCCATTGCAACAACTTCACGAGTGTCTCTCTTTGACTCACCCAACGAGAGCATCACCGCCAAGCGCCTCATGGCTAAAGCCACCAACAAGGTAACCTCCAACATCAAAACTACCATCATTAATCATCCTTCCCCATCGGATAGCATTAATGAAGTTGAGGGAGCTAATGTGGAGGCTAACGAGTTTGAGGCCTTTATGGGCAAACTCAAGAGAAAATCCAAGAAGCACTTTGTTGCTCTCTTGGAACAACTTGGTGAGGCCAATGACATGATCGAGGCTCGCGAAGACACCATCTCGAAGATGGAAGGGCATAGTCGTGACTATGCCGATGAGATTTCGGATCTTTCCAATGCTCTTGAGGAAGAGCGTGGTCTTCGTTTGGCTCTTGAGGAGCCACACAATGTTGATCATGCTAAGTTAGAGAAAGATTATGATCATGCCCTCGTTGTTTCTCGTGTGCTAAATTCCGAGAAGGCCAAACTCGGGGTTGATCTTGCTAGACTCAAAGAGGAGTTTGATATACTTGACAAGGCCCACAAGGCCTTGAAGGGTATTCACGCTAGTCTCAAGGAGTCTCATGATCAACTCCAAGTGAAGCTAACTAAGGAGAAAGCAACTTTTCCTCATATGGTTTTAATTGATAATGCAAATGCTACTAACCCGTGTTGTGAGCATATACATCTTGTTGAGGAAAATGCTAAGTTGAAGGCGCAACTTGAGAGAGGTCTTGCGACTTGCATACAAGGCAAGAAGAACCTCAACGATCTCTTGATCAACCAAAAGGGAGGTTTGGCGAAGGAAGGGGTTGGGTACGTCCCCGACTCCAAGAACAAGAAGAAGAATGACAAGACCAAACGACCTCCTCCCCTCATGCAAACCTTTGTGAGGACGGGAGAGAGTGTCCCCGAGGAGGAGAAGAAGAACAAAGTCAAGAAGGGCAATGTCACCTCTCCCAACAAAGCCGGCGATTTTAATCCTTCTTATGTGTTGTGCCGTGCTAGTGATGGGCATGTTTATGCCAAATTTGTTGGTTCTCTTCATGAGTACATTGAATGGTCTATTTGGGTTCCTAAGACCCTTGTTACTAACATCAAAGGACCCATTACAAAATGGGTACCGAAAACCAAGCATTGATCTCTTTTAGGTGTTTGCTTCCGGTGGTGGATCATGGTTGCTCGATAGCGGAGCTACAAATCATATGACCAGAAGTAAGGACTTGGTGGTGGACATGCACAAGGTTCCATCTAAGGTATTGGGACTTGGCAAGGTTGTCATCTCTCATGATCTCACGATCGAGAAGGTCATGCTTGTTGAGTCCCTTGCATACAATTTACTTTCCGTTCGTCAACTTGCAATCATGGGCTTTGCCACTTTCTTTGATATCGATACCGTGGCCCTCTTGTGGAGCAAGACTCTTAAAGTAGCCTTTGTTGGGCATGTCGAGAACGGTCTATATGTGATTAACTTTTCAGAGCGACCCACTAAGACCGCGACATGCCTAATGGCTAAAGTTGATGTGGGATGGCTTTGGCATCGCCGTTTAGCCCATGTCAATATGAGATCTTTGCAAAGTCTCCTAAAGGGGGACCATGTCCATGGACTAACGAATGTTAGTTTTGCTAAAGATCGTGCTTGCAGTGCCTGTATCGAAGGAAAGCTACATGAGAAGGCTCACCCTCCCACGACTATTTATTCAAAGAGGCCTTTGCAGCTCCTTCACATGGATCTCTTTGGGCCTCCATCCTTTGATAGTCTTGGAGGTAGGAAGTATTGCTTGGTGATTGTGGATGACTACTCAAGGTACACGTGGGTGTATTTCTTCAAGAGGAAGAGCGAGACCCAACAAACCGTCATCGACTTTGCAAATGAAGCACAACTTCAACACAATGCAAAGATCTTGACAATAAGAAGTGACAATGGCACCGAGTTCAAGAACTACACCTTGGATGAATTTCTTAGTGATGAGGGAATCAAGCATCAATATTCCGCACCGTACACCCCTCAACAAAATGGTGTTGCGGAGAGGAAGAACCGGATGTTGATGGATGCGGCAAGGACCATGATGGCGGAGTTCAAGTCTCCGTACAACTTTTGGGCCGAAGCCATCAACACCGCGTGTCATGCATCCAATCGGCTCTACCTCCGCAAGGGCTTGAACAAGACTCCATATGAGATACTCACCGATAACAAGCCCAACCTCAAGTACTTCCGGGTATTCGGGTGTAAGTGTTTCATTCTCAAGAAAGGTGTTCGGTTGTCTAAATTTGAGGCTAGAGCTTATGAGGGCATATTTGTTGGTTATGCTACAAACTCTCATGCTTACCGTGTCCTCAATAAATCCACGGGACTTATTGAGGAGACGTGTAACGTGGAATTTGATGAGAATAACGGCTCCCAAGTGGAGCAAAATGGCACTTGTGATGTAGGTGATGAAATTCCTCCTCAAGCCATAAGAAGAATGGGTGTTGATTTCATCCTACCCATTGAGGAACCCCTTGTGGCCGAAGGAGAAGGACAATGCTCCACTCAAGTGGAGCCATCACCAACCCAAGGCCCACATGCTTCCGAAGAACAAAGTGAAGGCCCTCAACCTCATGAACAAGACCAAGGGCTAGATCATACTCAAGATGGTGTGGACACACCAAGTGATGCCCAAGGTCAAGCTCTCTCCCCCGAGCAAGTTCAAGATCAAGAACAAGTTCATGACGGCGCTCAAGATGATCAAGTAATCGCTCCTCAACTCACCACCGAGGAGGAATTAGAGCGTCGTGCCGCCAAGGTTGCTTCCAAGCTCTCCACCAAGGATCATCTCATGACGAATGTGCTTGGAAGCTTAAGAAAGGGGGTAAGCACTCGTAGAAAATTAGCAAATTATTGTGAGCATCACGCGTTTGTCTCTTGTGTGGAACCCCTCAAGGTCTATGAGGCGCTAGAAGATCCGGATTGTCTCAATGCCATGCACGAAGAACTCAACAACTTCGAGCGCAACAAATTGTGGAGATTGGTGCCAAGGCCAACAGGGAACCACAATGTCATTGGAACCAAGTGGATATTCAAGAACAAGCAAGATGTCCATGGGATTATCATTCGCAACAAGGCTCGTTTGGTAGCACAAGGCTACTCCCAAGTCGAGGGTATTGACTACGGTGAAACCTTTTCTCCCGTTGCTCGTCTTGAATCCATTCACATGTTGATTACATATGCTTCTCATCATAACTTTAAGTTACATCAAATGGATGTGAAGAGTGCTTTTCTTAATGGTCCCATTAATGAATTGGTGTACGTCAAGCAACCCCCCGGGTTCGAGGATCCCTACTTTCCCGATCATGTGTATCAACTCGATAAGGCACTCTATGGCCTTAAACAAGCCCCACGTGCGTGGTATGACCACCTTACCGAGTTGTTACAAGACCGTGGGTTTGAAGTTGGGATAATCGACCCCACTCTTTTTACTAAGAAGGTCAAAGGGGAGTTGTTTGTGTGCCAATTATATGTTGATGATATTATCTTTGGTTCTCCTAACAAAGCTTTCAATGAGGAATTTGTCGCTCTCATGACCTCAAAGTTCGAGATGTCCTCCATGGGGGAGTTGAAGTTATTTCTAGGGTTCGAAGTGAAGCAAAGAAGAGAAGGAACCTTCATCAATCAATCCAAATACACTCAAGACATGCTCAAGAGATTCAAGCTAAGTGATGTCAAGCCGGCTTCCACTCCAATGCCCACCAAGTGCCAAATTGACTTAGATCCCAATGGTAAAGTGGTGGATCAAAAGGTATATCGTTCCATGATTGGATCCTTGCTTTACCTTTGTGCATCTTGACTGGACATCATGTTGAGTGTGGGAATTTGTGCACGGTTTGAAGCCGCACCTAAGGAAAGTCACTATGTGGCGGTCAAAGGAATCTTTCGATATTTGGCTCATACCCCAAACTTTGGCTTATGGTACCCAAGAGGATCAAACTTCAAGCTTGTAGGGTACTCAGATTCCGATTGGGCGGGAGACAAAGTGGATAGGAAGTGCACTTACGGAGGGTGCCAATTCCTTGGTTGCTCTTTGGTAAGTTGGTCTTCCAAAAAGCAAAGTTGTGTGTCTCTCTCGTCCACCGAAGCGGAGTATGTTGCGGCCGGTAGTTGTTGTGCACAACTCTTATGGATGAGGCAAACTTTAAAGGATTATGGTGTCACTTGTGACAAAGTGCCTCTTTGGTGTGACAATGAAAGTGCCATCAAGATCTCTCTCAACCCGGTGCAACACTTCAAGACGAAGCATATTGAGATCCGGTATCACTTCATCTGGGATCACATTAGGCGAGGAGAGATCGAGCTCAACTACGTCAACACTCATGATAACCTTGCAGATATCTTCACGAAGCCCTTGGATGAAGCAAGATTTCGCAAGTTAAGGCATGAGCTAAATATCATCGATTCGAGCAATGTTGCTTGAACCCTTGCACACCCCACCATACTCAACGTGTTGTCCTATTTAGATGTAGGCATGGACATAGGGGGAGTGATGTTCTATCAATGAACTCTCCCTCCCCCCATTATGCATAAATCAATCAAGTCTTTCACATTAGCCATTTTTGATGGTACTTGTGCTTCAAAGACGAGTTTTGGTCATGGACCCAAGGATAATTCTTCGCGGTGCCATACCAATTGACTCAAACATAGGTGGCTACGGCCACCGCCCTCTCTTTTGGAGAGGTGGTGTCTCGTGGTTGGTTCATTTGTCGTGTGCCTTTCTGGTTTTGTGTGTTGCGTGGTCTTGTGGTGTTGTGTTGGCTCGGAGTAGTTTGTGCAAAGATCAAGTTTTTTTTCAAGCTCGAAACGTGCATCTTCTTGAGCCCATGGTACTACCGCGTCTGGGCGCGGTACTACCGCTTGGGAGGCACGGTACTACCGCGCCACAGCACGGTACTACCGCGCCACAGCACGGTACTACCGCACCATGCGGTACTACCGTGTCTGGGCACGGTACTACCGCGCCGTCAAGGGCGCGTGGGGGTTATGACTCGGGCAGGGGAGTTACCACTCCCCATACCCATTCACTATCTCTCTCTCCACGTCTCTCCCTCTCAAGAACGGCGCTGGAGGCCCTCGCCGGATCTCCATCTCCGACCACTCTCCTCGGATTCCGACCGGTGGGATCGTTCCCCACCACTTCCTCTTGCCATGGACCAAGGTTTTTCCCCAAATCCCTCTTTTTCTTGGCTGTTCTCTTGCTTCTAGGTTTTTGGGGAGAAACTTGTTGTTCTTGAGATTTTAGGCCAAATCTATGCAAGAGTAGGAAGTAGGAGAGTCGTGATGCGTAGGAAACATACTTGATATGCTATCTTGTGGTAGCTTTGTCCTACCGTAGTACCGCCGTGGTTTCGCGGGCTTTCTCAGATTTGAACAAGTTCAGATCTGATGCGGTGCGGTACTACCGTGCCCGCGGTACTACCGCTCTTGCGATACTACCGCCCGTGGTCAGGCGCGGTACTACCGCACCGAGCGGTACTACCGCTTCGCGGACGCGGTACTACCGCGCCGGCCGCGGTGCTAAGGGCGTACTACCACTCCTACACCCGGTACTACCGTGCTCCTGCACGGTACTACCGCGTCTATGAGCCGTACTACTCTCTTAGCTCCGCAGCTCTTGGCAATACTACCGCAGGGATCAAATCTCTCTCTAGGCATGTATCATGTGTGCTTTCTACTTGTTTCACTTGACTTTGTTGTGATCTTTGCATTAATCTCTCTTGGCTGTTGTGGGTGTTTTTGCGTTCTGTGTCTCAGGTGGTGGCTCTCGCCGTTCCAATCCCAGTCGAGACACTGGCTCCAAGTGTCTGCGCAACCCCCAAGATGAAGCCCCAGAGGGATCCAATGCCCCCAAGCGCATGTCAAGTCTGTTGCAAGCAAGCAAAAGGAACCGGCTAAGGCCATGGATGAGATCTCCGCCACTGAGTATATCGAGCACCGGAGGATCAATCCCTATGTGAATCCTCGGGCTACCCTCAAAGGCACCGAGATGTTCTAGACCAAGCAACAGGTTCTCATCTATCTGGATGTGATCAAGAACAAGCAGAACACCTACGTGGATGTCAAGTGGATAGATATGCAGCACATGCGGAAAGAAAAGTTTCGTGACTATTTTGGAGAGGCTCTGGACTTGGTGGAGCAGTTTGCTATTGAGCCGGTGATCTCCTTTCACCTTGACTATGACCCTGTGCTTATCTGTCAGTTCTTTGCCTCAGTGTACTTTCATCCCGGGGAGGACCGGAGGATGACTTGGATGACCAATGGCCGTCAGCTGTTTGCTACTTGGAAGGAGTTCATGGATCTGCTGCACATTCCCGATGATGGGCTTCACACCCCCGTTGGCGTCCGCCCCCATGCCAACTCTGAGTCTGCCAACAAGAACCTGCTTCAGCCCTTCCTTGTTGAGAAGGTACTCCCCAATGGAAAGTCTACTTGGGTGTTGAACTCTTTTCTGGATATCATGCATCGCATCTTCCGCAACACTCTGTTCCCACGCATTGGCGACAAGGACAAGGTTCATGCATATCTAGTGGACATGTTGCTCTTGTGTGCAGAGGCACGTACTTCTCAGACTCAGCCACTTGATGTCTCTCACATCATGTGGTGTGAGCTTCGGTTTGCGGTGTTCACTCGCAAGGTTCCTATCTATGGACCGTACCTGTTTCTGCTGCTCTCTACCACTTGGGAGAAGACGTTTCCAGGTGATGAGTTCCTTGCTCCAGACTGGATCCGCCATGAGTCCATCTGCCTCCGCGTCAAGCCCAACTAGGCGAACACCACTACTCGTGCTGAGGCATCTTCTGCTAGGAGGGCTTCTGGTCAGGGGGAGGCTGCTGAGGACCGTGCTGAGGACCGTGCTGCTGAGGACCATGCTACCAGGTCCACCACTTATTCCTCTGAGCCATCATGGGCCAAGAAGCTGAAGGACAAGATGAAGACTCTCTTCTGCATGCAAGCGAAGGGACAGTACAGGGCTCACGTGGCTGACAAGGAGAGTCGCCGCCGTGACAAGAAGGTGATGAGGCTCTTTGGAGAGGATGTGTCTGGCGGGTCTGAGGACGTCATCACTCCTGAGGATGCCTAGATGTCTAAGTAGGGCTACAAGTGGACCAGTTCAGAGGATGACATGGAGGAGACTATCCCTGCCGCTGAGTCTGACGAGGAGCATGAGGAGCAGTGGGACGACTTCTCTGCTTGAGCCACCACGTGTGTTGTAGGTGTCCTCTATGCCTTTTTGGCGTCTCGATGCCAAAGGGGGAGAGAGTGTAGGGATTTGCGTTGTGTTTGGTGTGCTTGTTTGCTTTGTTTGCTTTGTCGTTTGGACCTCGTTTACTTTAGTTCGGTTTGTGCTTCCGAGACCTTTCCTCCATATGGTGTAAGACATATGCACTCTAGCTATCTTAGTTAAGCACTCTATTTATATTAGTTATCTTATGTTTGTACTATCTTGTCTAGTGATAAATTTGTCTTGTCTCTATAATATAGGGGGAGCTCGATTCCTAGCATTCGTGCTCATCTAGGTGGCACACTTTTAGAGGGAGCCCGTCTATATTATAGAGAGGAGGGGTTTGCTTTTACTCAATAGTATTTTTCCTTGTGCAAATCCCGTTTTGTCATCAATCCACCAAAAAGGGGGAGATTGTAAGGTCATATTTATCCCTAAGTGTTTTGGTGATTGATGACAACGCATTTGCGGACTAATCGTGTGCCATGAGCTTTCCAGACTCTTCCCTTCTAGGCACAACACGATTGGGTGCCCCTTGAAGACTGACGAAGATGGCGTCTTTTCTACGTTTCCTTTTGGTGGATTTGAGTCGTAGGAAAGCCGTACTATTAAGAGGGGGTCCGCGTTGGAAAGGTTTGGGTGGAATCATCACGTACACGTCTCCTTTTATCCCCTCCTTTCTTCCTTGGAGCTTCCTCCGTTTTTCTGCCACAGTTGACTGGCTGCTTGTGTGGTTGTGGTAGTACCGCTCCAGGATCAACGGTAGTACCGTGGGCATCCTCGGTAGTACCGCTGGTGTTCACGGTAGTACCGCTCCCATGGAGCCGTACGACCGCTGCCCACCAGGCTAGTGCCGCCCGTTTGCGTTAGTAGGAGCGGATGTAATTTTTTACATCCGCACCTACCGCGGTAGTACCGCTTTCGCCGTGCGGTAGTACCATGCTAGGCGGTCAGGCAGTAGTACCGCCCGTCGGCAGTACTATTGTGTCGAGTTTTTGCTACTTCCGTTCTTTTGTGGAAGTATGCACGGAAGTTCCCCTTTCCCCCTATCGGGATTTTTGCCTTACGGTAGTACCGCACTGAGGGCGCGGTAGTACCGCGCGTGCGGAAGTACCACCCCAGCTTGCGTCTGTTTCCCTGGCTGGGGGTCGCGGCAGTACCGTAGGGTGGTACGATAGTACCGCACTGCCATGCGGTAGTACCGCTTGGTTGCAAGCAGTACTACCGCGCGGCCTTGCGGTAGTACCGCTGGCCATGCGCGGTAGTACCGCTGGCCGCGGGTTGGTAGGTGGATAACGGTTGGATCTTTTCCTCACACTATATAAAGAGTCTCCTTCTTCCCCGTTGACTCACCTCTTCCACCATTAAAGCTCCATTATTGCTCCAAGCTCCATTTTCGCCCGATCTCACTCCCTAGCCAACCAAACTTGTTGATTTGCTCGTGAGTGGTTGAGAAGGCCCCGATCTACACTTCCACCGAGAGATATTTGATTCCCCCTACTAATCCCTTGCGGATCTTGTTACTCTTGGGTGTTTGAGCATCCTAGACGGTTGAGGTCACCGTGAAGCCATAGTCCATTGTGGTGAAGCTTCGTGGTGTCTTGGGAGCCTCCAATTGAGTTGTGGAGATTGCCCCAACCTCGTTTGTAAAGGTTCGATCACCGCCTCCAAGGGCACCAATAGTGGAATCACGGCATCTCACATTGTGTGAGGGCGTGAGGAGATTACGGTGGCCCTAGTGGCTTCTTGGGGAGCATTGTGCCTCCACACCGCTCCAACGGAGACGTACTTCCTCTCAAAGGGAAGGAACTTCGGCAACACATCCTCGTCTCCACCGTCTCCACTTTTGGTTATCTCGTGCCTTTACTTGTGTAGCTTAGTTGTTTCATATATCTTGCTTGCTTGTGTTCCTATTCGTGTTGCATCATATAGGTTGCTCATCTAGTTGCATATCTAGACAACCTATTTTGATGCAAAGTTTAAATTGCTAAAGAAAAGCTAAAAATTGTTAGTTGCCTATTCACCCCCCTCCCTCTAGTCAACCATATCGATCCTTTCAATGCTGGATAGCGGTCGATGAGTGGAGTAATAGTAGTAGATGCAGAATCGTTTCGGTCTACTTGTCACGGACGTGATGCCTATATACATGATCATGCCTAGATATTCTCATAACTATGCTCAACTCTGTCAATTGCTCAATAGTAATTTGTTCACCCACCGTAGAATACTTATGCTCTTGAGAGAAACCACTAGTGAAACCTATGGCCCCCGGGTCTATTCTCATCATATCAATCTACATCACTTTAATCTTTTTTTGCCTTTTTACTTTGCCTTTACTTTTCACTTTGCATCTTTATACCAAAAATATTATATCTATCAGATCTCACTCTCGTAAGTGATCGTGAAGGAATTCACAACCCCTAATCGCGTTGGTTGCGAGTAGCTATCGTTTTGTGCAGGTACGAGGGACTTGAGCGTGGCCTCCTACTGGATTGATACCTTGGTTCTCAAAAACTGAGGGAAATACTTACGCTACTCTGCTGCATCATCCCTTCCTCTTCGGGGAAATCCAACGCAAGCTCAAGAGGTAGCAGGCGTGCCCCCTACCTCGTGCCTTCCTGGTTGATTGCTTGACATAGGGTCCAAGTCCTCTGGATCATGTTCGTTTCGAAAATCACGTTCCCGAAGGTTTCATTCCGTTTGGACTCCATTTGATATTCTTTTTCTATGAAACTCTGAAATAGGCAAAAAAACGACAATTCTGGGCTGGGCCTCCGCTTAATAGGTTAGTCCCAAAAATAACATAAAAGTGTATAATAAATCCCAATAATATCCAAAACAGAATATAATATAGCATGGAACAATAAAAAATTATAGATACGTTGGAGACGTATCACTCCTCGACACGAGTCTAAGGAAAACTGGAGAAGGTTGCTGCTCCCATAGGGGAGCATGACATGGAGCTTGGCGAGAGCGAGCTTGCGGGGGTGTAGGACTACACAGAGTACATTGCGATTATGGAGAGGAAGGAGCATCAACTTCATAAAGCCTACGACATCAAGGACAAGAGAAAGACAACTTCGGACGAGCGGGAGATTGAGATCTAGTGCAAATTCTGGGAGAGGTGCTTCGGCATCAGATTCAGTTCCTTCGACGCGGAAAGTAAGAAACTCTACACTTGATTTTATCTACACCCTTTATCTACCAATGTATGAATCCAAGAACAAAGCTTAGCTCCGATAGACAACCCCCTTGCTCGGCTTGGCTTCATGATTTCGTGAGATCGATATGAGAACATAAGAAAAGACCAAGATAGTATTGTGTGTTTTACTTGCAGTAGTAGATTTATCTGACAAGTGTTAGAATTTTTTAGAACCAACCATTTGAGTAGATACCTCGCCGGAAAAGTATCACTTAATTTAATTGATTTTTTAGAACCAATCATTAGAGTTGAGACCCCTACACTAATTTTTTGAAGTCAACTAAATTAAGTGATTTTAGTTGACTTTATAAAGGCACTCTCTGGAAGAGTATCACTTAATTTAATTGACTTTTAAAAAATAATGTTCTTAATTGTGCTTCTTCCATGCAGCTTCTCTTGGTCCCATGTACTCTTCAACCGGAACCATCCTAGAAGATGCTATTTCGGAGAGTTCCATCCAGATCTTCTCCATCAAAGTTACTAGTCTAATGTGTGGTCACAGCTGGCCACTGCAGGTTTATGGCTTTGTTGCTGCTAGGAACTCGGTTGATCTAAACACAACTATATCTTCAGGTGCGCTAGGGATAGATCCCAAACCCTCACTCAAAAGGTGATGAGTGCAACTATCTGTTGGAAATATGCCCTAGAGGCAATAATAAAATGGTTATTATTATATTTCTTTGTTCATGATAATTGTCTATTATTCATGCTATAATTGTGTTATCCGGAAATTGTAATACATGTGTGAATACATAGACCACAACACGTCCCTAGTGAGCCTCTAGTTAACTAGCTCGTTGATCAAAAGATAGTCATGGTTTCCTGACTATGGACATTGGATGTCATTGATAACGGGATCACATCATTAGGAGAATGATGTGATGGACAAGACCCAATCCTAAGCATAGCTCAAAGATCGTGTAGTTCGTTTGCTGTAGCTTTTCTGAATGTCAAGTATCATTTCCTTAGACCATGAGATTGTGAAACTCCCGGATACCGTAGGAGTGCTTTGGGTGTGACAAACGTCACAACATAACTGGGTGACTATAAAGGTACACTACAGGTATCTCCGAAAGTGTCTGTTGGGTTGGCACGAATCGAGACTGGGATTTGTCACTCTGTATGACTCAGAGGTATCTCTGGGCCCACTCAGTAATGCATCATCATAATCAGCTCAATGTGACCAAGTGGTTGATCACGGGATCATGCATTATGGCACGAGTAAAGTGACTTGCCGGTAACGAGATTGAACGAGGTATTGGGATACCGACATCGAGTCTCGGGCAAGTAACGTACGATTGACAAAGGGAATTGTATACGGATTGATTGAATCCTCGACATCGTGGTTCATCCGATGAGATCATCGAGGAGCATGTGGGAGACAACATGGGTATCCAGATCCCGCTGTTGGTTATTGACCGGAGAGTCGTCTCGGTCATGTCTGCGTGTCTCCCGAACCCGTAGGGTCTACACACTTAAGGTTCGGTGACGCTAGGGTTGTTGAGATATTAGTATACGGTAACCTGAAAGTTGTTCGGAGTCCCGTATGAGATCCCGGACGTCACGAGGAGTTCCGGAATGGTCCGGAGGTGAAGATTTATATATAGGAAGTCAAGTTTCGGCCATCGGGAAAGTTTCGGGGGTAATCGGTATTGTACCGGGACCACCGGAAGGGTCCCGGGGGTCCACCGGGTGGGGCCACCTATCTCGGAGGGCCCCATGGGCTGAAGTGGGAGGGGAACCAGCCCCTAGTGGGCTGGTGCGCCCCCCTTGGGCCTCCCCCTGCGCCTACGGTTGGAAACCCTAGGGGTGGGGGGCGCCACACTTGCCTTGAGGGGCAAGCCACCCCCTTGGCCGCCGCCCCCTAGGATATTGGATCTCCTAGGGCTGGCGCCCCCCCTAGGGACCCTATATATAGTGGGGGGGGGGAGGGAGGGCAGCCGCACCCAAGCCCCTGGCCTCTCCCTCTCCCTCCCGTGAGACTACTCCGTCTCCCTGCGCTTGGCGAAGCCCTGCCGAGATCACCGTTGCTTCCACCACCACGCCGTCGTGCTGCTGGATCTTCATCAACCTCTCCTTCCCCCTTGCTGGATCAAGTTGGAGGAGACGTCTTCCCAACCGTACGTGTGTTGAACGCGGAGGTGCCGTCCTTTCGGCGCTAGGTCATCGGTGATTTGGATCACGACGAGTACGACTCCATCAACCCTGTTCTCTTGAACGCTTCCGTATGCGATCTACAAGGGTATGTAGATGCACTCCTTTATCCCTCGTTGCTAGATGACTCCATAGATTGATCTTGGTGATGCGTAGAAAATTTTAAAATTCTACTACGTTCCCCAACAGTGGCATCATGAGCTAGGTCTATGCGTAGTTTCTATGCACGAGTAGAACACAAAGCAGTTGTGGGCGTGGATATTGTCAATTTGCTTGCCGTTACTAGTCTTATCTTGATTCGGCGGCATCGTGGGATGAAGCGGCCCAGACCGACCTTACATGTACGCTTACGTGAGACTGGTTCCACCGATTGACATGCACTAGTTGCATAAGGTGGCTGGCGGGTGTCTGTCTCTCCCACTTTAGTCGGATCGGATTCGCTGAAAAGGGTCCTTATGAAGAGTAAATAGAAATTGGCATATCACGTTGTGGTTTTGGCGCAGGTAAGAAACGTTCTTGCTAGAAACCTATAGCAGCCACGTAAAAACTTGCAACAACAATTAGAGGACGTCTAACTTGTTTTTGCAGCATGTGCCGTGTGATGTGATATGGCTAAAATGATGTGATTAATGATATATGTGATGTATGAGATTGATCATGTTCTTGTAATAGGAATCACGACTTGCATGTCGATGAGTATGACAACCGGCAGGAGCCATAGGAGTTGTCTTTATTTATTTATGACCTGCGTGTCAACATAAATGTCATGTAATTACTTTACTTTATTGCTAAAGCATTAGCCATAGTAGTAGAAGTAATAGATGACGAGACAACTTCAAGAAGACACGATGATGGAGATCATGATGATGGAGATCATGGTTTCATGCCGGTGAAAACGATGATCATGAAGCCCCGAAGATGGAGATCAAAAGGAGCAAATGATATTGGCCATATCATGTCACTATTTGATTGCATGTGATGTTTATCATGTTTTACATCTTATTTGCTTAGAACGACAGTAGCTTAAATAAGATGATCTCTCGTAATAATTTCAAGAAAGTGTTCCCCCTAACCGTGCACCGTTGCGAAGGTTCGTTGTTTCGAAGCACCACGTGATGATCGGGTGTGATAGATTCTAACGTTCGAATACAACGGGTGTAAGCCAGATTTACACACGCAATACACTTAGGTTGACTTGACGAGCCTAGCATGTACAGACATGGCCTCGGAACGCGGAAGACCGAAAGGTCGAGCATGAGTCGTATAGAAGATACGACCAACATGAAGATGTTCACCGATGTTGACTAGTCCGTCTCACGTGATGATCGGACACGGCCTAGTTGACTCGGATCATGTTTCACTTAGATGACTAGAGGGATGTCTATCTGAGTGGGAGTTCATTGAATAATTTGATTAGATGAACTTAATTATCATGAACTTAGTCTACAATCTTTACACTATGTCTTGTAGATCAAATGGCCCACGTTGTCCTCAACTTCAACGCGTTCCTAGAGAAAACCAAGCTGAAAGATGATGGCAGCAACTATACAGACTGGGTCCGGAACCTGAGGATCATCCTCATAGCTGCCAAGAAAGATTATGTCCTAGAAGCACCGCTAGGTGACGCACCTATCCCAGAGAACCAAGACGTTATGAACGCTTGGCAGTCACGTGCTGATGATTACTCCCTCGTTCAGTGTGGCATGCTTTACAGCTTAGAATCGGGGCTCCAAAAGCGTTTTGAGAGACACGGAGCATATGAGATGTTCGAAGAGCTGAAAATGGTTTTTCAAGCTCATGCCCGGGTCGAGAGATATGAAGTCTCCGACAAGTTCTTCAGTTGTAAGATGGAGGAAAATAGTTCTGTCAGTGAGCACATACTCAAAATGTCTGGGTTGCATAACCGCTTGAATCAGTTGGGAGTTAATCTCCCGGATGACGCGGTCATTGACAGAATCCTTCAGTCGCTTCCACCGAGCTACAAGAGCTTTGTGATGAACTTAAATATGCAGGGGATGGAAAAGACCATTCATGAGGTATATTCAATGCTGAAATCAGCAGAGGTGGAAATCAAAAAGGAACATCAAGTGTTGATGGTGAATAAAACCACTAAGTTCAAGAAAGGCAAGGGTAAAAAGAACTTCAAGAAGGACGGCAAGGGAGTTGCCGCGCCCGGTAAGCAAGCTGCCGGGAAGAAGCCCAAGAATGGACCCAAGCCCGAGACTGAGTGTTTTTATTGCAAGGGAAGTGGTCACTGGAAGCGGAAATGCCCCAAATACTTAGCGGACAAGAAGGCTGGCAACACTAAAGGTATATGTGATATACATGTAATTGATGTGTACCTTACCAGTACTCGTAGTAGCTCCTGGGTATTTGATACCGGTGTGGTTGCTCACATTTGTAACTCAAAGCAGGAGCTACGGAATAAGCGGAGACTGGCGAAGGATGAGGTGACGATGCGCGTCAGGAATGGTTCCAAGGTCGATGTGATCACCGTCGGCACGCTGCCTCTACATTTACCTATGGGATTAGTTTTAAACCTCAATAATTGTTATTTAGTGCCAACTTTGAGCATGAACATTGTATCAGGATCTCGTTTAATTCGAGATGGCTACTCATTTAAATCCGAGAATAATGGTTGTTCTATTTATATGAGAGATATGTTTTATGGTCATGCTCCGCTGGTGAACGGTTTATTCTTAATGAATCTCGAGCGTAATGTTACACATATTCATAGTGTGAATACCAAAAGATGTAAGGTTGATAATGATAGTCCCACATACTTGCAGCACTGCCGCCTTGGTCACATAGGTGTCAAACGCATGAAGAAGCTCCATGCCGATGGACTTTTGGAGTCTCTTGATTACGAATCATTTGACACGTGCGAACCATGCCTCATGGGTAAAATGACCAAGACTCCGTTCTCAGGAACAATGGAGCGAGCAACCAACTTATTGGAAATCATACATACTGATGTGTGCGGTCCAATGAGTGTTGAGGCTCGCGGTGGCTATTGTTATGTTCTCACCCTCACTGACGACTTGAGTAGATATGGGTATATCTACTTAATGAAACACAAGTCTGAGACCTTTGAAAAGTTCAAGGAATTTCAGAGTGAGGTTGAGAATCAACGTGACAGGAAAATCAAGTTCTTGCGATCAGATCGTGGGGGAGAATACTTGAGTCACGAATTTGGCACACACTTAAGAAAATGTGGAATAGTTTCACAACTCATGCCGCCTGGAACACCTCAGCGTAATGGTGTGTCCGAACATCGTAATCACACTCTATTGGATATGGTGCGATCTATGATGTCTCTTACCGATTTACCGCTGTCATTTTGGGGCTATGCTTTAGAGACTGTCGCATTCACTTCAAATAGGACTCCGTCGAAATCCGTTGAGACGACACCGTATGAATTATGGTTTGGGAAGAAACCTAAGCTGTCGTTTCTGAAAGTTTGGGGATGCGATGCTTATGTCAAGAAACTTCAACCTGAAAAGCTCGAACCCAAGTCGAAAAAATGCGTCTTCATAGGATACCCTAAAGAAACTATTGGGTATACCTTCTACCTCAGATCCGAAGGCAAGATCTTTGTTGCCAAGAATGGATCCTTTCTAGAGAAAGAGTTTCTCTCAAAAGAAATAAGTGGGAGGAAAGTAGAACTCGATGAAGTATTAGCTCTTGAACCGGTAAGTGGCGCAGCTCAAGAAAATGTTCCTGAGGTGCCTGCACCGACTAGAGAGGAAGTTAATGATGATGATCATGAAACTTCAGATCAAGTTGCTACTGAACTTCGTAGGTCCACGAGGACACGTTCCGCACCAGAGTGGTACGACAACCCTGTCTTGGAAATCATGTTGTTAGACAACGGTGAACCTTTGAACTATGAAGAAGCGATGGCGGGCCCGGATTCCGACAAATGGCTAGAAGCCATGAAATCTGAGATAGGATCCATGTATGAAAACAAAGTATGGACTTTGATTGACTTGCCCGATGATCGGCGAGCCATAGAAAATAAATGGATCTTTAAGAAGAAGACAGACGCGGATGGTAACGTAACCATCTATAAATCTCGGCTTGTCGCTAAGGGTTATCGACAAGTTCAAGGGGTTGACTACGATGAGACTTTCTCACCCGTAGCGAAGCTGAAGTCCGTCCGAATCATGTTAGCAATTGCCGCATTCTATGATTATGAGATATGGCAAATGGACGTCAAAACGGCATTCCTTAATGGTTTCCTTAAGGAAGAATTGTATATGATGCAGCCGGAAGGTTTTGTCGATCCTAAGAATGCTGACAAGGTGTGCAAGCTCCAACGCTCGATTTATGGGCTGGTGCAAGCATCTCGGAGTTGGAACATTCGTTTTGATGAGATGATCAAAGCGTTTGGGTTTACGCGGACTTATGGAGAAGCCTGCATTTACAAGAAAGTGACTAGGAGCTCTGTAGCATTTCTTATATTGTATGTGGATGACATACTGTTGATGGGAAATGATATAGAATTCTTGGAAAGCATAAAGGCCTACTTGAACAAGTGTTTTTCAATGAAGGATCTTGGAGAAGCTGCTTATATATTAGGCATCAAGATCTATAGAGATAGATCGAGACGCCTCATTGGTCTTTCACAGAGTACGTACCTTGACAAGATATTGAAGAAGTTCAAAATGGATCAGTCAAAGAAGGGGTTCTTGCCTGTATTGCAAGGTACGAGATTGAGCACGGCTCAATGCCCGACCACGGCAGAAGATAGAGAAAAGATGAGCATCGTCCCCTATGCCTCGGCCATAGGGTTTATCATGTATGCTATGCTGTGTACCAGACCTGATGTAAACCTTGCCGTAAGTTTGATAGGAAGGTACCAAAGTAATCCCGGCATGGAACACTGGACAGCGGTCAAGAATATCCTGAAGTACCTAAAAAGGACTAAGGATATGTTTCTCGTTTATGGAGGTGACGAAGAGCTCGTCGTAAAGGGTTACGTCGATGCTAGCTTCGACACAGATCTGGATGACTCTAAGTCACAAACCGGATACGTGTATATTTTGAATGGTGGGGCAGTAAGCTGGTGCAGTTGCAAGCAAAGCGTTGTGGCGGGATCTACATGTGAAGCGGAGTACATGGCAGCCTCAGAGGCAGCACAAGAAACAGTCTGGGTGAAGGAGTTCATTACCGACCTAGGAGTCATATCCAATGCGTCGGGCCTGATGACTCTCTTCTGTGACAACACTAGAGCTATTGCCCTTGCCAAGGAGCCCAGGTTTCACAGGAAGACCAGGCATATCAAGCGTCGCTTCAACTCCATTCGTGAAAGTGTTCAAAATGGAGACATAGAGATTTGTAAAGTACATATAGACCTGAATGTGGCAGATCCGTTGACTAAACCTCTCCCTAGAGCAAAACATGATCAACACTAGAACTGCATGGGTGTTCGATTCATCACAATGTAACTAGACTATTGACTCTAGTGCAAGTGGGAGACTGTTGGAAATATGCCCTAGAGGCAATAATAAAATGGTTATTATTATATTTCTTTGTTCATGATAATTGTCTATTATTCATGCTATAATTGTGTTATCCGGAAATCGTAATACATGTGTGAATACATAGACCACAACACGTCCCTAGTGAGCCTCTAGTTGACTAGCTCGTTGATCAAAAGATAGTCATGGTTTCCTGATTATGGACATTGGATGTCATTGATAACGGGATCACATCATTAGGAGAATGATGTGATGGACAAGACCCAATCCTAAGCATAGCTCAAAGATCGTGTAGTTCGTTTGATGTAGCTTTTTTGAATGTCAAGTATCATTTCCTTAGACCATGAGATTGTGCAACTCCCGGATACCGTAGGAGTGCTTTGGGTGTGCCAAGCGTCACAACGTAACTGGGTGACTATAAAGGTACACTACGGGTATCTCCGAAAGTGTCTGTTGGGTTGGCACGAATCGAGACTGGGATTTGTCACTCCGTATGACGGAGAGGAATCTCTGGGCCCACTCGGTAATGCATCATCATAATGAGCTCAATGTGACCAAGTGGTTGATCACGGGATCATGCATTACGGCACGAGTAAAGTGACTTGCCGGTAACGAGATTGAATGAGGTATTGGGATACCGACGATCGAGTCTCGGGCAAGTAACGTACCGACTGACAAAGGGAATTGTATACGGGTTGATTGAATCCTCGACATCATGGTTCATCCGATGAGATCATCGAGGAGCATGTGGGAGCCAACATGGGTATCCAGATCCCGCTGTTGGTTGTTGACCGGAGAGTCGTCTCGATCATGTCTGCGTGTCTCCCGAACCCGTAGGGTCTACACACTTAAGGTTCGGTAATGCTAGGGTTGTTGAGATATTAGTATACGGTAATCCAAAAGTTGTTCGGAGTCCCGGATGAGATCCCGGACGTCACGAGGAGTTCTGGAATGGTCCGGAGGTGAAGATTTATATATAGGAAGTCAAGTTTCGGCCATCGGGAAAGTTTCGGGGGTAATCGGTATTATACCGGGACCACCGGAAGGGTCCCGGGGGTCCACCGGGTGGGGCCACCTATCCCGGAGGGCCCCATGGGCTGAAGTGGGAGGGGAACCAGCCCCTAGTGGGCTGGTGCGCCCCCCCTTGGGCCTCCCCCTGCGCCTAGGGTTGGAAACCCTAGGGGTGGGGGTGCCACACTTGCCTTGGGGGGCAAGCCACCCCCTTGGCCGCCCCCGCCCTAGGAGATTGGATCTCCTAGGGCCGGCGCCCCCCTTAGGGACCCTATATATAGTGGGGGGGAGGGAGGGTAGCCGCACCCAAGCCCCTGGCCTCTCCCTCCCGTGACACTCCTCCATCTCCCTGCGCTTGGCGAAGCCCTGCTGAGATCACCGTTGCTTCCACCACCACGCCGTCGTGCTGCTGGATCTTCATCAACCTCTCCTTCCCCCTTGCTGGATCAAGTTGGAGGAGACGTCTTCCCAACCATACGTGTGTTGAACGCGGAGGTGCCGTCCGTTCGGCGCTAGGTCATCAGTGATTTGGATCACGACGAGTACGACTCCATCAACCCCGTTCTCTTGAACGCTTCCGCGCGCGATCTACAAGGGTATGTAGATGCACTCCTTTCTCCCTCGTTGCTAGATGACTCCATAGATTGATCTTGGTGATGCGTAGAAAATTTTAAAATTCTGCTACGTTCCCCAACACTATCTACATTCTAACCCTTTGTGTACATTCATTCTCTTGTTGCTTGCTATTACTACCAGATCGTGTGTCCTTCATTGTTTTAATAGTCTAACCCTCGCTCGAAAGGTGGATGAGTGCAGCTCTACCTACATCCTAACCCTTCGTGTACCTTCACTCTCTTGTTGCTTGTTAGTACTGCTAGATCATGTGTCCTTCAAATAAATAGTCCAAGAATTAATTAATTGATTATTATTGTGATGCTTGCATTGCAGGATCCCTTCATGCGCCTAACATGCCCGTCTTGAGTTGTTCTGTTAATCGACCCGGTTGCCATTGAAGTTCAGCTAAAAGTAAAAGGCAAAGATGAACCTGAAGATCATGTGTTGGCTTTCACATGTTTCTATGTTCATGAAATGTATCATTTGGAAGATGGGATTCATATACGTACCCCTCGCAAGTGTTGCACGCTTGAGTTTGCTCTGGAAATGTTGCCTATGTCAGTCAAGGCTACCGTGGGCATCCGAGTTTTGCTGGGCCATGGCCCGATTAGTGTTCGGGGCAGGTTGTTTGCAGTACCAACAGTGTAAAGGAAGGGAGAGAGTTATTGCTTGATTTTCAAGATGGAAAACTGCCTACCAAGCCATATGGTGTTGTTGAGCTTGTGATGCTTGTTGTTTCTGTTGATTACCCGAAGGGAAACTTGATTGTTTATGTGGAGGCCTATCGAGATGGGTTTTTTCGCATGAGGCACGGTTGACTTCGGGGTGAAAGTGTCTGGCGGAAGTACTCGCATATGTGATCTTGTTTTCTGCAAGATGGCAGTTACCGCTTTTTGCAAGATAACATGAGATGGGCCAGACGCCAAGTTATGAACAGAAAGTGCAAACCGTATTGGCCTGATTTCAAGGCAAATCCTAAACGACGCCCTATGCGCCCGTTTCTTGAGGTATCGCAAACAGGCGCACACCCTCTGCCTCACTGGGCCGATCCATTGAACCTTTTTTTATGCTAAAACGCAAAAGTTGTGTGGTACTCTTAATCGAACCGTGATCGCCAGGTCCAATGTACGGTAGATGAACCATCCCGCCAATCTCCCCAGATGTGTTTACGAACATTAATCTTTCTATTTTATCTTGCAACAGTTCTCTTTGGTTTTTCTTTTTTCTTGGAACGGTTTTTGTGTGGCTTTTTTCTTTTTCTTTTTTGTATTACTTTCTTTTTTACAAATGCGTGAATCTTTTGAAAATTTGATGAACTTTTTCACAATAGATGATTTTTTTAAAAAAATGAACATTTTTCGAATTTGATGGAGTGTTTTTCAAATTGATATTTTTTTCGAAATTGATGAACTTTTTTCGAAGTTGATGAATTTTCTCCAAAATTTGTGATTTTTTCAAAATTGACGACCTTTTCGAAAAAAATCAGTGAACTTTTTTTAAAATTCGATGAACTTTTTTCAAATCCAGTGAAATTTTTTCAAATTGATGATTTTTTTTTCAAATCTGATGAACTTCATATTTCCATAATTTCATAACAGCATGTAGGCTGCATAATCGAATTAAAAAATTAAAGGATGATCAGGGTATATGGAAGGAAGGTACGACATATTTAAATCCTTTGATTTCTGATTACTTTTCGGGATTATTCTCTACGGGAATTGATGAACCTGACCCACATCTTATTCGGAAAGTTGTCCCTCATGTGACCCCTGCTATGAATGATGAGCTCATGAAAGCATATTTGATTGAAGAGGTGAAAAGGGCTTGTTTTCAATAGGTGATTTGAAGGCGCCAGGCACCAATGGATTGCATGCAATATTTTTCAAGAAGTGCTGGTAAATTCTTGGACATGCCTTGACAACGGAAGTCCTTAATGCTATCAATACAAAGGTAATTCCTGAGGGGTGGAATGATATTGTTATTGTTCTTATATCAAAGGTGGATGAACCGGAGATAATTAACCAATACAAGCCGATTAGTCTTTGTAAGGTTCTTTACAAAATAATTTCCAAGATGATAGCTTTCAAAATCAAAACTTTCCTCGATGATATTCTCTCTCCGGTTTAGGGTGCTTTTGTGCCTGGCAGGCTAATTACTGATAATATTCTATTGGCATATAAAAGTTTGCATATTATAAAGAAAAAGAAGAGGGAAGGTTGGCTATTGTGCGGTAAAGCTTGATATGAATTAAGCTTATGACCATGTAGAATGGAAGTTCTTGGACAAGATGATGATCCAGTTGGGCTTTCATACCGAGGTAGTCCAATTGTTAATGCCTTGCATCACTTCTGTTGAATACAAAGTGAGATATAATGACCAAGAGACTACTGGTTTTATTCCTACTAGGGGTCTCCATCGGGAGATCCTTTATCTCCGTATTTTTTCTTGATCTACGCAGAAGGTTTATCGAGTACTTTGGCTCAAAAAGAGGAGGTTCGTGGCATTGAAGGTGTTCGTGTGTCCAAAAATGCACCATCAGTTTCTCATTTATTATTTGCTGATGATTCCCTTATCCTTATTAGAGCATATTTGATTAATGCAACCTCATTGAGACAGGTACTAGATGAATATTGCGCGAATTATGTGCAGATGGTGAGTGAAGGGAAGAGTAGTATTCTTTTCAGTCCAAATGTAGATGTTGAGATGAAATCTCAAGTTTGTGTTGAACCAAATATCATGACATAAGCACTTTCAGATAAATATCTTGGCCTCCATGCCATGTTAGGCCTAGATAAAAGTGAGAGTTTTGAGTATTTAGTTGAAAGAATTATTTATCGCTTAAATGGATGGAAAGAAAAATATTTGTCAATGGGAGGGAAGGAATTTTTTGTTGAAGGCGATTATCCAATCAATTTCGGTATTTGCTATGGTTGTGCTTACAATCCCCAAAAAGGGTGTGCAAGGAAATCACTAATGCAATGGCTACTTTCTGGTGGGGAGATTCTGAGGTGCAGAAAAGGATGCGTTGGTTCGCATGGTGGCGAATGTGTCTTCCCAAAGCAAAGGAGGTATGGGATCTAGAGATTTACATGCTTTCAATCTAGCAATGCTTGCGAAACAGAGTTGGAGGCTAATCACACATCCTGAAACTCTGTGTGCACAAGTGTTAAGAGCTAAATACTATCCCGGCGCAAAATTTCTCAAAGCTGGATCGAAAAAAGGATCTTCCTTCATGTGGTAGAGCATTGTACATGGACTCCAAACGTTTAAAAGGGGTCATATTTGGAGACTAGGAACAGACACACAGATAAGTATTTGGGATGATCATTGGATACCGGAAAGTCCTTTTAGGAAAATTATTACAAGGAAAATATATAGTTAAGCACTGTTAATGAGTTGATTGACCCACTGACTGGGGGATGGGATGAAGATCTGCTAAGGGATATATTTCGACCACTGGAAACAGAAATGATCCTCAAAATACCCTTGTATGAACATCTTCTAGAGGATTTTATTGCATGGAACACAACAAAGTCACACAGTTTTTCAGTCCAGAGAGCCTACTATATAGAGTGGGAGCATCAATTCGGGCCAAAACTGAGAAGAGAACTGACTGAAACCTCTAAACTCGAATCCTGTCTCGGATGTTCTTTGGACATTACAAGTACCGAGTAAAATTAAAATATTTGTATGGCGAGCACTACATGGTATCATACCAGGTTTGTGCATCCCTAGTAACAGACACATCAAAGTCTCTCCTCAATGTCCAATTTGCAAGTCTGGAGCGGAAGACATTCTCCATCTGGTTTTCACATGTACCCGGGCAAGAGAAGTACGGAAATCTCTTGGCTTAGAAGAGATTATTGATAGAGCTTTATGTACTGATCGTTCGGGTTCTATAGTCTTAGAGGAGATTCTTTGGAGTTCGATAAGGAAATCACCAGTTCTGGGACAACTGGGTTTACATGAAACTGTCACTGTGGGAGCTTGATATATCTGGTGGGAATGGCAGCAAGCCGTGAAAAGTGAAATTAGGAAAAATGCACCGAGTTTGGCCTTCGCTATTCAGGAAATTACTGCTAATCATGTTGTTCGTCCACGTGCTCCGGTTCCTGTAGCAAGATGGCAGAAACCACCAGTGGGACGCTATAAACTGAATATAGATACTTCTTTCTTTGATGATGGTAGTGGCGCAGTAGCTGCAGTTCTTCGGAACTATCTTGGAGAAGCGGTGGACGGGGCGTCGGAACTCATAGATCACATTATGAACGCCCCAACTACAGAGCCTTTCGCACCGAGGTGTGGTCTAGTTACTCTATGAAGCGGGTTGTAGCAAAGTTGCAGTGGAATCGAATTGCTTAGAACTTATCGATGCTTGCAATGGGAATGCTGAAATCTTGAGCCCCTTATGCGCGGTGTTGGCTGACTGCTTTCAGTTAGCTCATGGTATTCCGTCGATCTCCTTCAGCGATTGTCGAAGGGAAGCCAATGGCCTGGCACATTTTCCTGCTAGATTTTCTTTTGATCATCAGACTAGGTACGAGTGGGTGAACGCAGCTCCCAATTTCTTGTTATCGCACGTACTAGTTGGGGAGAATATTTGGTGCGCCGGTGCTTGTGGTGCTATCGGTGCACCAAACTCATGTTGCACTTTTAAAATGGTTAAAATATTCTGAAAAATAGCATGTTCACACTACATCAATGTGGGTTGTCACAAAATTTCAAGGCAAAATTCAAAACATAGCTGGAAAATAAAATTAAAAAAATTCAACATTGAATAGTACATAATATAAATTGGGCTTTAGATTCGTCTCATTATCACACTGATGTCAAATTTGACATTTTTTATCTCAAGAAATATTTCACATTTTGATACAAATTTGTGTGACAACGTACTTTGATGTTGTGTCAATGTGCTAGATTTTTTTTCAGACTTTTCAAAGTGTTCTATGGCATCCGGTGCATCGGTAACACCACAAGTGTGGGTGCACCGGATACATTCTCGTACTAGTTGATGTAACTGTGCCACTGACTTAATAAAAGTGACATAAGGCTTTCCCTTCAAAAAAGAAATAGTTGGTGCATAGCACAGAGTGCGATCCATACGAGCAGAGATGGTCGGCCCAACTAGACATTGTCCGTTCTACAGGATCCCAACTAGACATTGTATGTTTTCTGGTTTTTCTTTACCCTTTATTTGGGTTTTTTCTTTTTCTTGTTGTCTATTTTCCATTAAAACAATAAATAAAATAAGTTAATATTTTTTGAAAGACTGTTCAAAATTTTCAAAAAACTTATTCGAAATTTTCGAAAGAAAATAAAAACTTCAAAAATGCGTGCCATCAAAAAGTGGTCACATTTTTTCCAAAAATGGTCGAAAATTATAAAAAAAAGTTTATGTTTATAAAAAGGTTACTTTATTTCAAACAAGTTCAAAGTCTTCAGAAGTTTTATATTTTTAAAACAGAACTAAAGATTTATTTTTTAAAAGACAAAGGTTTTAGTAAAATGTTTAACTTTTCAAATAATTTCCATTTACTAAAAATTGAGAATTTTATTGTTTTTTAACATAACCATAATAATAAAACAATTAAAAATAAAAAACCCGAAAAAAGTTGGAAAACAAATTAAAAAATCGTATTCCTTTCTTGTAGCTTGCATCTAATGAGCCGGCCGAGTGTCGGGCGTCATGTGCCTTAGGCCGACTGTTTCCCGCACAGAGCGGCAAAGAAGTTGTTCCTTTCTTCGCGAGGAACTACGGGCGCGAAACACCTGCGCCATTGGGCCGTCCCCAACGCGCGGCCTTAAGCGCTTCTTTGTTTCTTCCGATTTTTTCCAATTTTTTCGTCTTTTGATTTTCTCTCACTTTTGTTTACATTTGGAAATATTCTAAAAGTAAAAATCACTTTACCTAAAATATATAAATCACTTTAGAAATATAATAAAAATGTTACTTACGCATTTGAAAAATTATAAAAGTGTAAGAAAAAATGTTTGTAATGAGTATTAAAACTAGACATCAAAACATAAATATGCAGAAAAGAGGAAAATATTTTAAAAATGGTCAAATAAATGTTCCTCGTCTATACAAAAAAATATATAAGGTGTATGTGCAATGTGGCACGTGTATGAAAACGTACTCCTGTATACAAAAATGAAAAAAATGTTAATAATTAATTTGAAAATGTGAAACATGTATAGAAAAATCTAATATATACCAAAAACTTAAATCCTGTATGAAAAAAAGTAGACATAAAAATAAATATTTTAATATTTTAATCATCTATTTAAAAATGTTAAACATGTACAGTATTAAACAATGTTTCTGATGTATACAAAATATATAAAGATGCATGTAAACAAGCGGACATGAAAACATATTTAAAAAATGTTCATCATGTATTTATAAATTGTTAATTTTATGTATGAAAATTTTTTCTGCTGTATACAATAAATGTACAATGTGTATAAAAAAGTTGAATCAAAATATTGATAATAATGTGTTTGAAAAAATGATAATAATGTGTTTGAAAAATGCTAAACATTCATAAAATAAAGTTTGTGTATATAATTTGTGTGGAAAAGAAAATAGGGATAAAAACATTTTCATCGTGCATATCTGAAAACTGTTAAACATCTACTAGAAAATTAGCTGATGTATATGTATAATGTTGACTTGTCATAGATAAAACCCCAAAAAACTTAGAAAGAACCAAAGAAAATGGAAAAGAAAACAATAAAACCGGAGAAAGCCCAGTGCAAAATAGAAAAAGAAACAAAACAAAATTAGATAAAACCGAGAAGAATAAAGATGAAGTATAACGAAAAAAGATAAACCAAAGAGCATCTGTGTTGAATAAAAAGTAGGGAAAATAAAATAAAAAGGAAAAGGAAAAGGAAAGAGACATAACAAACAGTAGTGATCAGACCAAACGAACAAACGCACGACCGAGAAACACACTACTGGCCGGCCCATATGCTTGGGTGTTGTGGTGCACGTCGTCGATCGATGTGAGGTCCATGATGGATCTGTGGTGGTCAAAGCCCGACACGTCCAACATGATGCGCTTGCGCCAGTTATTGCAGGTCACCCATAGTGGTGCTGCGGCGTGCGACTCCACCTCACCGGTGTCTGTCGTGGGCTCTCGTGTCCTCAACCTCGCACGGCGGGCACACCACGCCATAGCCTTAGCGGACGGGCCATAAGTGCGGGTATTTACCTTTGAGTCTACGCGCCAACGAAGGGGTTGCGGCCTTTTCATGGTGTTCGGACGCTAGACGGACCGCAGTGCCTCCGCCAAGGCAACGAAGACGCGCCTCCCACTGGATCCAAGCACCATTTGGGTGGACGCTATGGATTCTCGCATGATTGAATCCGACCACAGTTGGACGTGCTCCTCCCGGGCGCGGCAGAGCGCAACGCGGGTGACCATCTCCTCCTTGGGCCCGCACGGGATGAGCTCCCTGTCCATAGATCGGGTGACGAAGGGCTTGGGGGCGAAGCGGAGTGGAGTGGCTAGAGTTTTATCCAGGGAGTGGATGGAGGCGAATACATGTGGTGTCGCGGTGGGCCAGATCCGACGTAGCGGATGCGCCCTGGCCTTCCCATACGTGCCCAAGGTTTGGGCTGAAAATGATGGGTATCAGTCAGTCCGGGTGTTTGAGGCTGATATAACGACGCAGTCTGAGTTAGATTTGTTGGAAATATGCCCTAAAGGCAATAATAAAATGGTTATTATTATATTTCCTTGTTCATGATAATTGTCTATTGTTCATGCTATAATTGTGTTATCCAGAAATCGTAATACATGTGTGAATACATAGACCACAACATGTCCCTAGTGAGCCTCTAGTTGACTAGCTCGTTGATCAATAGATGGTCACAGTTTCCTGACCATGGACATTGGATGTCATTGATAACGGGATCACATCATTAGGAGAATGATGTGATGGACAAGACCCAATCCTAAGAATAGCACAAGATCATGTAACTCGTCTGCTAAAGCTTTTCTAATGTCAAGTATATTTTCCTTAGACCATGAGATTGTGCAACTCCCGGATACCGTAGGAATGATTTGGGTGTGCCAAACATCGCAACATAACTGGGTGACTATAAAGGTGCACTACGGGTATCTCCGGAAGTATCTGTTGGGTTGGCACGAATCGAGACTGGGATTTGTCACTCCGTATGACGGAGAGGTTTCTCTGGGCCCACTCGGTAAGACATCATCTTAATGATCTCAATGTGACTAAGGGGTTGGTCACGGGATGATGTGTTATGGAACGAGTAAAGAGACTTGCCGTAACGAGATTGAACAAGGTATCGGTATACCGACGATCGAATCTCGGGCAAGTGCTATGCCGGCAGACAAAGGGAATTGTATACAGGATTGATTGAATCCTCGACATCGTGGTTCATCCAATGAGATCATCGTGGAACATGTGGGAGCCAACATGGGTATCCAGATCCCATTGTTGGTTATTGGGTGGAGAGATGTCTCGGTCATGTCTGCATGATTCCCGAACCCATAGGGTCTACACACTTAAGGTTCGATGACGCTAGGGTTATAGGGAAAGTTTGTACGTGGTTACCGAATGTTGTTCGGAGTCCCGGATGAGATCCCAGACATAACGAGGAGTTCCGGAATGGTCCGGAGACAAAGACTTATATATGGTAAGTCCTTATTCGGTCGCCGGAAGTGTCAGGGGTTTATCGGTATTATACCGGGACCACCGAAAGGGTTCCGGGGGTCCACCGGAAGGCTCCACCTGCCCCGGAGGGCCCTATGGGCTGAATATGGAGGGGGAACCAGCCCCTAGGTGGGCTGGGAGCCAAACCCCCTAGGGCCCATGCGCCTAGGGTTTGGGGAAACCCTAAAGGGGGCGCCCCCCCCCCCTTGGCTTGGGGGGTAAGCCTTCCCCCCTTGGCCGTCGCCCCCCCTCTAGATCCATCTGGAGGGGGTCGGCCCCCCTCTCCCTTGCCCCTATAAATAGAGGGGAGGTGGGAGGGCAGCCACACCACATCCAAGGCGCAACCCTCCCCCTCCCCAACACCTCCTCCTCCCGCGATGATTGGCGAAGCCCTGCCGGAGTACCACGCTACTCCAACACCACCACGCCGTCGTGCTGCTGTTGGACGGAGTCTTCTCCAACCTCTCCCTCTCTCCTTGCTGGATCAAGGCGTGGGAGACGTCATCGGACTGCACGTGTGTTGAACGCGGATGCATCGTTGTTCGGTGCTTAGATCGGATTCGGCCGCAATCTGAATCTCTTCGTGTACGACTCCTTCATCCGCGTTTTTGTAATGCTTCCGTTTCGAGATCTCAAAGGGTATGAAGATACATTCCCCTCTCTCTCGTTGCTAGTCTCTCCATAGATTGATCTTGGTGGTGCGTAGAATTTTTTTAAATTTCTGGAACGATCCCCAACAGTGGCATCATGAGCCAGGTCTATGCGTAGTTTCTATGCACGAGTAGAACACAAGTTGTTGTGGGTGTTGATTTTGTCAATTTACTTGTCGTTACTAGTCTTATGTTGATTCGGCGGCATCGTGGGGTGAAGCGGCCCGGACCGACCTTACACGTACGCTTACGTGAGACAGGTTCCACCGACTGACATGCACTAGTTGCATAAGGTGGCTAGCGGATGTCTGTATCTCCCACTTTAGTCGGATCAGATTTGATGAAAAGGGTCCTTATGAAGGGTAAATAGAAATTGGCATATGACGTTGTGGTTTTTGCGTAGGTAAGAAACGTTCTTGCTAGAAACTCATAGCAGCCATGTAAAAACATGCAACAACAATTAGAGGACGTCTAACTTGTTTTTGCAGGGTATGCTATGTGATGTGATATGGCCAAAAGAATGTGATGAATGATATATGTGATGTATGAGATTGATCATGTTCTTGTAATAGGAATCATGACTTACATGTCGAGTATGACAACCGGCAGGAGCCATAGGAGTTGTCTAAATTATTTATGACCTGCGTGTCACTGAAAACACCTTGTAATTACTTTACTTTATTGCTAACTGTTAGCCATAGTAGTAGAAGTAATAGTTGGCGAGACAACTTCATGAAGACACGATGATGGAGATCATGGTGTCATGCCGGTGACGATGATGATCATGGCGCCCCGAAGATGGAGATCAAAAGGAG
The DNA here is from genome assembly GCF_002162155.2 of Triticum dicoccoides. Lineage (NCBI taxonomy): Eukaryota > Viridiplantae > Streptophyta > Magnoliopsida > Poales > Poaceae > Triticum > Triticum dicoccoides. The sequence continues at coordinate 665,551,967 of NC_041382.1, read as the reverse complement.
CAAAATGATATTGGCCATATCATGTCACTATATGATTGCATGTGATGTTTATCATGTTTTACATCTTATTTTCTTAGAACGACGGTAGCATAAATAAGATGATCCCTCGCAATAATTTCAAGAAAGTGTTCCCCCTAACTATGCACCGTTGCTAAGGTCCGTTGTTCCGAAGCACCACGTGATGATCGGGTGTGATAGGTTCTAACGTTCGCATACAACGGGTGTAAGCCAGATTTACACACGCAATACACTTAGGTTGACTTGACGAGCCTAGCATGTACAGACATGGCGTCTGAACACGGAAGACCGAAAGGTCGAACATGAGTCGTATAGAAGATATGATCAACATGAAGATGTTCAACGATGATGACTAGTCCGTCTCATGTGATGATCGGACACGGCCTAGTTGACTCGGATCATGTATCACTTAGATGACTAGAGGGATGTCAATCTGAGTGGGAGTTCATTAAATAATTTGATTAGATGAACTTAATTATCATGAACATAGTCTAAAAACTTTGCAATATGTCTTGTAGATCAAATGGCCCACGCTAATGTTGCCCTCAACTTCAACGCGTTTCTAGAGAAAACCAAGCTGAAAGACGATGGCAGCAACTACACGGATTGGGTCCGTAACCTGAGGATTATCCTCATAGCTGCCAAGAAAGCATATGTCCTTGAAGCACCGCTAGGTGACGCACCTGTTTTCCCAGCAACTCAAGACGTTATGAACGCCTGACAGTCGCGTAGTGATAATTACTCCCTGGTTCAATGTGGCATGCTTTACAGCTTAGAACTGGGGCTCCAAAAGTATTTCGAGCAAGCGGAGCATATGAGATGTTCCAAGAGCTGAAAATGGTTTTCCAAGCTCAAGCCCGAGTCGAGAGATATGAAGTCTCCGACAAGTTCTACAGTTGTAAGATGGAGGAGAACAGTTCTGTCAGCAAGCACATACTCAAAATGTCTGGGTTGCACAACCGCTTGTCTCAGCTGGGAGTCAATCTCCCGGATGACGCGGTCGTTGACAGAATCATTCAATCGCTTCCACCTAGCTACAAGAGCTTTGTGATGAACTTCAATATGCAGGGGATGGAAAAGACCATTCCTGAGGTATATTCAATGCTAAAATCAGCGGAGGTGGAGATCAAAAAGGAACATCAAGTGTTGATGGTGAATAAAACCACTAAGTTCAAGAAAGGCAAGGGTAAAAAGAACTTCAAGAAGGACGGCAAGGGAGTTGCCGCGCCCGGTAAGCAAGCTGCCGGGAAGAAGCCAAAGAATGGACCCAACCCTAAGACTGAGTGCTTTTATTGCGAGGGAAACGGTCACTGGAAGCGGAACTGCCCCAAGTACTTAGCGGATAAGAAGGCCGGCAATACCAAAGGTATATGTGATATACATGTAATTGATGTGTACCTAACCATCGCTCGTAGGAGCTCCTGGGTATTTGATACCGGTGCGGTTGCTCATATTTGTAACTCAAAACAGGAGCTGCGGAATAAGTGGAGACTAGCGAAGGATGAGATGACGATGCGCGTTGGGAATGGTTCCAAGGTCGATGTGATCGCCGTTGGCACGCTGCTTCTACATTTACCTACGGGATTAGTTTTAAACCTCAATAATTGTTATTTAGTGCCAGCTTTGAGCATGAACATTGTATCTGGTTCTCGTTTAATGCGAGATGGCTACTCATTTAAATCTGAGAATAATGGTTGTTCTATTTATATAAGAGATATGTTTTATGGTCATGCCCCACTGGTCAATGGTTTATTATTATTTAATCTCGAACATGATGGTACACATATTCATAGTGTGAATGCCAAAAGATGTAAGGTTGGTAATGATAGTCCCACATACTTGTGGCACTGCCGCCTTGGTCACATTGGTGTCAAACGCATGAAGAAACTCCATGCAGATGGACTTTTGAAGTTTCTTGATTATGAATCATTTGACACGTGCGAACCATGACTCATGGGTAAAATGACCAAGACTTCGTTCTCCAAAACAATGGAGCGAGCGACCAACTTATTGGAAATCATACATACTGATGTGTGCGGTCCAATGAGCGATGAGGCTCACGGTGGCTATCGTTATGTTCTCACCCTCACTGATGACTTGAGTAGATATGGGTATGTCTACTTAATGAAACACAAGTCTAAGACCTTTGAAAAATTCAAAGAATTTCAGAGTGAGGTTGAGAATCAACGTGACAGGAAAATAAAGTTCTTATGATTAGATCGTGGGGGGAATATTTGAATCACGAATTTGGCACACACTTAAGGGAATGTGGAATTGTTTCACAACTCATGCCGCCTGGAACACCTCAGCGTAATGGTGTGTCCGAACGTCGCAATCGCACTCTACTGGATATGGTCCGATCTATGATGTCTCTTACCGACCTACCGCTATCATTTTGGAGTTATGCTTTAGAGACTGCCGCATTCACTTTAAATAGGACTCCATCGAAATCTGTTGAGATGACACCGTATGAATTATGGTTTGGGAAGAAACCTAAGCTGTCGTTTCTAAAAGTTTGGGGATGCGATGCTTATGTCAAGAAACTTCAACCTGAAAAGCTCGAATCCAAGTCGGAAAAATGTGTCTTCATAGGATACCCTAAGAAAACTATTGGGTATACCTTCTACCTTAGATCCGAAGGCAAGATCTTTGTTGCCAAGAATGGATCCTTTCTAGAGAAAGAGTTTCTGTAACGCCCGGATAATCATGCTACAGTAATCCCACGCTAATCATTCCACATCACCTCGGTTACTGTTGCTAACCTCGCAATGATTCGAAACCGTTTCAAAATTTAAATTCTAAATATGTCAAACAACAAACGTTTTCAACGTTCAAACAAAAATGTTCGGTGGTTGCCGAATATTACAAGGGTAATTATAATAAAGAAAGCATATTTTCTTTTGAAGTGCCTGAATATTTTAAAATGAATTAAAACAGAAAAGAGAAATAATAAAAGAAAATGCAAAACAGAAAACAAAATATAAAAAAAAGGAAGAACTTCCCCCCCACTGGGCCACGACCCAGCTAACCGGCCCAATTTCCCCCTGGCCTATAACCACCCCACCCCCGTAACCTAACCCTAACC
>NC_041382.1:665539382-665548335 GCF_002162155.2 Triticum dicoccoides | reverse complement strand
ACCACCGCTCCTCGCTCGCCCCGTCGACGGCGCCCTCGCCTCCGTCCCCCTGCTCCCCCGACAGCGCCGGCCCCGAGCGCTCCTCCCCGCGGTCGCCTCTCCACAGGCCACGGCCGGCGCGCCCCGCTCCGGCCATGACCTCGCCGTGGTCACCGCTTCCCAGATCCGGCCCCTGCCGGGTCCACCCATCTGGGCTGCGCTCGTTAACCCGTTAGCCCACACCCGCTTTTGGCCCTTGTGAGCCTATGACAGGGGGCCCCACGCCCAGAACGTTTTAAAAAAAAAATTAATAAAAACAATAATTAAAATAAAAACAAATTTAATTAATTAATTAATTAATTAATTAAATTAATTAACCTTAATTAATTAATCTAATTAACCTGTTAGCTTAATTAAATGGTGATTAGTTTAACTAAACCCTAATTAACCTAACAGTGTATGACAGGTGGGTCCCACGGGACCCACATGTCAGGTTGACCAGGTCAAACGGTCAACGCTGACTGCTGACGTCAGCACGACGTCATGCCGACGTCATAAATCCATTTTCGAATTAATTAAATAATTAATTAAATTTCAGAAATTAATAAAATCTTTAGAAAATCATATCTTTTAATCCGTAACTCGGATTAAAATATTTTCAACATGAAAGTTGCTCAGAACGAAGAGACGAACCCGAATACGCAGCCCGTTCGTCCACCACACACCTCTAACATACCAAACACGCAACTTTCCCCCTCCGGTTCATCTGTCCGAAAACGCGAAACCCCGGGGATACTTTCCCGGATGTTTCCCCCCTTCGTCGGTATCACCTACTACCGCGATTGGGCACACCTAGCATCGTTACTTGTCATGTCATGCATCGATATGCATTTGTTTGCATTTTATTCATTGTTTCTTCCCCCTCTTCTCTCCGGTAGACTACGAGACCGACGCTGCTGCTGCCCAGTTCGACTACGGAGTTGACGACCCCTCCTTCTTGCCAGAGCAACCAGGCAAGCCCCCCCCCCTTGATCACCAGATATCGCCTATTCTACCCTATACTGCTTGCATTAGAGTAGTGTAGCATGTTACTGCTTTCAGTTGATCCTATTCTGATGCATAGCCTGACATTGTTGCTACATCTATTGATACCTTACCTGCAATCCTAAATGCTTAGTATAGGATGCTAGTTTATCATCATTGGCCCTACATTCTTGTCAGTCTGCCTTGCTATACTATCGGGCCGTGATCACTTGGGAGGTGATCACGGGTATATACTATACATACATACATACTATACAGATGGTGACTAAAGTCGGGTCAGCTCGAAGAGTACCCGCGAGTGATTCACGGATTGGGGGCTGAAAGGACCTTTGTCCCGATGGCCCTCTGTGTGGATCTTTGTGGCGGAGCGACAGGGCAGGTCGAGACCACCTAGGAGACAGGTGGGCCTGGCCCTGTTCGGCGTTCGCGAATATTTAACACGCTTAACGAGATCTTGGTATTTGATATGAGTTGGCTACGAGCCTATACGCACTAACCATCTACGTGGGAGTAGTTATGGGTATCCCGACGTCGTGGTATCAGCCGAAGCACTTCAGACGTCAGCGACGGAGCGGCGCGCGCCGGATTGGAACGTAAGCCTGCTCTTGTATTAAGGGGGCTAGTTCTGCTTCCGGCCGCCCTCGCAACATGCAGGTGTGCTATGGGCGATGGGCCCAGACCCCTGTACGCTTAGGTTTAGACCGGCGTGCTGGCCTCTCTGTTTTGCCTAGGTGGGGCTGCGACGTGTTGATCTTCCGCGGCCGGGCATGACCCAGGAAAGTGTGTCCGGCCAAATGGGATCAAGCGTGTTGGGTAAGTTGGTGCACCCCTGCAGGGAAGTTAATCTATTCGAATAGCGGTGATCTTCGGTAACAGGACGACTTGGAGTTGTACCTTGACCTTATGACAACTAGAACCGGATACTTAATAAAACACACCCTTCCAAGTGCCAGATACAACCGGTGGTCGCTCTCCCTCAGGGATACGAGGGGAGGATCGCCGGGTAGGATTATGCTATGCGATGCTTCTTGGAGTTGCTACTTGGAGGACTTCAATCTACTCTCTTCTACATGCTGCAAGACGGAGGCTGCCAGAAGCGTAGTCTTCGACAGGATTAGCTATCCCCCTTTTATTCTGGCATTCTGCAGTTCAGTCCACTGATATGGCCCTTTACACATATACCCATGCATATGTAGTGTAGTTCCTTGCTTGCGAGTACTTTGGATGAGTACTCACGGTTGCTTTCTCCCCCCTTTTTCCCCCTTTCCTTTCTTTCTGGTTGTCGCAACCAGATGCTGGAGTCCAGGAGCCAGACGCCACCATCGATGACGACCCCTACTACACCGGAGGTGCCTACTACTACGTGCTGCCCGCTGACGACGACCTAGAGTAGTTTAGGAGGATCCCAGGCAGGAGGCCTGCGCCTCTTTCGATCTGTATCCCAGTTTGTGCTAGCCATCTTATGGCAGCTTGTTTAACTTATGTCTGTACTCAGATATTGTTGCTTCCGCTGACTCGTCTATGATCGAGCACTTGTATTCGAGCCCTCCAGGCCCCTGGCTTGTATTATGATGCTTGTATGACTTATTTATGTTTTAGAGTTGTGTTGTGATATCTTCCCGTGAGTCCCTGATCTTGATCGTACACATTTGCGTGCATGATTAGTGTACGATTGAATCGGGGGCGTCACAAGTTGGTATCAGAGCCGACTGCCTGTAGGAATCCCCCTTCCACACTCCTTGGCCGAAGTCGAGTCTAGACATTACAAAAACTGTTACTAACTTGGCTGTGTGCCTTACGGGCCCACGTCGCCATTGGGTGGTACTAGGATCTTTTACTCCTCGTCCTTTACTCTGGGACTCTGAACTCTTTTCTACTCGGGTTAAACGAATTTACTAACTCTAACATTAGGATCCCGTTACCACGTTCACCCCGAAGTTGGATAAGCCATAGTTATTCTGTAGGATAGCATTTTGAATAGTGCCCATGTTGTCGTTTGACTCCATTGAAACATCTTTGTTTTCAGATGGAACCCACGAGGCAGGTCGTGCGCCACACTGCGGCCATTGGTGCCTCAGGATCACCTGCTGTGCTAGCTGATATGATGACCTATCTGGGTTATCGCTGGCACCCTGAGTACACCGTCTACGAGGAGTACCAGGACTTTAACCAGGAGCAGTACCGTGCCATCGTCCACCTCTACTCTCGGGAGTATGAGTCCACTACCGTGCTGCACACCACTCATGGTGTTGGAGTGACCATCGAGATGGCAGTCCACGATGCGGCTCATGCTGCTCTGACACGTCTTCGTGGAGAGTATCAGGCGTTGGACACTTCCCCTTTCAGACACATTCCTATCACATCTAACGTTGGCGCGGAGGGATACTACACTGCCGCCTACTCCACCGTCACCCGAGAGCCCTTCCACCATCAGCGCCTGGTTCTGCATGCTGATGGGCTGGACCGAGCTAACAGAGCTCTTTGCCATGAGTTGTACACCACTCGTGAGCACCTTTACAGGGCTCTGACGCGGTTGCACCCCTTTGTCCGGTCTGGACAGCTGCCGCGTTCTGCGATCTACCCAGCCAGGACCGTGATGCCCCACGGTGTCGGATGGCCAGAGGTGGGAGGCTACTCTCCCGCACTTGGTCCTCTTCTGCCACCTGAGCGTCAGGTTCTACACCAGAGTATCCGCGGCCCCCAGGCCACTGACGTGGAGGACTATCCGTTGCCTCACTACCAGCTGTCAGGTTACAGCTACCTTCACAGTACCTCCTGGGACTGATGTAGTCTTGCTCATTAGTATTAGATGCATTCGCGAGCCTGCGTGCCGCCTATGATGGCTTAGTCTATGTACTGAACTCTGTGTACTGAACTCTATGTCCGACCCCTTTTGTAAGTTATGCCGACTATCTATGTGGTATCTGTCGTGCTCCTTTTCATTATGCATGTTTCATCATGAATGATTCTTGTCTATGCAAATTTCTCGATACTGAGCTACCCCTGTTATATACTAGCAGGATGGTTAGACCAGCTGTTCGTGGTCGTGGTGGCAACTTCCCACCACCGCCTGAGTACATGGCTGGTATGATCCAACAGCTTGAGATGAATCGCCAGTTCATGGAAAACGTGATGGCTCAGTTTCCTCGCCCCAATATGAACCAGCATCCAAAGACAACAACTCTGCAGGATTTCATACGCCTCAACCCAAGTGTGTACCGCAGCTCAACCCAGCCGCTGGATGCTGATGACTGGCTCCGTGACATCACCTATGAGATGGAGTCTGCTGATGTAGCCCCTGCCAGCTATGTCACTTTTGCTTCCTTCTTCCTGAAGGGACCCGCAGCTCAATGGTGGGACAGCCACAGGCGTACTCTGCCAGTTGGAACAATCATCACCTGGCCAGACTTCCAGGCTGCTTTCCGTGCCCGCTTCATCCCACAAGGAGTCATGGACCGGAAGAAGCGTGAGTTTCGCAACCTCACCCAAGGCAACAAGACTGTTGAAGCTTATCAGCGAGAGTTTCTGGACTTGTCTCGCTATGCTGAAGAGGACATTGCAACTGATGCACGTAGGCAGGAGAAGTTCCGTGACGGCCTTCAAGCTGACATCAAACTCGCACTTCTAGTGCACGACTTTGCTGATTTCGCCACCTTGGTGAATAAGGCCATCAATGTTGAGACTGGTCTGCAAGAACACCAGAGCTCTCAAAGACGCAACCGTGACACGGGCTCATCTTCGGACCCGCCCTCGCAGAAGCGTAAGATATGGATCCCGAACAGCATGTACCATCCAAATGCACCTGCCCCAAGGCAGTCTTATGCTGCACCTCGTCTGCCTACTGCTCCAACTAGGCTGCCAAGGCTTCCAGCTCCGCCACCCCAAGCTCCTGTTCCCACTCCCAATAATGGTCTGTGCTACAAGTGTGGTCAACCAGGTCACCCTGCTAGGGATTGCATTCAGCATCAGAATCAACTGGCCCTTCCAGCCGCTGGCCGTGGAAACAACCAGGCCCGCAACAACAATGCCAAGTCTTATGGCCGTGTTCATGCCAACCACATTGATCTGAATGAAGCTCAAGACCAGCCTACTACTGTGATGGGTACACTCCTCGTAAATTCAGTACCATCATCCGTTTTATTTGATACTGGTGCATCGCATTCATTAATGTCTGAAGATTTCGCATTCATGCATGGCATTAAAAGTGAAGACATGAATGCTTCACTATTAGTACACACCCCTGCGGGCCAATGTCGAACCTCCATGATTTGCAACGACGTCCCCGTTGAAATCGAAGGACTGGAATTCCTTGTCTCACCCATCGTACTAAAGTCTTGTAGCATTGACCTCATTCTGGGAATGAATTGGTTAAAGGCGCATACTGCTTCTATCGTTTGCGCCACTAAGACCGTCCATCTGCTACACCCTTCTGATGAAATAATTAGCTACGATGCTCATCTGGTTCGGAATGCCGAGGCCAGACTTTATGCCTTAAACGCATTGAACGCTGCACCACTTGAGGGCATTGAAAACATTCCTGTTGTGCGTGAATTCCTAGACGTCTTTCCTGAAGAACTCCCAGGGATTCCCCCTGCTAGAGCTGTCGAATTCGTCATCGACTTGAAACCAGGCACCACTCCTATAGCCAAGCGACCCTACAAGATGCCGCCGCATGAACTCCTTGAGCTTAAGGAGGAAATCGATAAATCTCTTCGAAGCGGTTTCATTCGCCCAAGTTGCTCTCCTTGGGGAGCACCTTCTCTCTTTGTCAAGAAGAAAGATGGGACAAACCGATTGGTCCAAGACTACCGTCCTATAAACCAAGCTACCATTCAGAATAAGTATCCTCTTCCTCGGATCAATGATCTGTATGATCAATTGGCTGGTTCATCAGTGTTCTCTAAACTCGACTTGAGGTTGGGTTACCACCAGATCCGTGTTCGTAAGGAGGATATCCCCAAGACCGCATTTGTGACTCGTTATGGTTCATACGAGTACACCGTCATGTCTTTCGTCTTGACCAATGCTCCAGCCACCTTCTCTCACCTGATGAACTATATATTCATGGATTACCTCGACAAGTTCGTCGTGGTTTATCTGGATGATATCCTGATATTTTCCAAGAGTGAAGAAGAACATGCTGAACATCTTCGTCTTGTGCTGGAAAAGCTACGAGAGCATCAGCTATATGCCAAGTTCTCCAAGTGTGAATTCTGGCTTCCCGAAGTAACCTATCTCGGGCATGTCATCTCTAAAGATGGTATTGCTGTCAACCCTGAACGAGTCCAGGCTATTCTTGATTGGACTCCTCCGAAGAACGTTAAGCAAGTCAGAAGTTTTCTCGGTCTCGCCAGCTACTGCCATCGATTCGTCGAGAACTTCTCCAAGATTGCCAGGCCTCTGACTAACCTATTGCATAAGGGCGTCAAGTTCCAATGGACAGATAAATGTGAGGAAAGTTTCCAGGCACTCAAGGACAAGTTGACTTCTGCCCCAGTACTAGCTCCTCCTGATACTAAGAAGGACTTCATCATTTACTGCGACGCTTCCCGTCAAGGACTAGGCTGTGTCCTAATGCAAGAGCGCAAAGTGGTTGCTTATGCCTCTCGACAATTGCGCCCTCACGAAGAGAACTACCCAGTTCACGACCTCGAACTTGCTGCTGTCATTCATGCGCTAAAACAGTGGTGACATTACCTACTCGGTAATCGTTGCGAGATCTTCACTGACCACCAAAGTCTGAAGTATCTGTTTACTCAGCCAGACCTGAACCTCCGTCAGCAGAGATGGATGGAGACTGTTGCAGACTTTGATTTGGGTATTTCCTATACCCCAGGCAAGGCTAATGTAATGGCTGATGCCTTGAGCCGCAAGTCTTACTGCAACCACCTCCAGGTTCACAAAGTTCAGCCCTCACTTGTTGAAGAATTCAGAAAGCTAAACCTCCATATTGTTCCTCCGGGTGCACTCGCTCCCCCTCCTCCGGAGTTCCGCAAGATGAATCTCCGTGTTGTTTCCCAGGGATCCCTCTATACCCTGGCTGTTGAACCCGATCTCGTGGGCACCATAAAGACAATGCAGGGATTTGACTCTGAAGTCTACAAGGTTAAGCAAGACCTCAAAGAAGGAAGTCCCTCATCCTTCACTATTGCTGATGATGGCGCCTTGTACTTCAAAGGCCGCCTAGTGGTGCCGTGTAAGAAGGAAAACCTGAATATGACTCCGAAAGTTATGAAAGAAGCTCATGATACGCCTCTATGTATCCATCCTGGTAGTACGAAGATGTATCAAGACATTCGTCAGAGATTCTGGTGGTCTAACATGAAACAAGACATTGCTCGTTATGTTGCTGAATGTGACGTTTGCCGTCGTATCAAAGCAGAACATCAAAGGCCTGCTGGAACTCTGCAACCTATATCTATTCCTGAATGGAAATGGGACCATGTCGAGATGGACTTCGTTACTGGATTTCCCAAATCGCAAAAGGGTAATGATGCTATTCTTGTCGTCATTGACCGACTTTCTAAAGTTGCACATTTTCTGGCTGTCAAGGAAACGATCACTGCTAGTCAGCTGGCAAACCTCTACATGACCAGAATTGTCTCGCTTCACGGTATTCCATTGGTAATCAGTTCAGACCGTGGCAGCTTATTCACTTCAAGATTCTGGGCAAGTTTCCAAGAAGCTATGGGCACTCATCTGTCTTTCAGCACTGCTTTTCATCCTCAGTCACAAGGGCAAGTTGAACGTGTCAACCAAGTTCTCGAAGACATGCTTCGAGCTTGTGTTATTTCCTTCGGCAAGAAATGGGAGGAATCTCTCCCGTATGCTGAGTTCTCTTATAATAATAGCTATCAAGCTAGTCTGAAGATGGCCCCCTTCGAAGTGTTATATGGACGAAAGTGCCGAACCCCTCTGAACTGGTCAGAAACTGGGGAACGTCCACTCTTCGGTCCGGATATTATCCAACATGCCGAAGAACAAGTCCGCATTATTCGCGAGAATCTCAAGACTGCTCAGTCACGTCAGAAGAGTCAGTATGACCGTCATCATAAAGACATGGTCTATCAACCTGGCGAAAAGGCCTATCTTCGCGTTACACCAATGAAGGGTGCTCACCGCTTCGGGATCAAGGGCAAGCTAGCTCCTCGCTATATTGGCCCATTCACTATTCTGGAAAGGCGTGGAAAATTGGCATATCAACTGGAGCTTCCGTCGAACCTTTCTCAGGTTCACGATGTGTTCCACGTGTCACAACTCCGACGCTGCTTCAAGGACCCAATCCGAGCAGTGGATCATGAAGTGCTCGAATTGCAACAGGACCTCTCCTATAAAGAGCATTCGGTCCGCATTCTCGATCAAGCTGAACGCCGCACACGCCAGAAGGCGATCAAGTTCCTCAAGGTCCAGTGGTCGAATCACTCTGAAGACGAAGCCACCTGGGAACGCGAGGATCGCCTGCGTGATGAATACCCCGCACTGTTTCTTTCTACCTCCTAAAATCTCGGGACGAGATTTCTTGTAGTGGAGGAGATTTGTAATGCCCGGATAATCATGCTACAGTAATCCCACGCTAATCATTCCACATCACCTCGGTTACTGTTGCTAACCTCGCAATGATTCGAAACCGTTTCAAAATTTAAATTCTAAATATGTCAAACAACAAACGTTTTCAACGTTGAAACAAAAATGTTCGGTGGTTGCTGAATATTACAAGGGTAATTATAATAAAGAAAGCATATATTTTTTTTGAAGTGCCTGAATATTTTAAAATGAATTAAAACAGAAAAGAGAAATAATAAAAGAAAATGCAAAACAGAAAGCAAAATATAAAAAAAGGAAGAACTTCCCCCCCACTGGGCCACGACCCAGCTAACCGGCCCAATTTCCCCCTGGCCTATAACCACCCCACCCCCGTAACCTAACCCTA
>NC_041382.1:665513388-665538533 GCF_002162155.2 Triticum dicoccoides | reverse complement strand
CGGCCTCAAGACGCGCCCCGCCCGCGCTCACCGTGGCCTCGCCCCGCACCGTTGCCTCACTCCCGCGCCGGTTCCCTCTCCCTTCTGTCCCCGCGCGAGCACCACCGCTCCTCGCTCGCCCCGTCGACGGCGCCCTCGCCTCCGTCCCCCCCTGCTCCCCCGACAGCGCCGGCCCCGAGCGCTCCTCCCCGCGGTCGCCTCTCCACAGGCCACGACCGGCGAACCCCGCTCCGGCCATGACCTCGCCATGGTCACCGCTTCCCAGATCCGTCCCCTGCCGGGTCCACCCATCTGGGCTGCGCTCGTTAACCCGTTAGCCCACACCCGCTTTTGGCCCTTGTGAGCCTATGACAGGGGGCCCCATGCCCAGAACGTTTTTTTTTTAAAAATAAATAAATAAAAATAATAATAATAATTAATAAAAACAATAATTAAAATAAAAACAAATTTAATTAATTAATTAATTAAATAAATTAATTAAGTTAATTAACCTTAATTAATTAATCTAATTAACCTGTTAGCTTAATTAAACAGTGATTAGTTTAACTAAACCCTAATTAACCTAACAGTGTATGACAGGTGGGTCCCACGGGACCCACATGTCAGGTTGACCAGGTCAAACGGTCAACGCTGACTGCTGACGTCAGCACGACGTCATGCTGACGTCATAAATCCATTTTCGAATTAATTAATTAAATTTCAGAAATTAATAAAATCTTTAGAAAATCATATCTTTTAATCCGTAACTCGGATTAAAATATTTTCAACATGAAAGTTGCTCAGAACGAAGAGACGAACCCGGATACGCAGCCCGTTCGTCCACCACACACCTCTAACATACCAAACACGCAACTTTCTCCCTCCGGTTCATCTGTCCGAAAACGCGAAACCCCGGGGATACTTTCCCGGATGTTTCCCCCCTTCGTCGGTATCACCTACTACCGCGATTGGGCACACCTAGCATCGTTACTTGTCATGTCATGCATCGATATGCATTTGTTTGCATTTTATTCATTGTTTCTTCCCCCTCTTCTCTCCGGTAGACTACGAGACCGACACTGCTGCTGCCCAGTTCGACTACGGAGTTGACGACCCCTCCTTGCCAGAGCAACCAGGCAAGCCCCCCCTTGATCACCAGATATCGCCTATTCTACCCTATACTGCTTGCATTAGAGTAGTGTAGCATGTTACTGCTTTCAGTTGATCCTATTCTGATGCATAGCCTCACATTGTTGCTACATCTATTGATACCTTACCTGCAATCCTAAATGCTTAGTATAGGATGCTAGTTTATCATCATTGGCCCTACATTCTTGTCAGTCTGCCTTGCTATACTATCGGGCCGTGATCACTTGGGAGGTGATCACGGGTATATACTATACATACATACATACTATACAGATGGTGACTAAAGTCGGGTCAGCTCGAAGAGTACCCGCGAGTGATTCACGGATTGGGGGCTGAAAGGACCTTTGTCCCGACGGCCCTCTGTGTGGATCTTTGTGGCGGAGCGACAGGGCAGGTCGAGACCACCTAGGAGACAGGTGGGCCTGGCCCTGTTCGGCGTTCGCGAATATTTAACACGCTTAACGAGATCTTGGTATTTGATCTGAGTTGGCTACGAGCCTATACGCACTAACCATCTACGTGGGAGTAGTTATGGGTATCCCGACGTCGTGGTATCAGCCGAAGCACTTCAGACGTCAGCGACGGAGCGGCGCGCGCCGGATTGGAACGTAAGCCTGCTCTTGTATTAAGGGGGCTAGTTCTGCTTCCGGCCGCCCTCGCAACGTGCAGGTGTGCTATGGGCGATGGGCCCAGACCCCTGTGCGCTTAGGTTTAGACCGGCGTGCTGGCCTCTCTGTTTTGCCTAGGTGGGGCTGCGACGTGTTGATCTTCCGCGGCCGGGCATGACCCAGGAAAGTGTGTCCGGCCAAATGGGATCAAGCGTGTTGGGTAAGTTGGTGCACCCCTGCAGGGAAGTTAATCTATTCGAATAGCCGTGATCTTCGGTAACAGGACGACTTGGAGTTGTACCTTGACCTTATGACAACTAGAACCGGATACTTAATAAAACACACCCTTCCAAGTGCCAGATACAACCGGTGGTCGCTCTCCCTCAGGGATACGAGGGGAGGATCGCCGGGTAGGATTATGCTATGCGATGCTTCTTGGAGTTGCTACTTGGAGTTGCTACTTGGAGGACTTCAATCTACTCTCTTCTACATGCTGCAAGACGGAGGCTGCCAGAAGCGTAGTCTTCGACAGGATTAGCTATCCCCCTTTTATTTTGGCATTCTGCAGTTCAGTCCACTGATATGGCCCTTTACACATATACCCATGCATATGTAGTGTAGTTCCTTGCTTGCGAGTACTTTGGATGAGTACTCACGGTTGCTTTCTCCCCCCTTTTTTCCCCCTTTCCTTTCTTTCTGGTTGTCGCAACCAGATGCTGGAGTCCAGGAGCCAGACGCCACCGTCGACGACGACCCCTACTACACCGGAGGTGCCTACTACTACGTGCTGCCCGCTGACGATGACCTGGAGTAGTTTAGGAGGATCCCAGGCAGGAGGCCTGCGCCTCTTTCGATCTGTATCCCAGTTTGTGCTAGCCATCTTATGGCAGCTTGTTTAACTTATGTCTGTACTCAGATATTGTTGCTTCCGCTGACTCGTCTATGATCGAGCACTTGTATTCGAGCCCTCGAGGCCCCTGGCTTGTATTATGATGCTTGTATGACTTATTTATGTTTTAGAGTTGTGTTGTGATATCTTCCCGTGAGTCCCTGATCTTGATCGTACACATTTGCGTGCATGATTAGTGTACGATTGAATCGGGGGCGTCACAGTTTCTCTCGAAAGAAGTAAGTGGGAGAAAAGTAGAACTTGATGAGGTACTGCCTCTTGAACCGGAAAGTGGCACAGCTCAAGAAAATGTTTCTGTGGTGCCTACACCGACTAGAGAGGAAGTTAATGATGATGATCATGAAACTTCAGATCAAGTTGCTACTGAACTTCGTAGGTCCATGAGGACACGTTCCGCACCAGAGTGGTACGGCAACCCTGTCCTAGAAATCATGTTGTTAGACAACGATGAACCTTCAAACTATGAAGAAGCGATGGCGGGCCCGGATTCCAAAAAATGGCTGGAAGCCATGAAATCTGAGATAGGATCCATGTATGAAAACAAAGTATGGACTTTGACTGACTTTCTCGATGATCGGCGAGCCATAGAAAATAAATGGATCTTTAAGAAGAAGACAGACGCAGATGGTAATCTGACCATCTATAAGGCTCGGCTTGTCGCTAAGGGTTATCGACAAGTTCAAGGTGTTGACTACGATGAGACTTTCTCACCCATAGCGAAGCTGAAGTCCGCCCGAATCATGTTAGCAATTGCCGCATTCTATGATTATGAGATATGGCAAATGGACGTCAAAACGGCATTCCTTAATGGTTTCCTTAAGAAAGAATTGTATATGATGCATCCAGAAGGTTTTGTCGATCCTAAGAATGCTGACAAGGTGTGCAAGCTCCAACGCTCAATCTATGGGCTGGTGCAAGCATCTCGGAGTTGGAACATTCGATTTGATGAGATGTTCAAAGCGTTTGGGTTTACGCAGACTTATGGAGAAGCCTGTGTTTACAAGAAAGTGAGTGGGAGCTCTTTATCATTTCTCATATTATATGTGGATGACATACTATTGATGGAAAATGATATAGAATTCTTGGAAAGCATAAAGGCCTACTTGAATAAGTGTTTTTCAATGAAGGACCTTGGAGAAGCTGCTTATATATTAGGCATCAAGATCTATAGAGATAGATCGAGATGCCTCATTGGTCTTTCACAAAACACGTACCTTGACAAGATATTGAAGAAGTTCAATATGGATCAGTCCAAGAAGGGGTTCTTGCCTATATTGCAAGGTGTGAGATTGAGCACGGCTCAATGCCCGACCAGGCAGAAGATAGAGAAAAGATGAGTGTCATCCCCTAGGGTCCATTATGTATGCCATGCTGTGTACCAGACCTGATGTAAACCTTGCCGTAAGTTTGGTAGGAAGGTACCAAAGTAATCCCGGCATGGAACACTGGACAACGGTCAAGAATATCCTGAAGTACCTAAAAAGGACTAAGGATATGTTTCTCGTTTATGGACGTGACGAAGAGCTCGTCGTAAAGTGTTACGTCGATGCTAGCTTCAACACAGATCTGAATGACTCCAAGTCACAAACCGGATACGTGTATATTTTGAATGGTGGGGCAGTCAGTTGGTGCAGTTGCAAGCAAAGCGTCGTGGCGGGATCTACATGTGAAGCGGAGTACATGGCAGCCTCAGAGGCAGCACATGAAGCAATCTGGATGAAGGAGTTCATTGCTGACCTAGAAGTTATTTCCAAGGCGTCGGGCCCGATGACTCTCTTCTGTGACAACACTGGAGCCATTGCCCTTGCCAAGGATCCCAGGTTTCACAAGAAGACCAGGCATATCAAGCGTCGTTTCAACTCCATTCATGGAAGTGTTCAAGATGAAGACATAGAGATTTGTAAAGTGCATACGGACCTGAATGTCGCAGATCCGTTGACTAAACCTCTTCCACGAGCAAAACATGATCAACACCAGAACTCTATGGGTGTTCGGTTCATCACAATGTAACTAGAATATTGACTCTAGTGCAAGTGGGAGACTGTTGGAAATATGCCCTAGAGGCAATAATAGAATGGTTATTATTATATTTCCTTGTTCATGATAATTGTCTATTGTTCTTGCTATAATTGTGTTACCCGGAAATCGTAATACATGTGTGAATACATAGACCACAACATGTCCCTAGTGAGCCTCTAGTTGACTAGCTCGTTAATTAATAGATGGTTACAGGTTCCTGACCATGGACATTGGATGTCATTGATAACAGGATCACATCATTAGGAGAATGATGTGATGGACAAGACCCAATCCTAAGCATAGCACAAGATTGTGTAGTTCGTCTGCTAAAGCTTTTCTAATGTCAAGTATCTTTTCCTTAGACCATGAGATTGTGCAACTCCCGGATACCGTAGGAATGCTTTGGGTGTGCCAAACATCGCAACGTAACTGGGTGGCTATAAAGGTGCACTACGGGTATCTTCGAAAGTATCTGTTGGGTTGGCACGAATCGAGACTGGGATTTGTCACTCCGTATGACGGAGAGGTTCCTCTGGGCCCACTCAGTAAGACATCATCGTAATGAGCTCAATGTGACTAAGGGGTTGGTCACGGGATGATGTGTTACGGAACGAGTAAAGAGACTTTCCGTAACGAGGTTGAACAAGGTATCGGTATACCGACGATCGAATCTCGGGCAAGTGCTATGTCGGTAGGCAAAGGGAATTGTATACGGGATTGATTGAATCCTCGACATCGTGGTTCATCCGATGAGATCATCGTGGAACATGTGGGATCCAACATGGGTATCCAGATCCCGTTGTTGGTTATTGGGTGGAGAGATGTCTCGGTCATGTCTGCATGATTCCCGAACCCGTAGGGTCTACACACTTAAGGTTCGATGATGCTAGGGTTATAGGGAAAGTTTGTACGTGGTTACTGAATGTTGTTCGAAGTCCCTAATGAGATCCCGGACATAACGAGGAGTTCCGGAATGGTCTGGAGACAAAGATTTATATATGGCAAGTCCTTATTCGGTCGCCGGAAGTGTTCGGGGGTTTATCGGTATTGTACCGGGACCACCGAAAGGGTTTTGGGGGTCCACCGGAAAGGTCCACCTGCCTCGGAGGGCCCTATGGGCTGAATATGGAGGGGGAACCAGCCCCTAGGTGGGCTGGGCGCCAAACCCCCTAGGGCCCATGCGCCTAGGGTTTGGGGGAACCCTAAAGGGGTGCCCCCTTGGCTTGGGGGGCAAGCCTTCCCTCCTTGGCTGCCGCCCCCTCTAGATCCATCTGTAGGGGGCCGGCCTCCCTCTCCCTTGCCCCTATAAATAGAGGGCAGGTGGGAGGGCGGCCGCACCACATCCAAGGCGCAGCCCTGCCCCTCCCCAACTCCTCCTCCTCCCGCGACGCTTGGCGAAGCCCTGCCGGAGTACCACGCTGCTCCAACACCATCACGACGTCGTGCTGCTGCTGGACGGAGTCTTCCCCAACCTCTCCCTCTATCCTTGCTGGATCAAGGCGTGGGATACGTCATCGGGTTGCACGTGTGTTGGACGCGGAGGCACCGTTATTCTGTGCTTAGATCCGATTCAGACGCGATCTGAATCGCTTCGTGTACGACTCCTTCATCCGCATTCTTGTAACGCTTCCGTTTCGCGATCTTCAAGGGTATGAAGATACACTCCCCTCTCTCTCGTTGCTAGTCTCTCCATAGATTGATCTTGGTGATGCGTAGAATTTTTTTAATTTCTGCAACGATCCCCAACAAGATTTTGTGACCAGACAATGATCGAACCATCCGACCTAAGGGAATCTCCAAAGGAGACCCGTAAAACACTTGTATATGTCCAGCTGGACACATTTGCTCACTTTCGCAACCCAATATGGACCTGTATCAGTCCACGAAGCTGTCTGGACGTCTAAATTCCGGTATTTTGGAGACAAACGTGTGAGAGTTTTGCTGAAGTATGGACATGCTCAACCGCACATGCATGGTCCCCCTCTTGTCTGTCGCCTCCCAACCTGATACCGAATCACAAATATCCCACCACATGCATGGTCCCCACCTACGTTTTCTCCTTCCAGACGGATACTTTGTAATTAGAGTTGGATGACTCCCTCGCGTATCATGTCTACGGATCATGTCCGGACATAAAAACAGACATATATGTCCGGACATAAAAACAGACATATAGTATACTAGAGGAATTTGTGGGTCAGCGTTGGAGATACCCTAAGAGCATCTCTAGCAGATCCCGTGCCTGTTCGTCCCCTAATTTTCAATTGCAGGATCTTGTAAAACCAATTTGCGGAAACGCGCAAGCTCTCTCAGAACAGATCTGATATATAACATCTGCAAATTTAAACTTAGATAAACTAGATAATCCGCGCCATATAGTTTGCCGGAGTTCATACAAACAGTACACACAAACTAGATAAAACTTAGATTAAACTTGCTAAAAACTAGATAAACTTGTTGTCGCCAGAGCCGTCGTCGTCGCCCTCGTCATCCTCGTCGCTGGAGATGACCTCGGCGGGCAGCGGCTCGCCTCCGTGCAGCGTATTGTAGTTCAGCGAGCCGGAGAGCCGGGTTTGGAGCTTGTACTCCTCCCTGAGCATCGCAATTGCGCAGCCGCATCTTCGGCGTCGGCGGCGGCCCTTGCCGCAAAGAACACCCACTTGGTCATGCGTTGTCTTTGGATGGCCCGGTCGAAGAGCCGGCCGCAGTGCCAGAAGGTCTTCCACGCACGCGAGCTCGCTCTCGCGTTGCGGGAGCTCGCGCCACGCGTGCGCGTCGCCTCCCTTTGCCTGCCCGACACGGGAGGGCAGAGGCAGGAGCCAACGGCCTCGTCGTCGTGGAGGCGCTTGCGGCCGGCGAACCCGCCGCGGCCGGGGCATCCAAAGCCACCGCTGCGGCCGAAACCCCCACCGCCTCCACAATCGGAGCCCGCGGACGACATTACCAGCGAGAATGGGCGAAGAAATAGGACGAAAAACGTGGTTGGAGCCGAGCGGATTTGACTCCAGAGAGAGACGATTGCCGCGGAGGATTTGTGTGACGGGAACCCTAAATCCCATCGGCACCCACATATATGGAGGAACCGGGGGTGGTTTACGGGCCTCCTCTAAAAAATTTTTACGGGCCGAACCTCATTTACGATATCTACTCGGACAGATTATTTTGGGTCGCCTCATGTAGCGTCCCGTATAACCCAGTTCACCGAAAGATCTGCTAGAGATGCTCTAACCTCATGTACCCGGCATCCTTGTTGCAGTCCCTCGCAAACAGAAACGCTCGGAACGAACATGGCCGGGCACCATTGGATATCCCCATATCTAGTCCAGAGCAAGAAGCAACGGCTCGGATTCGCTCCCGCATAAGGTTAGCTTAGCAACGGAAGTCTCGCGTGACCAGTCTCCAGACCGCCGTACCTCCCATGTCTTTTCTCTCGTCCTGGGGCTGGAGGAGCCACGCGCGTTGCATCGTCCGGTGACACACAAGGATATGCTTCTTGCTGCGGACAAGAGCATAGCAGGCCAGGAACAATGCCGCGTTGCTAGTGCATTCACATTGGGCGCCCTCCCTGAGTTACCATAGGACCAGCGCGTCACATCGACGAGTCCGTAATAATCCCGTCTGGATCCCTCCGGTGAAACGGTCCATGCCACACGCCCAGGCAGTACGTCGTACTACCACCCGAGCATAAGACAAAGGCATGAGAGCCTAAGCTTAGGTTTCTACCAACATGACCTTGTTTTCTTCCGAGCTCCGAGGGACAGGCAGACGCCTGGAGTCGCTGTCAAAGGGATCCAATAATTTTTTGAAACAAGGCAAAAAATTTGCCATTTTCATTGAATAAGAAGGAGAAAGGGAACCAATAATACTACACACACGGACGTGTTATGGGGTTTTACACGATCTTCAACTAACTAATCTTCCCCTCTTGATTTTCAGCCGGGATGGGGCCCAGCCTCCTTTAATCTTCAATTCTATTGGTCCAATTCAGTTAGCCCGTAAAATCCGTGCGTCTAGCATTGCTTCAAAGGGATCACATCACTAGCCTATTATTAGTCGCTTTTAATTTCAAGCACGGTTCATGGCGCTGGTGCATTGCTTTCAGCCTCCTACCAAACGGCGGCCCTTTTTGGCCCATGCATTAGTCAAATTATAGGTTGATACTGAAGCATATTGTATCGTGCTTTCAGTCCTGGGGTGTTTATCAAATGTATGTCAGCTAATGTCACGTTCGAGTTGTTATTATGCATGCCAAAAAGTTTGACGGTGCGAGACATAAACAGGGACGAGGCGCCTACCTTCCCACTGACATCGCGTTTCATCATTTATATACGCTTCAATTTCTGCCTGACTTTGCTAACGCGGCTGATGGATAACTTCGGAGCAGACAAAGCATATACTTCAGACTCTTTGGTGATTACACCTTTTGAACTGCTTCATCGCATCTTTGTGCCAACTACATTAGCCATGCTGATGCGAGAGTAAATAGATTAATCTGAACATGCATGGTGACACGCAACACTGAACAATGATATGCTCAAATCCTCAAATGCACGTGTGCATCAAGGCTGATGGCTTGTCCTAACCGATGGCACAAGCTTTTCTTTACTATGCTTGGCAAGCATATCCACTCTGAAGGAACAGAGGAGTTTATCTAGTAGGAGGGATTGGAGATCGAATCCGGGCCTTAAAACTTCAGATCTGAGAGGGGTGTGGGGGGGGATCCTAAGGGAGCGCCGCTGCCGCCGCTCTCTGAAAACAGAGCAACTGTTCAGAGGGGGAAGAACTGCTGGGAGGGGCTGTCCCGATGCGGCTTAAGTCAATATGCAGCGCCCAAGCCATAGGCGCTGCACATTACACAGTGTGGCGCCTATCCCTTTGGCGCTGCACTGCTGTCTGTGGGGCCGCAACCCAACCAGGGCTGCCACGCTGGCAGGAGGTGCGACGCCTAAGGCAGAGGCACTGCACAGTGGTGTGTGGCGCCTAGCTGTCGGGCGCCACACGAAAGGGTCAGCAGAGTGAAATTTTTTCGAGAGCAGATCATTTTGTGATTTGATTTCACCCTAAGGTCAAATATATGATTTTTGCCGAAGATTTTTGTCCGTCAGGCTGCAGCCTGCATGCGGAGAGGCTTGCAAAAAGACAAGCCAACGAATTCTTGGTCTCGACTGTGCAATCTCAGCAAACTCCCGAAGTTGACTGGTCCTTGGCTGCATTCGCGTTGAACCCTACGTACACGCAAAACCAGAATCAGTATCAGATATGTATTGGCCGCGATAGACGGGCAAAATGTTTATGCATTGCTTTAAGTTTGTTTGGCAGCTCTAATATACTCGTCCACACATGGAGCACGGCTCTCCTTCGATTGCAAGCCACAACAAGATTTGGCTGTCGACTTGCGGCGCGTAGCTACTCGTCTTGCAAGAAAGGATGAAACTACAAGCATTAAGAATGATCCAAGAAGATCGTCTGCGTCTCGGCGTACAGAACGCGCGCTTGTTTCGTCAAGACAACGGGGCAAATTAATTGGGCGACGGCGACGCTTTACGTACTGTGCATCCCAATGCCTCATTTTGGTATAGTACGTAGTACTACTGTAGTACACGTTTTGGGTCGTGAATTGATTCATCAACTACTGCTTCGCTAGTCATTGCTGTACTAACATGTCAGTACTACAGCTAGTCATTAGTACAATCACCAAGCAGAGTTGCATCCTACCTTTCGGCTTCAGATTTCACTCTCGTGTGATTTTAAGGCTGCTTATTTGGCGGTGACTGCTCATAATTCACCAGCTAAGCCGTACAAGTGTGAAAAGCTGAACTTGATTTGCAGCGGAGCTTTCTGAGCTTGTTACTCCAAGTTGTCGACATTCAGGAGATGACAGGTACAATGTGATGAGGCCAGTATGAGCTGCAAGTGTCGGTCAGGAGATGGCAATTAAGAGAGCACTGTTGGCATCACGAGGATGAGCGGCCCTCCAACTCCATGTCACTTTCAGGTGGGTTCTTGGCTCCCAGTTCTGACCATACATACAGCTAGCTCGGCTCAAAGCACAACCAAGTCGCACGCACGCACGAATGCATGGTGTAGCCGATCGGTGGTTCAAGAGGCGCACACACGGCGACCTCTAGAGGCCAGAGGCCACTACAGCTACAGCCGTCACAGTCTCGCCTTGCTTTCGGAAGCCCCGTGCAAGATTATTCAAAGCGGCCACACGATCCGCGAGACACGAACCCTAATTGAAGTGAATGCTTCACGTGTAGCAGTGGCCAATGGCGTGTCGCTGCATGCCGCGGCGATCGGCGAGCGCGCGCTGAACGGGGACATGTTTACGGGCCGTCGGCCGGAGCAGTAGATCACCATGTTTGGGGACGGCGACAGCCGCCGTGGCTGTTGGAAATATGCCCGCAATAATAAAATGATTATTATATTTTCATATTCATGATAATTGTCTATTATTCATACTATAATTATATTATCCGGAAATCGTAATACATGTGTGAATACATAGACCACAATGTGTCCCTAGTGAGCCTCTAGTTGACTAGCTCGTTGATCAACAGATAGTCATGGTTTCCTGGCTATGGACATGGGGATGTCATTGATAACGGGATCACACCATTAGGAGAATGATGTGATGGACAAGACCCAAACCTAACCATAGCACAAAGATCGTGTAGTTCGTTTGCTGTAGCTTTTCTGAATGTCAAGTATCATTTCCTTAGACCATGAGATTGTGCAACTCCCGGATACCGTATGAGTGCCTTGGGTGTGCCAAACGTCACAACGTAACTGGGTGACTATAAAGGTACATTACAGGTATCTCCGAAAGTGTATGTTGGGTTGGCACGAATCGAGACTGGGATTTGTCACTCCGTATGACGGAGAGGTATCTCTGGGCCCACTCGGTAATGCATCATCATAATGAGCTCAATGTGATCAAGTGGTTGATCACGGAATCATGCATTACGGTACGAGTAAAGTGACTTGCCGATAATAAGACTGAACAAGGTATTGGGATACCGACGATCGAGTCTCGGGCAAGTAACGTACCGATTGACAAAGGAAATTGAATACGGGATTGATTAAGTCCTCGACATCGCGGTTCATCCGATGAGATCATCGAGGAGCATGTGGGAGCCAACATGGGTATCCAGATCCCGCTGTTGGGTATTGACCGGAGAGTCGTCTCGGTCATGTCTGCTTGTCTTCCGAACCCGTAGGGTCTACACACTTAAGGTTCGGTGACGCTAGGGTTGTAGAGATATGAGTATGCAGTAATCCGAAAGTTGTTCGGAGTCCCGGATGAGATCCTGGACGTCACGAGGAGTTCCGGAATGGTCCGGAGGTGAAGAATTATATATACGAAGTGTAGTTTCGGCCATCGGGAAAGATTCGGGGTCACCGGTATTGTACCGGGACCACCGGATGGGTCCCGGGGTCCACCGGGTGGGGCCACCCATCCCGGAGGGGCCCATGGGCTTAAGCGGGGAGGGGAACCAGCCCGTAGTGGGCTGGTGCGCCCCCCCTTGGCCCCCCTGCGCCTAGGGTTGGAAACCCTAGGGTGGGGGCGCCTCCACTTGCCTTGGGGGGCACTCCACCCCCCTTGGCCGTCGCCCCCTTGGGAGATCCCATCTCCATGGCCGACGCCCCTCCAGGGGGCCTATATAAAGGAGGGGGGAGGGAGGGCAGCGGCACCCCAAGCCTTTGCGCCTCCCTCTCCCCTGCTACACCTCTCCCTCTCGTAGAAGCTCCGCGAAGCCCTGCTGCGATCACTGCTGCATCCACCACCACGCCGTCGTGCTGCTGGGTTTTCATCAACCTCTCCTTCCCCGTTGCTGGATCAAGGAGGAGACGTCGTCCACTCCGTACGTGTGTTGAACGCGGAGGTGCCGTCCGTTCGGCACTTGGTCATCGGTGATTAGGATCATGGCGAGTACGACTCCATCATCCCCCATTCTCTGAACGCTTTCGCTCGTGATCTACAAGGGTATGTAGATGCACTCCTCTCTCCCTCGTTGCTAGATGACTCCATAGATTGATCTTGGTGATGCGTAGAAAATTTTAAAATTCTGCTACGTTCCCCAACAGTGGCATCATGAGCCAGGTCTATGCGTAGTTATTATGCACGAGTAGAACACAAAGTAGTTGTGGGCGTCGATATTGTCAATTTGCTTGCCGTTACTAGTCTTATCTTGATTCGGCGGCATCATGGGATGAAGCGGCCCGGACCAACCTTACACGTACGCTTACGTGAGACCGGTTCCACCGATTGACATGCACTAGTTGCATAAGGTGGCTGGCGGGTGTCTGTCTCTCCCACTTTAGTCGGATCGGATTCGATGAACAGGGTCCTTATGAAGGGTAAATAGAAATTGACAATTCACGTTGTGGTTTTGGCATAAGTAAGAAACGTTCTTGCTAGAAACCTATAGCAGCCACGTAAAAACTTGCAACAACAATTAGAGGACGTCTAACTTGTTTTTGCAGCAAGTGTTTTGTGATGTGATATGGCCAAAGGTTGTGATGAATGATGAATGATATATGTGATGTATGAGATTGATCATGTTCTTGTAATAGGAATCACGACTTACATGTCGATGAGTATGACAACCGGCAGGAGCCATAGGAGTTGTCTTTATTTATTTATGACCTGCGTGTCAACATAAACGTCATGTAATTACTTTACTTTATTGCTAAAGCGTTAGCCATAGTAGTAGAAGTATTAGATGACGATACAACTTCAAGAAGACACGATGATGGAGATCATGGTGTCATACCGGTGACAACGATGATCATGGAGCCCCGAAGATGGAGATCAAAGGAGCAAATGATATTGGCCATATCATGTCACTGTTTGATTGCATGTGATGTTTATCATGTTTTACATCTTATTTGCTTAGGACGACGGTAGCTTAAATAAGATGATCCCTCGTAAAATTTCAAGAAAGTGTTCCCGCTAACTGTGCACCATTGCGAAGGTTCGTTGTTTCGAAGCACCACGTGATGATCGGGTGTGATAGATTATAACATTCGAATATAACGGGTGTAAGACAGATTTACACACGCAATACACTTAGGTTGACTTGACGAGCCTAGCATGTACAGACATGGCCTCGGAACATAGAAGACCGAAAGGTCGAGCATGAGTCGTATAAAAGATACGATCAACATGAAGATGTTCACCGGTGTTGACTAGTCCGTCTCACGTGATGATCGGACACGGCCTAGTTAACTCGGATCATGTTATACTTAGATGACTGGAGGGATGTCTATCTGAGTGGGAGTTCATTGAATAATTTGATTAGATGAACTTAATTATCATGAACTTAGTCTAAAATCTTTACAATATGTCTTGTAGATCAAATGGCCCACGTTGCCCTCAACTTCAACGCGTCCTTAGAGAAAACCAAACTTAAAGATGATGGCAACAACTATACGGACTGGGTCCGGAACCTGAGAATCATCCTCATAGCTGCCAAGAAAGATTATGTCCTAAAAGCACCGCTAGGTGACGCACCCATCCCAGAGAACCAAGACGTTATGAACGCTTGGCAGTAGCGTGCTGATGATTACTCCCTCATTCAGTGCGGCATGCTTTACAGCTTAGAACCGGGGCTCCAAAAGCATTTTGAGAAACACGGAGCATATGAGATGTTCGAAGAGCTGAAAATGGTTTTTCAAGCTCATGCCCGGGTCGAGAGATATGAAGTATCCGACAAGTTCTTCAGCTGTAAAATGGAGGAAAATAGTTCTGTCAGTGAGCACATACTCACAATGTCTGGGTTACATAACCGCTTGACTCAACTGGGAGTTAATCTCTCAGATGACGCGGTCATTGACAGAATCCTCCAGTCGCTTCCACCGAGCTACAAGAGCTTTGTGATGAACTTCAATATGCAGGGGATGGAAAAGACCATTCCTGAGGTATATTCAATGCTGAAATCAGCGGAGGTAGAAATCAAAAAGGAACATCAAGTGTTGATGGTGAATAAAACCACTAAGTTCAAGAAAGGTAAGGGTAAGAAGAACTTCAAGAAGGACGGCAAGGGAGTTGCCGCGCCCGGTAAGCAAGCTGTCGGGAAGAAGCCAAAGAATGGACCCAAGCCCGAGACTGAGTGCTTTTATTGTAAGGAAAGTGGTCACTGGAAGCGGAACTGCCCCAAATACTTAGCGGACAAGAAGGCCGGCATCACGAAAGGTATATGTGATATACATGTAATTGATGTGTACCTTACCAGTACTCGTAGTAGCTCCTGGGTATTTGATACCGGTGCGGTTGCTCACATTTGTAACTCAAAGCAGGAGCTGCGGAATAAGCGGAGACTGGCGAAGGACGAGGTGATGATGCGCGTCGGGAATGGTTCCAAGGTCGATGTGATCGCCGTCGGCACGCTACCTCTACATTTACCTACGGGATTAGTTTTAAACCTCAATAATTGTTATTTAGTGCCAGCTTTGAGCATGAACATTGTATCGGGATCTCGTTTAGTACGAGATGGCTACTCATTTAAATCCGAGAATAATGGTTGTTCTATTTATATGAGAGATATGTTTTATGGTCATGCTCCGATGGTGAATGGTTTATTCTTAATGAATCTCGAACGTAATGCTACACATATTCATAGTGTGAATACCAAAACATGTAAGGTTGATAATGATAGTCCCACATACTTGTGGCACTGCCGCCTTGGTCACATAGGTGATAAACACATGAAGAAGCTCCATGCAGATGGACTTTTAGAGTCTCTTGATTACGAATCATTTGACACGTGCGAACCATGCCTCATGGGTAAGATGACCAAGACTCCGTTCTCAGGAACAATGGAGCGAGCAACCAACTTATTGGAAATCATACATACAGATATGTGCGGTCCAATGAGTGTTGAGGCTCGCGGTGGTTATCGTTATGTTCTCACCCTTACTGATGACTTGAGTAGATATGGGTATGTCTACTTAATGAAACACAAGTCTGAGACCTTTGAAAAGTTCAAGGAATTTCAGAGTGAGATTGAGAATCAACGTGACAGGAAAATAAAGTTCTTGCGATCAGATCCTGGGGGAGAATACTTGAGTCACGAATTTGGCACACACTTAAGAAAATGTGGAATAGTTTCACAACTCACGCCGCCTGGAACACCTCAGCGTAATGGTGTGTCTGAACATCGTAATCGCACTCTATTGGATATGGTGCGATCTATGATGTCTCTTACCGATTTACCGCTGTCATTTTGGGGCTATGCTTTAGAGACTGCCGCATTCACTTTAAATAGGGCTCCGTCAAAATCCGTTGAGACGACATCGTATGAATTATGGTTTGGGAAGAAACCTAAGCTGTCATTTCTAAAAGTTTGGGGATGTGATGCTTATGTCAAGAAACCTCAACCTGAAAAGCTCGAACGCAAGTCGGAAAAATGTGTCTTCATAGGATACCCTAAAGAAACTACTGGGTATACCTTCTACCTCAGATCCGAAGGCAAGATCTTTGTTGCCAAGAATGGATCCTTTCTAGAGAAAGAGTTTCTCTCGAAAGAAGTAAGTGGGAGGAAAGTAGAACTTGATGAAGTATTACCTCTTGAACCGGAAAGTGGCGCAACACAGGAAAATGTTCCTGAGGTGCCTGCACCGACTAGAGAGGAAGTTAATGATGATGATCATGAAACGTCAGATCAAGTTGCTACTGAACTTCGTAGGTCCACAAGGACACGTTCCGCACCAGAGTGGTACAGCAACCCTGTCTTGGAAATCATGTTGTTAGGCAACGGTGAACCTTCAAACTATGAAGAAGCGATGGAGGGCCCGGATTCCGACAAATGGCTGGAAGCCATGAAATCCGAGATAGGATCCATGTATGAAAACGAAGTATGGACTTTGACTGACTTGCCCGATGATCGGCGAGCCATAGAAAATAAATGGATCTTTAGGAAGAAGACAGACGCGGATGGTAACGTGACCATCTATAAAGCTCGGCTTGTCGCTAAGGGTTATCGACAAGTTCAAGGGGTTGACTACGATGAGACTTTCTCACCTATAGCGAAGCTGAAGTCCGTCCGAATCATGTTAGCAATTGCCGCATTCTATGATTATGAGATATGGCAAATGGACGTCAAAACGGAATTCCTTAATGGTTTCCTTAAGGAAGAATTGTACATGATGCAGCCGGAAGGTTTTGTCGATCCTAAGAATGCTGACAAGGTGTGCAAGCTCCAATGCTCGATTTATGGGCTGGTGCAAGCATCTCAGAGTTGGAACATTCGCTTTGATGAGATGATCAAAGCGTTTGGGTTTATGAAGAGTTATGGAGAAGCCTGCATTTATAAGAAAGTGAGTGGGAGCTCTGTAGCATTTCTCATATTGTATGTGGATGACATACTGTTGATGGGAAATGATATAGAATTCTTGGAAAGCATAAAGGCCTACTTGAACAACTGTTTTTCAATGAAGGACCTTGGAGAAGCTGCTTATACATTAGGCATCAAGATCTATAGAGATAGATTGAGACGCCTCATTGATCTTTCACAGAGTACGTACCTTGACAAGATATTGAAGAAGTTCAAAATGGATCAGTCAAAGAAGGGGTTCTTGCCTGTATTGCAAGGTACAAGATTGAGCACGGCTCAAAGCCCGACCGCGGCAGAAGATAGAGAAAAGATGAGTGTCGTCCCCTATGCCTCAGCCATAGGGTCTATCATGTATGCTATGCTGTGTACCAGACCTGATGTAAACCTTGCCGTAAGTTTGGTAGGAAGGTACCAAAGTAATCTCGGCATGGAACACTGGACAGCGGTCAAGAATATCCTGAAGTACCTGAAAAGGACTAAGGAAATGTTTCTCGTTTATGGAGGTGACGAAGAGCTCGTCGTAAAGGGTTACGTCCATGCTAGCTTCGACACAGATCTGGATGACTCTAAGTCACAAACCGGATACGTGTATATTTTGAATGGTGGGGCAGTAAGCTGGTGCAGTTGCAAGCAAAGCGTGGTGGCGGGATCTACATGTGAAGCGGAGTACATGGCAGCCTCGGAGGCAGCACAATAAGCAATCTGGGTGAAGGAGTTCATCACCGACCTAGGAGTCATACCCAATGCGTCGGGGCCGATGACTCTCTTCTGTGACAACACTGGAGCTATTGCCCTTGCCAAGGAGCCCAGGTTTCACAGGAAGACCAGGCATATCAAGCGTCGCTTCAACTCCATTCGTGAAAGTGTTCAAAATGGAGACATAGAAATTTGTAAAGTACATACGGACCTAAATGTAGCAGATCCGTTGACTAAACCTCTCCCTAGAGCAAAACATGATCAACACTAGAATTCCATGGGTGTTCGATTCATCACAATGTAACTAGATGATTGACTCTAGTGCAAGTGGGAGACTATTGGAAATATGCCCTAGAGGCAATAATAAAATGATTATTATATTTCCTTGTTCATGATAATTGTCTATTATTCATGCTATAATTGTATTATCCGGAAATCGTAATACATGTGTGAATACATAGACAACAATGTGTCCCTAGTGAGCCTCTAGTTGACTAGCTCGTTGATCAACAGATAGTCATGGTTTCCTGGCTATGGACATGAGGATGTCATTGATAACGGGATCACATCATTAGGAGAATGATGTGATGGACAAGACGCAAACCTAAGCATAGCACAAAGATCATGTAGTTCGTTTGCTGTAGCTTTTCTGAATGTCAAGTATCATTTCCTTAGACCATGAGATTGTGCAACTCCCGGATACCGTATGAGTGCCTTGGGTGTGCCAAACGTCACAACGTAACTGGGTGACTATAAAGGTACGTTACAGGTATCTTCGAAAGTGTCTGTTGGGTTGGCACGAATCGAGACTGGGATTTGTCACTCCGTATGACGGAGAGGTATCTCTGGGCCCACTCGGTAATGCATCATCATAATGAGCTCAATGTGATCAAGTGGTTGATCATGGGATCATGCATTACGGTACGAGTAAAGTGACTTGCCGGTAACGAGACTGAACAAGGTATTTGGATACCGACGATCGAGTCTCGGGCAAGTAACGTACCGATTGACAAAGGGAATTGAATACGGGATTGATTAAGTCCTCGACATCGCGGTTCATCCGATGAGATCATCGAGGAGCATGTGGGAGCCAACATGGGTATCCAGATCCCGCTGTTGGTTATTGACCGGAGAGTCGTCTCGGTCATGTCTGCTTGTCTCCTGAACTCGTAGGGTCTACACACTTAAGGTTTGGTGACGCTAGGGTTGTAGAGATATGAGTATGCAGTAATCCGAAAGTTGTTCGGAGTCCTGGATGAGATCCTGGACGTCACGAGGAGTTCCGGAATGGTCCGGAGGTGAAGAATTATATATAGGAAGTGTAGTTCCGGCCATCGGGAAAGATTCGGGGTCACCGGTATTGTACCGGGACCACCGGATGGGTCCCGGGGGTCCACCGGGTGGGGCCACCCATCCCGGAGGGCCCCGTGGGCTGAAGTGGGGAGGGGAACCAGCCCATAGTGGGCTGGTGCGCCCCCCCTTGGGGCCCCCTGCGCCTAGGGTTGGAAACCCTAGGGTGGGGGCGCCACCACTTGCCTTGGGGGGCACTCCACACCCCTTGGCCGCCGCCCCCTTGGGAGATCCCATCTCCAGGGCCGGCGCCCCCCTAGGGGGCCTATATAAAGGACGGGGGAGGGAGGGCAGCGGCACCCCAAGCCTTTGCGCCTCCCTCTCCCCTGCTACACCTCTCCCTCTCGTAGAAGCACGGCGAAGCCCTGCTGCGATCACTGCTGCATCCACCACCACGCCGTCATGCTGCTTGATTTTCATCAACCTCTCCTTCTCCCTTGGTGGATCAAGAAGGAGGAGACGTCATCCTCTCCGTACGTGTGTTGAACGCGGAGGTGCCATCCGTTCGGCACTTGGTCATCGGTGATTAGGATCACGGCGAGTACGACTCCATCATCCATGTTCTCTGGACGCTTCCGCTCGTGATCTACAAGGGTATGTAGATGCACTCCTCTCTCCCTCGTTGCTAGATGACTCCATAGATTGATCTTGGTGATGCGTAGAAAATTTTAAAATTCTGCTACGTTCCCCAATAGTGGCATCGGGCCGTGCTCTGCGTTTGGCAGGACAGAGCTGCGGATCGCGGTTGCGGGCACGGAGAAGCCGAGCGGGACCCCAACCGGCCGCGCCTGCGAGCAGTGCAATTGGCCCACCTGCGTTCTGTGTGTGTGGTTGAGATTGCGTCGGTTTTCTGTGGTTCGAGGAAATATCGCGCTCGTCGGTGCGAGTAAATTGCACAGAAGTATCACAATTGGGGCATTGGAAGCAGATTGGTATCAAAATTGGTAATTTTTACGTGTCAGTATCAAGATTGGGGCGAGCCGTTGCGAAAAATACTAAAAGTGCATTTTATACGTATTGACAGAAAAACTGATAGGTTGGGCCCGCCCGTCAGGCGCCACGCTGGCCAGTGCGGGCGTGCTCGCGCACTGACTGCGCGGTGACTAGGACGAGGCCGGCTCGCACCGTTTTGGTCGCGCCTGTGTGACCGAGCCAGACCCCGACCCCGCTCTGCCCTCTTCCTTCTCCTCGCACCCTCGCCGGCGGCTGCCTCCCCGCCCGCCCCGCCGCCCGCCACACCACGCCGCCGGAGCCATGGATAGAAGTGCTTAGGCGCTGTCACCTCCACCGCGGTTGCTCCTCCCTCGCGCCCTCCTCTCCCCCGCGGCTGGTGTGCCCTGGCGACGATGGCCTTGGCGACTCCGGCAGGCAGCGATGGCCGAGGCGATGCAAGCGGCGGCGACCTCCCCCGCTTAGGCCTCGATGGTAGTGACGGCTACTCCAGCTCGGAGTATAGTAGCGAGGACGAAGATTTTGCGGAGCCGGCGTTGTCGATGGAGCAGAGGCTGCAGATGGCGTGAATTTGGGTGGCCAACCCTAGCACCACCCATCACTAGACTCATGGCTTCGGTGGTGTTCTGTAAGTGCTCCACTGTTCCATTCTTGCTCACTAAAATTGGGGGTTAGTGTTAGGGTTTACTGCCTGCATGTTTAGCGCTCTAATTGCTAGTCCTAACTAGAGTAGAGAAGTATAGTGGATTACATGAGTCCTAACTAGAGCAGAGCAGCATTATGTGTTACCTAACTGGAGCATAGCAGAGCAACATTAGTGGATTACATTGTTATTTCTTAGTCCAAAATTGTCAGAGCAGCATTAGGCGTTACCTAGCTAGAGCAGAGCAGAGAAGCATAATGGATTAAATGAGTCCTAACTAGAGAATAGCACCATTAGTGAACAATTCTGTTAACTACTTATCTGAAAATACAAAACATCAGTTTGCTGTGAGTTAAGTACCCACTCTGTAATTAGGGTTGCATTGAGATAGTTGTTCACATTGTTTGATTTTGTAGCAATTGTTTAGTTTATTCATATTGTAAGGGTAAATAAAAGCTTTGTTTATATGTTAACTTAAACAAAGCTTTGTTTATATGTTAACTTGTTTATATGTTAACTTAAACAAAGCTTTGTTTATATGTTAGCCTATATGTTAAGTAAAATTGTTTATTAACCAATTTTGTATGTTATTTCATTTTGTAGTTTGTATGATGACATTTTGGCTGTTAGGTTCCATTTTGATGCTTTATAAATGTTTGAGCTGAAGCTCTGCAGTTCAGATGTAACATACCTGAATATGATTGCAGTGATGGAAACCCAAGGATTTAGTCAATATGATCTGCTATTTCACACTGAGAATCCAGATTTAGGGGAGAAAGGATTGGAGATGGTAGAGAGTAATGCTGAGTTGCAACTAGTAAAGAGGCAAGTTGAGAAGTGTAAGGTTCTAAATTTGCTAGTGAGGGCATGCCCACCTCCTTGCAGCCAGTTTGAGAGGCAAGAATTATCCACTGTTGTGTATGAAGAGCTTGTGTTATATGATCTCAGTGAGCCACCCATCTATGTTGTTGATGAAGAAGGAGTTGCCTTTGAAAGTCAGAGTAGCAGCTGCAGTGTAGCTCATGGTATTGGTGTTTGCACACAAGAGAGCAAGAATGTAAAAGGAAAACTGAAAGCTGTTTTGGAAAATAGAAGAAGAAGAGGGATATGATGGAAGTGGTGGTTCTGATTGTGAAGGTGAAGATGACATTGATGTAAACCCTTTTTATATGGGTGATGCCGATGACATAGAGATCGATGAGGGAAAGAAACAGAGAGAGTATGATGAAATAGAAGAGGAAGAAATAGATGATGAAGAATCTAAGGAGGAAGAAGTGGTGCATTATGAGGGTGACACAGATGTTGAGGAACCTTTTCAAATGGATGAAGATGACAAAGTTGTTTCACAGGATGAAGAAACTGCAATTGTACATGAATAGAAGAAGAAGAAGAAGAAGAAGAAGAAGAAGAAGAAGAAGAAACAGAAGTTTCCAGTTAGGAAAGGGACTACAACAAGGACACATTCAAGTGTAGTTCAGGAGGAGGAACCTGATTTCAAACCTTAATCTGATGAAGAAGAGAAAGGATTGTTGAAGGAGGCTAATGATGATGGTTATGAGCCACTGTCATTTGTGCTGCCAAAGAAAAGGAAGAGCAGGGCAAAGCAGAGGCCTCCTAGAAAATGGTACAATGAGAAAATGGAGGCACCACATGAGCAATTATGTCTAAAGATGTGTTTCAAGGATCAACATCAATTCAGAGAGGCTGTGTTGAACTTACACATCAGTCAAGGCAGAAACTTCAAATATCATAGGAACTCAGATCAAAGAATAATTATAGAATGCAACCAAAAACATTGCAACTTCTTTATGGTGGTAGTAGTTATAAAAGGTGAAAATACTTTTGTAATTAAGAAGATGAGAATTAAGCACACTTGCCCTATTAGTACAGAGACAACAAGGGTAAGTGCCAAGTGGCTTGCACAGAAGTATGAGTCACTGTTCAGATCTGATCTAACAACTGGCATTCAGACTTTGATTGATGCCTGCATGGAGAAGTATGGTGTCGATGTGCCCAAGTCAATGGCATATAGGGCAAAGAACCTAGATATTGATGTTGTGCTAGAAGACCACAAGAAGCAATACCCTAGGTTGAAATACTATGCTCAGAGAGTGATGGATACAAATCTTGGGAGTAGAGTAGTAGTCAGTACTGTAACTCCAACACCCACTGAAAAAATCCCCCACCAGGTCCAAGATTCCATGCTATGTTCTATTGCATCAATGGAGCAAGGGAGGGGTTTCTCAAGGGGTGCAGACCATTCATTGGTTACTTTGTTCACCTTGTGCATTAGTTACATATTGTTTCATCTTGAAATGCATTTGAATGATTTAAATATTGAATTTTCTTGCTCATTCAAGTGTTGATGGGTGCTTAATCAAGTTAACTACTGGTGCTCAACTACTTGCTGCCACTGGTAGAGATGGCAACAACATATACCCACTAGCATTTGGTATTGTTGGGCAAGAGGACACACCTAACTGGTGTTGGTTTCTACACCAACTTAAAATCTGCCTAGGAGGAGAAGAGGGACAGTTTGGTGCATATACAATAATGTCAGATAGACAAAAGGTATGTTCTTGCATCTTATGTCCTTGTTCCTATATGGTTGTTTTGTGCTAGATAGTAGCTTAGCTAGTTTAATTATGTGTCCCAGGGCCTACTAAATGAAGTGAATAATGTCTTTCCTAAGTGCAACCAAAGGTTCTGCCTTAGGCATATCTATGCAAACTTACAAAATGCTGGGTTTAGGGGGGAAGATCTGAAGAAGTGTATGGATAATGTTGTCTATGCATATAGTGAACACAAATTTAACATTGCAATGAATGACCTTAGAGCTGAATGTGAGGAAGCTTGGGAGTTGCTTTGTCAAATACCCAAGAAAACATGGGCAAGGCATGCATTTGACACAAACTGCAAGACAGACCTTGTAGTTAATAATTTGTCTGAGGTGTTCAACAAGTATGTCCTAGATGTTAGGAAGAAACCAATTAGGATAATGTGTGATGGAATAAAGGATAAGCAGATGATGAGGTGGCATAGGAATAGGGAGAGTGGAAAGAATGCTAAATGGGACATAACACCCCATTATAGTGAGAAGCTAGAGGTTGAGAAGGAGAGGGCCAAATATTGCAAACCAATTCAAGCTGGTGTGGACTTGTGGCAAGTTACAAGTGGGCAGCAAACCCACGCTATTAACTTGCAATTGCACACATGTGGGTGCAGAAAATGGAACCTCGGTGGCATCCCATGTAACCATGCCATCTCAGCAATAAACAAGGGCAAAGAAAACCAGAGGATTATGTCAGCAAGTTCTTCAAGAAATAATTTTATGTGGTAGCTTATGAACCAATGATCTATCCAGTTCCTGGTGAGCATGACTGGACAAGGACCCCTGGTCCAGACATTGACCCACCTGCATTTAAAGTGAAGAGAGGAAGAAAGAAAGACAGAGAAGAGGATCAAGGGGAAATTT
Organism: Triticum dicoccoides; assembly: GCF_002162155.2. Classification (NCBI taxonomy): domain Eukaryota; kingdom Viridiplantae; phylum Streptophyta; class Magnoliopsida; order Poales; family Poaceae; genus Triticum; species Triticum dicoccoides. The sequence continues at coordinate 665,514,415 of NC_041382.1, read as the reverse complement.
GAAGTTCCAAAGCCTAAGGACACACCAAGAATGGGGACTATAACATGTGGCAATTGTAGACTGCAAGGACATAGGTATACAAGTTGCATGAAGCAGTTGAAGCCTGAGCTGGCTTTGAGGAAGAACAAACATGTGTAATCCTCTTATAAGTAGTAACATGTTTTCCTTCTTGTACATTCCATTTTTTAAAGTACTAACTCATTTTCCTTCTTGTTTATGCAAGCCTCTTGCAAGGAATTCCAATGCTGGTGCTGCTGCTACTACACCAGCAGCAAGAACTTCTCATCCAGCTCCTACAACAACACCAACAGCTGGAACAGGAGGTGCTGGGAGAGGTGTTGGGAGAGGAGCTGGGAGAGGTGCTGGGAGAGGGAGAGGTACATTCTCTGCCCCAAGGCAATCTGGTCCCTCCACATCTACTGCTCCCTCCACATCTACTGCTGGGAGAGGTGCTGGCGGTAGACATAGTGGATGGAGGAGCTACTTCTATGCAAGTGGTAACTAGATACTTCATGTGTGTGTTTTTGCATCCTATGATACAATGTGATCTTGCTTTGGTGGTGTACTTTAAGAATCAATGTGATCCTATGATACAATGTTATTGATATGTTGTCTATGCTCAAAATGGTTCTTTTTATGATTGATATGTTGATGAGTACTCAAAATGGAGTTATTGATATGCTGGATATATTAATGGAGTTATTGATATGTTGTCTATGCTCAAAATGGTTCCTTTTATGATTGATATGTTGATGAGTACTCAAAATGGAACCACCTAGGGTCTAGGGTGGCTCGGGGTCGACAAAACCACCTAAAGCCATCATTTTGGGTTTTGGTGGCTCGGGGTCGACGGAACCACCTAAAGCCATCAACTAGGGTCTAGGGTGGCTCGGGGTCGACGGAATCACCAAAAGCCATCATTTTGGGTTTTGGTGGCTCGGGATCGATGGAACCACCTAAAGCCATCAACTTTGGTCTAGTGTGGCTCGAGCGCGACGGAACCACCTAAAGCCATCATTTTGGGTTT
>NC_041382.1:665506658-665512139 GCF_002162155.2 Triticum dicoccoides | reverse complement strand
GGGTCAACGAAACCACCTAAAGCCATCAACTTTGGTCTAGGGTGGCTCGGGGTCGACGGAACCACCTAAAGCCATCAACTTTGGTCTAGGGTGGCTCGGGGTCGACGGAACCACCTATAGCCATCAACTTTGGTCTAGGGTGGCTCGGGGTCGACGGAACCACCTAAAGCCATCATTTTCGGTTTTGGTGGCTCGGGGTCGTCGGAAGAAAGGGATCAGTTGAACAAAGAGATTAAAAAGCTAGAATGGTAGATCCAGGATTTATTTCATTAAGTTACTGCATACATTGCATACACTGCATCACATAGCATAGAAGGAGGAACTGGGATTTATTACATTGCATGCATCAACTGATCCAAGGGGGAATGCATGTAGATAGCAAGGAGGATCTAGATACTGCATCACATAACAGCTCATTCATCTGGATACAGAATTCTACTCCACCTCATCCTAGTGACCTGAAAGGGATGGAAATTTGCCCTACTCCTTGCCCAGTGGATGACATCATCATCACTAGGGTTTGAGCCAAGGGGAAATGCCTCCACGAACTGCTCCATGTCCTTGCGGTTGCGTGCTGCAACGATCCGCTGAGCCAGGTGCCTTCTCTCCCTCCTTCTTGCCTCTCTGCGCCTGGCTACCCTTGGTACCTGTTCTTATTCATCGACGACCTCTCCAAGATCCATCTCTATCTCTCCTAGGGTTTTCTCTAGCGTCTAGGGGGAGGAGAAGGGATTGTGGCTGTTGTTCGTGGCAATTGGGGGGTGCTTTATTTAGTAGAAATGGTGGCTGGTAGGTGTTGTGGGAACGACTCCGACAGTAAGAGAAGGGTAGGATAACGGAGCATGATCTATCGAGATGCATATGGGTGACATGGTGGTTTTAGCGAGTTCGGGCCTCTCACGGTGGAGATAACAACCCTACGTCTCGTGCTCCGGAGAGGCTTTGTTTTATCTGAGTATATATCCGGAGATTACAATGTGTGTGAGAGAGAGAGGAACGGATCCCCATGCCTGAGCTAAGTCCTGAGACTAATGGTCAAAAGAGAGAAAGGTGGAAGAAAAGACCCCCTAGTCTAGTGGTGGGGGTGGCTTATATAGAGTGCGCCACCCCCTCACCCCTTATGTTACATGGTGGAGCATCAATGCCGTAATGCCTGCCCACTACATAACCGTCATGCTGACTATTGGTCTTTGCATATCCGAGTGAGTTACATGGTCGAGTGAAATGAGCTCGTCGAGTGAAGTGCCATGCTCCGAGTGGTTGTTGCCGTCCGAGTGACTTTCAAGTTGCGGTACATCTAGACGGTGATCTGGCCCAGGGGCCCATTACAAAGTATACGGTGTCCATGGGTAGGGCCTTTAGGTCAGGCCTGTTACCCTACCCCTAATACATGTCCTCATCATTAGCCCCCGAATTGGTCGAGGTTGAGCGGGTCGAGTCGAGGTGAATTCCCAGATGAGTCGAGTGCTGCGGAGGCCCTTATGAACTCCCTCTGGTCAACCGGCGACCTTATCTCCGCATGTTGCCTTGACAGATTCCAGATTGTATGGTGTCCGAGTGAAATGAGCTCGAACGGGCCCGCGGAGGAGCGTTAAACTCACCTTATAGCAATTTTTTTTGTTGGAGTGATTTGGAGCTGGTCCTGCATTGAGTAACTGATTACTCAGAATTTCTTCATGCCTGGAACGTGTCTTTTTTTGTTGTTTGGCCGTCACTCGGACCGGGCGGACCGTTCCGAGTGGATACCATTCCAGTGGGGGCACGCTGAGTGCACCCACTGGGTGTAGTCCCAGAGACTGCCGTCGACTGCGGGCAGTCGGCGGGAGTCTTAGAGCCTGTCTTTTTTGTTGTTGTGTTCATCACTCGGACTGGTCAGGCCGTACCGAGTGGAGATTACTCTAGTGGGGGCACGCTGAGTGCACCCACTGGGTGTAGTCCCCGAGACCCCCGTCGACTGCGGGCAGTCGGCGGGGGTCTGAGAGAACTAAAACTCTTCTTAGATGGTACTGATCAAACTTGTTCTTCTCTGACTAGGAGGTCGAGTAATTCTGGAGCTGGTTTTGCATCGAGCAAAATGTTTCTTTCCGAGTTCTCTTCCAGTGGGGGCACGCTGAGTGCACCCGCTGGGTGTAGTCCCCAAGCCTCTGTCGGACTAGATGAGTCAGGCAGAGGGTTTAAGTCTCCTGGTAAACCTCCACGCAGTCGACACGGTAAATATCTTTTAGTCTGAAATTGAGTCAATCAGATGCATCTTTAGGTGCTTGACATGGTAAATAAGCTCAACCTGGAGCTGAGTCGGTCGAAATGATCTTCGTGCACTCGACATGGAATAAATTCAGCTTGGAACTCGGTCAAGCAGGTGAATCTTCGTGCTCTCGGCACGGTGAGTGAATTCGGCTTGGAAACTGCCGACTGTAGAAAAAGATTGTATCCGCAGAGGAGCTTCATTTTCACCCTTTTGCATGAAACGGGTATTTGTCCGAGTGGACGTGCTTCCCGACTGATCGAGGTATGTTGACCGCAAGGAAAGACTTAGTGGCACTTGTTTGTCTCCCGGAGGAGATAGACTAGTGGTCTGACATGGACGCGCCATGAAACCCGAGTGACGAGGCTAGTGTGTAGGCTGACTCTCCGGGGAGAGGCCACTCATTATCCCGGGGGAACACCAGCACGTGCCATCTCTGAGTCCAAGTTTGTGAAACTGACGCCTTGGAACCTAGGATAGGGCCAAGTTATCCGTAGAGGAGCGTTGTTTTCACCCTTTTGCAGTCTTGAAGATGACTTTAGGTAATGATTTGGGTGATCGTCCGAGTGGACAGTACTACCCTTATAGATTTTCGGCAGACCGGGCAAGTATGGTCAGAAAGATATTCCTGTTGTGATCAATGGGTTGATTGAATGGGCATAACCCCTGAGGGCGGCATGGCCGATGGCTGTGCATAGCCCCCGAGTGATGCTCGAAAGAGGCAAGCTTGCTACAGAATGTGATATGAAGTTTGATCATATGAGTAACTTAGTCGTTCCCGTGTTGGGGGTGTAGAGGTAAAGACATGTCCAACTGATGGTGACGCGCGAGGTGGTTAAGGGGCGATGATGTGTACAACCGAGTGACGACGCGCGGGGCGGTCGAGTGGTGAAGACATGCACAACCGAGTGGCAACATGCGGGGTGGCCGAGTGGCGAAGGCATGTACAACCGAGAGGCGATGCGCGGAGCGGCCAAGTGGTGAAGACGTGCACAACTGAGTGGCGATGTGCGGGACGGCCGAGTGAAGATACACGAGGTGGCCGAGTGAAGGATTACGTGTCCAGCCAACGGGTGACGCGCGGGACGGCTGTGTGGTGAAGGCATGCACAACCGAGAGGCGACGCGTGGAGCGACCAAGCGGTGAAGACGTGCGCAACCGAGTGGCGACGTGCGGGACGACCGAGTGAAGATATGTGAGGTGGCCGAGTGAAGTATTACGTGTCCAGCCAACGGGTGAAATTGTCTTCGAAGGATTTAGCCAGATGCTTTCGAAGTTAATGTAGCGACAAGGTTGATGTAGTGTGGTTGCGACGCAACAAGACCGGCGTGACAACTGAGTCTGAGTAGGAATGAAGATGGCGTGCAGAGCGTCTGGGTGATTATAAAACTTGTCAAAGTGGTGGGTCGAATGCACTTGTTGAAGTGAAGGATCTAACTGGTGATGAAGCACTCAACCACTCAGGAGAGTGTCATTCCAAATGAGTTGCAGCCCCCGAGTGCGGCGTAGCTCCCGAGCATACTACAGGCTTCAACAACGGACATGTCGGAATACGGGAAATATAGTGTTGAATGGATAATTTGCAATCCATCGAGTCGGACTCAGGTAACGATGATGAAAAATTTCCGAGTGATGCTCGAAAGAGGCAAACTCGCAAAAAGAGTGACGTGTGAAGTTTAACTATAAAAGGGACTTATCTGTCTCATGCCTGACGAGGTCTATATTATCGATGAAGAGGATTCCACAAAGGGGTTGGCCGGATGTGTTTAAAGCCAACAGAGCGACAAGGTCAGTGTTGTGGTGCGCTAGGACCAGTATGGTGACCGAGTCCGAGCAGCGATGAAGTTGGCGCGTAGGGCCGTCGAGTGATCGCGTAACTTGTGTAAAAAATGGCACAAGTCTACAAAATAATTTCTTGAGGAAATTTGATGTGTGCCGAAATGATTTGTGTGAATAACACCCATAGACACCCGCTGGGAGTGCAAGGGGCTTGCTGGTTGACCAGCAAGAGTCTAAAAGAGCGAAGGATTCGTTCGAACTTGTCGAAGTGAGAGATCCTACTGAACTCGTTGGAATACTGGCTAAAATAAAACGGAAGTGTAGTGTTTAGACTAAGTTGCAGCCCTGGAGGACCGATGCAAACTCGGAATGAAGAACGACACATGGTGTTCATGAATGATGTATGAAAAAATGGAAGTTGGACTCGGGAGTCACATAACCAGTACTAAGCAAGTATGTGAAAATAAGCAACTGAGAGTAGAGGTACACTCGGTGGCGTGGCCTCCGAGTAAACGTGATGTGTGAATAACGGGATACTCGGGAAGACGGAAATAACAGAATGTAAAATGACTTAGCTGTCTGAAGGCGCACGAGTGGCCGAGTGGTGATGAGGCGACCAACCGAGCGGCGACGCGCGGGGCGGCCGAGTGGTGACGAGGCGATGGTGACAGTCGACCTTCATCTCGGTGTCCTTGCGGATAGGGATGGAGCGCACATTATACTTGTGATGCAGCTCCTTGAATTAGAGGTTTGCTCTTGTCTCAGTCGGATTTTGGCTACTTAGGCGAGTCCTTGGACTACAGCTAAGCCTCCGAGTGGGAGGCTTGCTCTCCACTCGGTAGGATTTCAAACACTTAGGCGAGTATTGGACTGCAGCTAAGCCCCCGAGTGGGAGGTTTGCTCTCCACTCGGTAGGATTTTTTTCAAACTTAGGCGAGTACTGGACTGCAGCTAAGCCTCCAAGTGGGAGGTTTGCTCTCCACTCGGTAGGATTTTTTCAAACTTAGGCGAGTACTGGACTGCAGCTAAGCCCCCGAGTGGGAGGTTTGCTCCCCACTCGGTAGGATTTTTTCAAACTTAGGCGAGTACTGGACTGCAGCTAAGCCCCCGAGTGGGAGGTTTGCTCTCCACTCGGTAGGATTTTTTTTCAGACTTAGGCGAGTACTGGACTGCAGCTAAGCCCCCGAATGGGAGGTTTGCTCTCCACTCGATAGGTTTTCTTGAACTTAGGCGAAACAGATTCACAGCTAAGTCACCCACTGGGGGATTTTGGTGACGGTGACGCGGGGGGCGGCCAAGTGGTGATCAGGTGACCAACCGATGGCGACGCGCGGGGCGGCCGAGTGGTTATGAGGTGACCAACCGAGTGGCGACGCGCGGGGCGGCTGAGTGGTGATGAGGTGACCAACCGAGTGTGGCGACGCGTGGAACGGCCGAGTGGTGATGAGGTAACCAAC
>NC_041382.1:665504984-665506119 GCF_002162155.2 Triticum dicoccoides | reverse complement strand
GGTGACCAACCGAGTGGCGACGCGCGGGGCGGCCCAGTGGTTATGAGGTGACCAACCGAGTGGCGACGCGCGGGGCGGCCGAGTGGTTATGAGGTGACCAACCGAGTGGCGACACGCGGGGCGGCCCAGTGGTTATGAGGTGACCAACCGAGTGGCGACACGCGGGGCGGCCGAGTGGTTATGAGGTGACCAACCGAGTGGCGACGCGCGGGGTGGCCCAGTGGTTATGAGGTGACCAACCGAGTGGCGACGCGTGGGGCGGCCGAATGAAGTAGACGCGTCCTGTGGACTGATGATGCGCGGGGCGCCCGAGTGAAGTAGGTGCGTCCCACGTACCGACGATGCGCGGGGCGTCCGAGTAAAGTAGGTGCGTCCCGCGGACTGACGATGCGCAGGGCGTCCGGATGATGTAGATGCGTCCCGCGGAGTGGCGATGGTCGGGGCGTCTGAGTGAAGTAGACGCGTCCCACGAAGTGACGATGCACGGGGCGTTCGGGTGAGTCGGACAAGTTGATGATGATGCGAACAGCTTCGTCACCGCGTGCAGGGCGGTCGAGTGATGAGGTCATGTCCAGCCGAGTGATGACGCGCGGGCGGCCGAGCGCATATGATCCGGTTTGGTGCGAGTGAGCTAGTCCCATCCGAGTGACTATGTCGACTGGTGGGAGTTGCTGCCGAGTGGACGATGCTGCAGTGTGCTGTTGACTCCATCGTACATGTTATCAGCGAGTGCTTGCCGTACGTCGGACCGAGGAACCCCCGAGGCGTCGTGCCAGAGGCCATTGGTCGTAGGATTATCCAACGCCTGTCGTTACGATGCATTGATGGGATTGCCCATGTCCAAAACCTGTACACGCATGCAAAAAACTTAATTAGCGGTAATTAAGCAACAATTAAGGCCGGTATTGCATGTGATGGAAGTTTTGGTCGTTTATCTCCTGCATGCGGTTTATTGCCACGTCGTGGGAGGTCCACTGGCTGGTGGAGATGACATGTAGTCAATTGCCAACGTCCAGAGTCTGCATGCAAGAGGTGTTAATTAAGCGAGAGTTAAAGCAATTCGTGCATGTAATGAACGATTTTCACGACCATTTATCTCCTGCATGCAGGACATAAATGGGAAGGAATTAAGAAA
>NC_041382.1:665471543-665504974 GCF_002162155.2 Triticum dicoccoides | reverse complement strand
GAATGGTTATGAGGTGACCAACCGAGTGGCGACGCGCGGGGCGGCCCAGTGCTTATGAGGTGACCAACCGAGCGGCGACGCGCGGGGCGGCCGAGTGGTTATGAGGTGACCAACCGAGCAGCGACGCGCGGGGCGGCCGAGTGGTTATGAGGTGACCAACCGAGTGGCGACGCGCGGGGCGGCCCAGTGGTTATGAGGTGACCAACCGAGCGGCCACGCGCGGGGCGGCCGAGTGAAGTAGACGCATCCCGCAAAGTAACGAGCCGCGGGACGTCCGTGTGAAGTAAACGTGTCCCGCGAAGTGGCGATGCGCGGGGCGTAGTGAAGTAGACGCGTCCCGCGGAGCGACGACTCGCGGGGCATCCGAGTGACGGGTAGCCAAATGTCCTTGATCTTTTCTCGAGTGGTTGTGGATGATATTTCCTTTGGTTTCATCTCTGTCGAGTGCCTCCACCGCGAAGGCTGCTGCGGGGTGGTGGACACCGCGTTCGGAGGAGCCGTATGTGGGGATTCGTCGATGATGTTGCAGATGAGGCTGGAGACTACGACAAGCTGCACGGCGCCGGTGGCCGTGTGCGAAGGTTCGATAACGGCCTCGCGGGCGAAGCCAGGACGGCGACGAGACAGATGGCGCCGGTGGCTGCACGCTGAAGCCAACCAACCGTGTAATTGACATGTTAATTATCTAGAGTGCAGAAATTATCTCCGGGTTGGCTGGCCGAGTGAACCAGTTCATTAACCGGCCGAGTGAAATGGTCAATCGGCCGAGTGAACCACAGCTAGGCAGCAATCCGGTCGCCACGCCATCAGCCGAGTGGAAAAAATGATGAGTCGATGGGGTGACGTTGTTCGTCTCAGGGCCTGCAAGTTAGCAAGTACATGTACACCTACAAATATATTTTGTTTTCCCAGCGCTTCCCTGCAAGTTAGCAAGTATAGCCAGCATAGCTGCCGAGTTAACGGCATGCATGCATGCACCAATTAACTAGCGCTGAAGCAACGCACTTATGGCCGCAATAATTAGGTAACTGACGTTGTAAATCCTCACCAATTGGCCGCTTAATGAGGCAATTATACCTTGACAAAGCGGAGCCAGCGGGGTTGCCTATTGGTGGGAGTCGTCCTTCCGTTTCCTTGTTTTTCCCTACATGCAGTTAATTGATTGAGGAAACAACCAACGTTATGCATGCACTTACCAGGCATTGACTCCTTTATTTCGGATGAAGGGCCATTGCTTGCGGATCGAGGCCGTTTCCTAGGCCGTCGCTGCAGCGCACCCTCGCCACCGAGACCGTCGGTGGCGACCGGCGCAGGAGGAAGAAGCACTGCACACCTACGCTGCGTCGGGCCTGCGCCTCCACTGCGGAGGTCGTTGCCGAGCAGCCGCGAACACGAGGCCAAAGTCGACGACGAGGCGAACGGCTCCGGCGGCCGTGCGTGACGACGACGCCGGCGGTCGTGCGTGACCATGAAGAGGCGGACGACACCGGTGGACGTGTGTGGAGGCACAGTTGGTGGTGGCGAGGTCAGGGACGACGATGAAGCGATCGGTGCCGATGGCCGTGCGTGGAGGCGCAGTCGGTTTACTGCTTTCACGCCGTCGTTGCTGCTATTGGCGATGTCCAGAACGCCGATTCAGGTGGTCATCTCACGCAGACGTGAGGCAAGTCAACCTGAAGGTGGATGGTTCTCCTTGTATGTGCTTGTATGGATGTTTGTTTCCTCTGTTTGTCATGCTTTGCTCGTGCATGTACATACAAAAGAAAAAACAACTATTGTTAGATTGATGATCGATTGTAAAGAATAAGATAGTATGGAATGGGACTTCCTAATCCCTTTGTACGGAGTGTCATGTCTCTCCTGTGAATGGAGTGATGTCCGGAGCATCCTGGATCGAACCCTCCATTGATGATTGTTGGTCGACGGACGAAGATCGAAGAAATAAAACCATTTGCATCATGGCTCGATAGACGCCACGCCCCACGGTGGGCACCAACTGTCGTGGGAACGACTCCGACAGTAAGAGAGGGGTAGGATAACGGAGCATGATCTATCGAGATGCATATGGGTGACACGGTGGTTTTAGCGAGTTCGGGCCTCTCACGGTGGAGATAACAACCCTACGTCCCGTGCTCCGGAGAGGCTTTGTTTTATCTGAGTATATATCCGGAGATTACAATGTGTGTGTGAGAGAGAGGAACGGATCCCCATGCCTGAGCTAAGTCCTGAGACTAATGGTCAAAAGAGAGAAAGGTGGAAGAAAAGACCCCCTAGTCTAGTGGTGGGGGTGGCTTATATAGAGTGCGCCACCCCCTCACCCCTTATGTTACATGGTGGAGCATCAATGCCGTAATGCCTACCCACTATATAATCGTCATGCTGACTATTGGTCTTTGCATATCCGAGTGAGTTACATGGTCGAGTGGAATGAGCTCGTCGAGTGAAGTGACGTGCTCCGAGTGGTTGTCGCCGTCCGAGTGACTTTCAAGTTGCGGTACATCTAGACGGTGATCTGGCCCAGGGGCCCAGTACAAAGTATACGGTGTCCATGGGTAGGGCCTTTAGGTCAGGCCTGTTACCCTACCCCTAATACATGTCCTCATCAGTAGGTAGGTAGTAGATTTATGGTGGCTGGTAGGTAGGCGGTAGATTTATGGTGGTAGGTAGGCCTAATATTAGAGTCAAATGTTAGTTTCAAAAGTAATAAAGAAGCCCATTATTAGGCCCACATTTTGTTCATTGAAATTTAACTGATAATTTTAACTAAACTTAACTGAAAATGTAAGTTAACTTAACTTAACCTGAATTTTAACTTAACTGAATTCTAGGAATACACAACCATTGTTCACATTACATAGTGGAGTTCAAATGCACAATCCATCATTTTCTCACAAAAGGATGGATAGCATAACTACTAGGTACATAAACAGCCAGAGTTCACAATTAGTACTAGAACCATACATTACACAATCATAATTCTAAGTTACTAGGTCATTGCACAGCCATCCTTACCAAAAGGTCTGCAATGCTGATACGTCCATTCTGCATCATGCTTTTATATCGTTATTTATCACATTATGGACTGTTATTTAACTTTATGTCACAATACTTATGACTATTCTCTCTTATTTTACAAGGTTTACATAAGGAGGGAGAATGCCGACAGCTGGAATTCTGGTCTGGAAAAGGAGCAAATATTAGAGACCTATTCTGCGCAACTCCAAAAGTCCTGAAACTTAACGGAACGTCTTAAAAGAAATAAAGAAAAATCCACGCCAAAGATGAAGGCCAGGGGGCCCACACCCTGCTCACGAGGGTGGGGGCGCGCCCCCCTAGGGCGTGCCCCCTACCTCGTGGGCCCCCTGGTGGCTCTCTGATGCCCATCTTCTCCTATATGAGGTCTTTCAATGAGAAAAAAATAAGAAGGAACTTTTCGGGATGAGACTCCGCCGCCACGAGGCGGAACCTTGGCGGATCCAATCTAGAGCTCCGGCAGAGCTGTTCTGCCGGGGAAACTTCCCTTCGGGAGGGGGAAATCATCACCATCGTCATCACCAACGCTCCTCTCATCAGGAGAGGGCAATCTCCATCAACATCTTCACCAGCAACATCTCATCTCCAAACCCTAGTTCATCTCTTGTATCCAATTCTTGTCTCAAAGTCCGGGATTGGTGCTAGTAGGTTGCTAGTAGTGTTGATTACTCCTTGTAGTTGATGCTAGTTGGTTTATTTGGTGGAAGATCATATGTTCAGATCCTATATGAATATTATTACCCCTCTGATTATGAACATTAATATGCTTTGTGAGTAATTACGTTCGTTCCTGAGGACAAGGGAGAAGTCTTGCTATGAGTAGTCATGTGAATTTGGTATTCATTTGATATTTTGATAGGATGTATGTTGTCTAGCCTCTAGTGGTGTTATGTGAACGTCGACTACATAACACTTCACCATTATTTGGGCCTAGAGGAAGGCATTGGGAAGTAATAAGTAGATGATGGGTTGCTAGAGTGACAGAAGCTTAAACCCTAATTTATGCGTTGCTTCGTAAGGGGCTGATTTGGATCCACATGTTTCATGCTATGGTTAGGTTTACCTTAATACTTTTGTTGTAGTTGCGGATGCTTGCAATAGAGGTTAATAATAAGTGGGATGCTTGTTCAAGTAAGAACAGCACCCAAGCACCGGTCCACCCACATATCAAATTATCAAAGTATCGGACGTGAATCATATGAACGTGATGAAAACTAGCTTGACGATATTCCCATGTGTCCTCGGGAGCGCTTTTCCTATTATAAGAGTTTGTTCCGGCTTGTCCTTTGCTACAAAAGGATTGGGCCACCTTGCTGCACTTTATTTACTTTTGTTACTTGTTGCTCGTTACAATTTATCCTATCACAAAACTATCTGTTACCACTTATTTCAGTACTTGCAGAGAATACCTTGCTGAAAACCACTTATCATTTCCTTCTGCTCCTCGTTGAGTTCGACACTCTTACTTATCGAAAGGACTATGATAGATCCCCTATACTTGTGGGTCATCAAGACTCTTTTCTGGCACCGTTGCCGGGGAGTGTAGCGCCTTTGGTGGGTGGAATTTGGTAAGGAAAAATTTATATAGTGTGCTGAAATTTACTGTCACTTGTTACTATGGAAAGTAATTCTCTGAGGGGCTTGTTCGGGGTATCTTCACCCCGACCAGTTGAGCAAAGATTTGCTCCTCAACCTACTGAACCTATTAAAAATGAAATTCCTTATGAGTATCCTTTGGGTATGATAGAAAAACTGCTAGCTAATCCTTTTACAGGAGATGGAACAAAGCATCCTGATGAGCACTTAATATATGTGGATGAAGTTTGTGGATTATTTAAGCTTGCAGGTATACCCGATGACGTTTCTAAGAAGAAGGTCTTCCCTTTATCTTTGAAGGGAGACGCATTGATATGGAATAGGCTATGTGATGATATGAGATCATGGGACTATAAAAGATTGAAGCTGGAATTTCATCAAAATTATTACCCTATGCATCTTGTTCATCGTGATCGTAATTATATATATAATTTCTGGCCTCGCGAAGGAGAAAGCATCGCTCAAGCTTGGGGGAGGCTTAAATCAATGTTATATTCATGCCCCAATCATGAGCTCCCGAGAGAAATAATTATGCAAAGTTTTTATGCTCGGCTTTCTGATAACAATCGCACCATGCTCGATACTTTTTGTGCTGGCTCTTTTATGATGAAGACTATTGAATTCAGATGGAATTTATTGGATAGAATTAAACGCAACTCTGAAGATTGGGACCTCGACGAAGGTAAGGAGTCAGGTATGACACCTAAGTTTGATTGTGTTATATCTTTTATGGACACCGATATTTTCCATAAGTTTAGCACTAAATATGGACTTGACTCTAAGATAGTAGCTTCTTTTTGTGAATCTTTTGCTACTTATGTTGATCTCCCTAAGGAGAAGTGGTTTAAATATCATCCTCCCATAGAAGTAAAAGTAGTTGCACCTATTAAAGTTTAAGAAAAGACTGTCACTTATAATGATCCTATTGTTCCTACTTCTTATATTGAGAAACCACCTTTCCCTTTTAGAATAAAGGATCATGCTAAAGCTTCAACTGTTGTTCGTAAAAGCAATATTAGAACTTATACGCCTCCTGAGCAAGTTAAAGTAGAACCTAATATTGCTATTGTTAAAGATCTCTTGTCTGATAATATTGATGGGCATGTTATTCAATTTGAAGGTGAAACTGCTAGAATTGCTAAACCTTGTGATAAAGATAAACATAGACCTGTGGTAGGCGTGCCTATTATTTCTGTTAAAATAGGAGATCATTGTTATCATGGCTTATGTGATATGGGTGCAAGTGCTAGTGTTATACCTCATGACTTATACAAAGAAATTAAGAATGAAATTGCACCTATTGAGTTAGAAGATATTGATGTTACTATTAAACTTGCCAATAGAGATACTATTTCACCAATTGAATTGTTAGAGATGTTGAAGTCTTGTGTGGGAAAACTAAATATCCTGCTGATTTTCTTATTCTTACTTCCCCACGAGATAGCTTTTGTCCCATTATATTTGGTAGACCCTTCTTAAATACTGTCAATGCTACCATAGATTGCACTAAGAATGTTGTTACTGTTGGCTTGGATGATATGGTTCACGAGTTTAATTTCTCTAAATTTAGTAAAAGACATCGTGGGGAAGAATTACCTAGTAAGGATGAAATTATTGGTCTTGCTTCTATTGTCGTACCTCCTAGTGATCCTTTAGAACACTATTTGCTAGACCATGAAAATGATATGTTCATGAATGAAAGAAGTGAAATAGTTGAAGTGTTCTTTAAACAGGAACCTATTCTGCATCACAACTTGCATGTTGAAATCTTAGGGGATCCTCCTCCACCCAAGGGTGTTCCCGTGTTTGAGCTCAAACCTTTGCCTGATAATCTTAAATATGCTTATCTTGATGAAAAGAAGATATATCCTGTTATTATTAGTGCTAACCTTTCAGAGCATGAAGAAGAAAGATTATTGAAAACTTTGAAGAAGCATCGTGCTGCTATTGGATATACTCTTGATGATCTTAAGGGCATTAGTCCCACTCTATGTCAACATAAAATAAATTTGGAAGCAGATGCCAAACCAGTTCGTGATCCTCAACGACGTCTGAATTCTAAAATGAAAGAAGTGGTAAGAAAAGAAATACTAAATCTTCTGGAGGCAGGTATAATCTATCCCGTTGCTGATAGTGAGTGGGTAAGTCCTGTCCATTGTGTCCCTAAGAAGGGAGGTATTACTGTTGTTCCTAATGATAAAGATGAATTGATTCCACAAAGAATTATCACAGGTTATAGGACGGTAATTGATTTCTGCAAATTAAATAAAGCTACTAAGAAAGATCATTACCCCTTACCTTTTATTGATCAAATGCTAGAAAGATTATGCAAACATACCCACTATTGCTTTCTAGATGGTTATTCTGGTTTCTCTCAAATACCTGTGTCGGCTAGAGATCAATCAAAGACTACTTTTACATGCCCTTTTGGTACTTTTGCTTATAGACGTATGCCTTTTGGTTTATGTAATGCACCTACTACCTTTCAAAGATTCATGATGGCTATATTCTCTGACTTTTGTGAAAAGATTTGTGAGGTTTTCATGGATGACTTTTCCGTCTATGGTTCCTCTTTTGATGATTGCTTGAGAAATCTTGATCGAGTTTTGCAGAGATATGAAGAAACTAATCTTGTATTGAATTGGGAAAAGTGTCACTTTATGGTTAATGAAGGAATTGTCTTGGGGCACAAAGTTTCTGAAAGAGGTATTGAAGTTGATAAAGCCAAGGTTGATGCTATTGAAAAGATGCCATGTCCCAAGGACATCAAAGGTATAAGAAGTTTCCTTGTTCACGCCGGATTTTATAGGAGGTTCATTAAGGACTTCTCAAAAATTTCTCGGCCTCTGACTAATTTACTGCAAAAAGATATACCATTTGTCTTGGATGATGATTGTGTAGAAGCATTTGAAATACTTAAGAAATCATTAGTCTCTGCACCTGTTGTTCAGCCACCTGATTGGAACCTACCCTTTGAAATAATGTGTGATGCTAGTGATTATGCTGTAGGTGCTGTTCTAGGGCAAAGAGTTGATAAGAAATTAAATGTTATTCATTATGCTAGTAAGACTCTAGACAATGCTCAAAGAAATTATGCTACTACTGAAAAAGAGCTTTTAGCAGTTGTATCTGCCGGTGATAAGTTCAGATCTTATATTGTTGATTCTAAAGTAACTATTCAAACTGATCATGCTGCTATTAAATATCTTATGGAAAAGAAAGATGCTAAACCGAGACTTATTAGATGGGTTCTCTTGCTACAAGAATTTGATTTGCATATTGTTGATAGAAAGGGAGCTGAGAACCCCGTTGCAGACAACTTGTCTAGGTTAGAAAATATTCTTGATAACCCACTACCTATTAATGATAGCTTTCCTGATGAACAATTAAATGTTATAAGTACTTCTCGTAGTACTCCATGGTATGTTGATTATGCTAATTATATTGTTGCTAAATTTATACCACCTAGCTTCACATACCAACAAAAGAAAAAGTTCTTCTATGATTTGAGACATTACTTTTGGGATGACCCACATCTTTATAAAGAAGGAGTAGATGGTGTTATTAGACGTTGTGTACCTGAGCATGAACAGGAACAGATCCTACGCAAGTGTCATTCCGAGTCTTATGGAGGACACCATGCTGGAGATAGAACTGCACATAAGGTATTGCAATCTGGTTTTTTATTGGCCTACTCTCTTCAAGGATGCTCATAAGTTTGTCTTGTCTTGTGATGAATGTCAAAGAATTGGTAATATTAGTAGACGTCAAGAAATGCCTATGAATTATTCACTTGTTATTGAACCGTTTGATGTTTGGGGTTTTGATTATATGGGACCTTTTCCTGCCTCTAATGGATACACACATATTCTAGTTGCTGTTGATTACGTTACTAAGTGGGTAGAAGCTATTCCAACTGGTAGTGCTGATCATAACACTTCTATTAAAATGCTTAAAGAAGTTATTTTCCCGAGGTTTGGAGTCCCTAGATATTTAGTGACTGATGGTGGTTCACACTTTATTCATGGTGCTTTCCGTAAAATGCTTGCTAAATATGATGTTAATCATAGAATTGCATCTCCTTATCACCCACAGTCTAGTGGTCAAGTAGAGTTGAGCAATAGAGAGCTCAAATTAATTTTGCAAAAGACTGTTAATAGGTCTAGAAAGAATTGGTCTAAGAAACTTGATGATGCATTGTGGGCTTATAGAACTGCATACAAAAATCCTATGGGTATGTCTCCGTATAAAATGGTTTATGGAAAATCATGTCACTTACCTCTCGAACTAGAACATAAGGCATATTGGGCTATTAAAGAGCTTAACTATGATTTTAAACTTGCCGGTGAGAAGAGGTTATTTGATATTAGCTCACTTGATAAATGGAGAACCCAAGCTTATGAAAATGCCAAGTTGTTTAAAGAAAAAGTTAAAAGATGGCATGACAAAAGGATACAAAAGCGTGAGTTTAATGTAGGTGATTATGTATTGCTATACAACTCTCGTTTAAGATTTTTTGTAGGAAAACTTCTCTCTAAATGGGAAGGCCCCTATGTTATCGAAGAGGTCTATCGTTCCGGTGCCATAAAGATCAACAACTTCGAGGGCACAAATCCGAAGGTGGTAAACGGTCAAAGAATTAAACATTATATCTCAGGTAATCCCATAAATGTTGAAACCAATATTATTGAAACCATAACCCCGGAGGAATACATAAGAGACACTTTCCGGAACATTTCAGACTCCGAAAAGGAATAGGTATGTGGTACGGTAAGTAAACCGACTCCAAAATAATTTTTAAGGCAATATTTCTCCGTTTTGGAATATTTAGAAAATTAGAAAAATAAGTAGCAATCCGGGAAGGACACGAGGGCCCCACGAGGGTAGTGGGCGCGCCCTACCCCCCTGGGCGCCCCCCCCTACCTCGTGAGCACCTCGTGTGCTTTCCGGACTTTGTTTTCTTGCACATTACGTATTTTGGTCGGTAAAAATTCATTATATATTCTCCCGAAGGTTTTGACTCCCGTATCACGCAAAATCTCTTGTTTTTGTTTTCGAGTTGTTGCTGCTGCAGATCAGAGCAAGATGTCTTCTCAAGAGTCAATCGGGGAGAGCCGGGTATCTAATCCGGCACCGGAACCAAGGGCAAATAGCGACGCTGACCACTTTGGGCCAGCAACGGAGGAGGAGATGGAGGCTGACTTGATGAGAGTAGATGCTATGGAGGATCAAGAAGTCACCTCTCGCCTCCGAGCTGGGTTCACGATGGGGGAACTACAGAGCTCAGCTATTCCAAACTCGGTTATCCCTTCTAATGTTAGATTTCTTACTTATGAAAATATGAAGAGGAGTGTCACTTGTTCTCTCGCAGCTATGCAACACCCTTGGGTGCAAGGAGCTTTAGCTGTCACAGGAAAGCTTCGTAAGGAAATCATGGACCTCAAGCAGCAAGTCAATAAGCTCGAGGAGGAGAACCGTATCCTGAGAGGAATAATCGCTAAGAGTATTACACCAACAACAAACAAGGAGACATGATCACATGGGTATGGGCACTCCCCTTGGCAACTGCCAAGCTTGGGGGAGGTGCCCCGGTATCGTATCACAATCACAACTCCTATCTTTACCGTTTTTCTTAGTTCGATCCTATTAGTAGTATCTTGATCTAGTAGAATAAAGTTTATGGCATGATCTAGTTCTGAGTTTTGCTTTATGATCTCTCTATGTAATCGAGTCCGTGAGCTATATATAATAAAGATTAGTGTTGAGTCAAGGGCTTGATTATTTTGCCATGATCTTGGGTGAATAAAAGAAAAGAGAAAAGAATAAAAAGAAACAAAAAGTTCATATTGATCTTATTGAGAGTAATGACTTCACATAGAAAGAGTATGATGATTAAAAGTTGTTAGGAGTTGGCAGACATAGCTTTGGTCATTGTTGCAATTAATAGGAAGTAATAAGGAAAGAGAGGTTTTCACATATAGATATATTATCATTGACATCTTTTATGATTGGGAGCACTCATTAAAATATGACATGCTAAAGAGTTGATGTTGGACAAGGAAGACAACGTAATGAGTTATGTATTTCTTATATCTGAGATAAAGTATGTTGTCATGGATCCTCTAACTTGTTGAGCTTTCCTTTCCCCCTCATGCTATCCAAATTCTCAGCATCAAGTAGAAATACTACTTGTGCTTCCAAATACCCTTAAACCAATTTTGCCATGAGAGTCCACCATATCTACCTATGGATTGAGTAAGATCCTTCAAGTAAGTTGTCATCGGTGCACGCAATAAAAATTGCTCTAAATATGTATGATTGATTGGTGTGGGAGAAATAAGCTTTATACGATCTTGTGATGTGGAAGTAATAAAAGCGACGGACTGCATAATAAAGGTTCATATCACAAGGGGCAATATAAAGTGACATTCTTTCGCATTGAGATTTTATATATCCAACCATGAAAGTGCATGGCAACCTCTGCTTCCCTCCGCGAAGGGTCTATCCTTTATTATTATCTTCTACCTTATGCAAGAGTCATGGTGATCTTCACCTTTTCTTTTTCATTTTATCCATTGGCAAGCTCAGCATGTTGGAAAGAACATGACATATATGTCTAATTGGATGTAGGGGAGCATGAACCATTATTGTTGACATTACCCTTGAGGTAAAAGGTTGTGGGGCAAAACTATAAGCCCCTATCTTTCTCTGTGTCCGATTAAAACTCCGTAAGCACAAGTATCGCGTGAGTGTTAGCAATAATGGAGGACTAAATGATAGTTGAGTATGTGGACTTGCTTTTTAGCTCTGACATAGACTCTTTCCGATGTTATGATAAATTGCAATGCTTCAACGACTGAGATTATAGTTTGTTGGAGCCCAATAGGGTTTGTGATTTATACTTTTGCATTGTGAATAGATCATCACTTGAACATAAGTAATCATATGACAAAATCTATATATGTTGATGTTATGAGAATAATCATGATGCCTTCATGTCCGTATTTTATTTTTATCGACGCCTCTACCTCTAAACATGAGGACATATTTATTGTTATCGGCTTTTCGCTTGAGGACAAGCGAGGTCTAAGCTTGGGGAGTTGATACGTCCATTCTGCATCATGCTTTTATATCGATATTTATCGCATTATGGACTGTTATTTCACTTTATGTCACAATACTTATGGCTATTCTCTCTTATTTTACAAGGTTTACATAAGGAGGGAGAATGCCGGCAGCTGGAATTCTGGTCTGGAAAAGGAGCAAATATTAGAGACCTATTCTGCGCAACTCCAAAAGTCCTGAAACTCCACGGAACGTCTTAAAAGAAATAAAGAAAAATCCACGCCAAAGATGAAGGCCAGGGGGGCCACACCCTGCTCACGAGGGTGGGGGGCGCCCTCCCTAGGGCGCGCCCCCTACCTCGTGGGCCCCCTGGTTGCTCTCCGATGCCCATCTTCTCCTATATGAGGTCTTTCGATGAGAAAAAAAATAAGAAGGAACTTTTCGGGACGAGACTCCGCTGCCACGAGGCGGAACTTTGGGGGATCCAATCTAGAGCTCCAGCAGAGCTGTTCTGCCGGGGAAACTTCCCTCCGGGAGGGGGAAATCATCACCAACGCTCCTCTCATCGGGAGAGGGAAATATCCATCAACATCTTCACCAGCACCATCTCATTTCCAAACCCTAGTTCATCTCTTGTATCCAATTCTTGTCTCAAAGTCCGGGATTGGTGCTAGTAGGTTGCTAGTAGTGTTGATTACTCCTTGTAGTTGATGCTAGTTGGTTTATTTGGTGGAAGATCATATGTTCAGATCCTATATGCATATTATTACCCCTCTGATTATGAACATGAATATTTTTTGTGAGTAATTATGTTCGTTCCTGAGGACAAGGGAGAAGTCTTGCTATGAGTAGTCATGTGAATTTGGTATTTGTTTGATATTTTGATAGGATGTATGTTGTCTAGCCTCTAGTGGTGTTATGTGAACGTCGACTACATAGCACTTCACCATTATTTGGGCCTAGAGGAAGGCATTGGGAAGTAATAAGTAGATGATGGGTTGCTAGAGTGACAGAAGCTTAAACCCTAGTTTATGCGTTGCTTCATAAGTGGCTGATTTGGATCCACATGTTTCATGCTATGGTTAGGTTTACCTTAATACTTTTGTTGTAGTTGCGGATGCTTGCAATAGAGGTTAATCATAAGTGGGATGCTTGTTCAAGTAAGAACAGCACCCAAGCACCGGTCCACCCACATATCAAATTATCAAAGTATCGAACACGAATCATATGAACGTGATGAAAACTAGCTTGACGATATTCCCATGTGTCCTCGGGAGCGCTTTTCCTATTATAAGAGTTTGTTCCGGCTTGTCCTTTGCTACAAAAGGATTGGGCCACCTTGCTGCACTTTATTTACTTTTGTTACTTGTTGCTCGTTACAATTTATCCTATCACAAAACTATTTGTTATCACTTATTTCAGTAGTTGCAGAGAATACCTTGCTAAAAATCGCTTATCATTTCCTTCTGCTCCTCGTTGGGTTCGACAGTCTTACTTATCGAAAGGACTACGATAGATCCCCTATACTTGTGGGTCATCAAATGCTCACTAATCTCAATTCATCTTGTTCAGTTCTGCAAGATGGCCTGGATCCCCGTGATCTTCTCCTTCAGCTTCTCCTCTGCCTTCATGAGCTCAGTAATCTTAAACTCTTGCATTTGCTTCTCTTCATTATGGTTTTCCTTGAGCTTCAGCAGATCGGCAACCTGGAACTTCAACTCTGGCTTCTCTTGGGTGAGCTTCTCCTCAAACTTTGTGAACTCTGCATTCTTGAACTCCAAATTCATCCTAGCCTCACTCATCAATTCCTTCTCTTTCATATTCTTCAACTTCAGGTTTTGGATGACAGTTGCTCGAGCACTTGTCAGGTTGCACAGGAGTTCATACTTCTGTTGAAGCTTCTCTATAGCTGCATCTTTCTTTGTCATGTCTGCATTCATACCAACCACCAATTCAGCTCTGCATTGGTGCTGATATGTGACAGCGGACTGCAGATAACTGAAATCCACAACCCTATCCTACTGAAAGTCCACAAGTTGATGCACATCTTTCACTAACTTGTCATAGTCTGCATCCAGCTTGTTCTTTTCTTTTGTCAAATGATGAATAGTTAAAGCACTTTGAAGATTATCACTCACCCTAGCAGACTTGCTCTATTCAACCATTGACCAAAGCTTCAACAATGCATTCTCCATTGTTGGGGGCCATTGCTCATCAACCCACTGAACAAACCCACAATTCTGACCTTCCTGGAAAAATTAGAAGGGAAAAATTCAATACAGTACAACTACTAAGAGTACTAAGCAACAATTAGTTCATGGCAGTACCTAATGTTGGCACTGACATTAACTCATTTTGCACATCCATTTGGTAAGCAATAGGAGCACATTGTAAAATAAATTGATGTAATCCTACAATGGATGATCAATATATTTACCAGGTAGCAGAGTAACACTCCATTCAACTTAGAAGTTGCTAAGCAGCCATGTGCTAAGCAACAACACTTGCTAAGAATTGACCATTAATATAATGGAATCCTAACAGTAATAAGCAATACAATGTGAACTACTTTTCCCAGCTAAATACACTAAACTAGCCTGCAGCAACAAACTAGCTAATGAGACTACCTACTGTCAGCAGTAAGCAATTGTTACTAACTGCCTCCACTGAACTTAATATTGAGCAACACTGCATTTGGAAACAAGTGTAAATAAATAGCATGTGCACACAACATGAGCATATATTTTAGCAGAAATGCATTCCACTAAACTTAATAATGAGCATTCCCATAATGAGCACTACAGTAGGGCACATATGACTAACAAATTGAGCATACACATAACTGAATCATAGGTGGCAAACAAGACTCTGCCACTTTCAATGAACACATCCAGTGCTAATCACCAAGGCAAGAAAAATACCGGCTCTGCACATGCTAAGAACCTTCTCCCAATGATTGTTCCTTCAAACACAACAAGCCTCCTTGATGGCTTCCCATGCTTCTCATAGAACACCATCAGATCTAGCTCAAGGCCCTTGTAATCCGGGTCCTCAAGTGAGAAAGGCACCTGCACAGTCAAAAGCACAACACGAGGACACATCAAATCAAACGAAATCCTCACAACAAAGACCACCTACACACAAAAATCCCTAATTTTCCTAAACCTAACCCTAACCCTAGCTCCAATGGAGTAACTTACCTGGTTCATCCCATCGGTGGAGGACTCGGAGTGCATGTACGGGAGGCTTGAGTTGTCATCGCTGCTCTCATCCTCCAGAACCATGGCTACGGCG
Organism: Triticum dicoccoides; assembly: GCF_002162155.2. NCBI lineage: Eukaryota > Viridiplantae > Streptophyta > Magnoliopsida > Poales > Poaceae > Triticum > Triticum dicoccoides. The sequence continues at coordinate 665,489,986 of NC_041382.1, read as the reverse complement.
GCGTGGTGTGGCGGCCGGCGGTGGCGGGCGCAGGCGATGGCGAGGCAGATAGTAGGAAGAAAGGAAGAAGAAGGCGAGCGGGGTCGGGGTCGGGTCTGGCTCGGTCGCACAGGCGCGACTATAACAGTGCGAGCCGGCCTCGTCCTAGTCAGCGCACGGGCACACGCGCACTGGCCAGCATGGCGCCTGACGGGCGGGCCCAACCGGTCAGTTTTTCTGTCAATATGTATAAAAGACACTTTTATTCTTTTTTGGAACGGCTCGCCCCAATCTTGGTACTGACACGTAAAAATTACCAATCTTGGTACCAATCTGCTTCCAATGCCTCAATTGTGGTACTTTTGTGCAATTTACTCCGTTGGTGCAGATGAACTGCAGTCTGCCTCCGCCGAGCCTTGCTCAGATGCTGGACTTGATGCCGGATTAATGTCCTTCGGCTTTACATGTCGGATCAGCTTTGATTCTTTTTTTTAATATTTTCTTTTTTACAAACTTATCAAAACTATCATATCGATTTCAAAAATTGCATTTCTAGGATCTCGTCGGTCGCGTGTCGGCCGAAGGGGCGCTCTTGGTTCGTAGCCATGCTCAGCCAGTTTTTGTCCGCGCCTCGGCCGAAGAGGATCTTTTGTTCACGCATGGGCTAAACATGTGATCTTCGTTTTAGCTCCAGCCGGAAATCATCTCTTCGGTCATGTTAGGTCAAAGAGGACTTCTAGGCCCACCTCTTTGCATGAACAACCGAAGTTGCATGTTGTTATTAGTCCGGATGATTCTGTCGTGGATGAGAAGTTTTTTTCTTTTTCCGACTGTCCTTCATCATTCTCTCTCACGCCATTTTTTCCTTCCCGCTCTTTTTCTTCCCGCCATCTCACTCTTGTCATACAACTCCATCTCCGAGGCCATAGTAAACAGTGAAATTCCCGGATTCAGACATGTCACGTGCTACACAAAGTTGTATTGCCATCTAACACATTGAACAAATAGTCGACCCTAACAACCGTAATTTTTCATGTAAAATAATCTAACAAAACACTAGGGGATACTATCACCACTACACTGCTCCAGTTGCTGCATCTACGCATCTCAACATATATCTACACTAAATTAACCTTAATTACTTGAAATGTAAACAAAACCTATCCAATGTCATACCTCAACAAAGACTTCCCATGCCAACTAGGGTCGATTCCCATCTCCCCGAATGGGCCGCAAATTAGCATCTGAGCCCGATGATAAACTCAGAGTTGAGTTCGGTCGCATCCAGCAGTTGCTTGCGTCAACCATCTACAAAGATGTTCTTCGCCGACCCACAAATGCGGGAGGACGTGGACACTCGCATAAAGCTACAGGGTTAGGACCTCATGCCTTTCACAAAGCTAGGTGACATTCTCCGGGAAAGGCTGAAGGCGACATGCAAGAAGTGATTGACGATGTCCGTTTAGTACTTTGTGTACGACGAACATTGAATTTGTGTACGACAAAACTTTGTGATGTAAACGGTCTTCCTAAACATGCGTAGCGCTCTAGTTTGGTACGATTAACTTCGTTGTTTTACTATGTTGCTTCTATTTGCTAACATTTTAACTCTTTCTCTTGGTGTTGCTTAAGTATTATGTTGCATATTATCTATGAATTTGCTTCTGATGCATCTGTGTTAGGGATATAGATGACGAAGAAGTATACAAAGGGAGGGTTCCACGAGTCTACAACAAGTAGTCAGAGTGCCAAGCCCAAGTGGATCGCTTCGGGCGGCAGACACAAAGGGTTTGAAAGTAAAAGCCAAGCAGGAGCTAGTTACTTGAAGTTCATGCTAGCGGGAGAGAGGAAGAAGAACCGGCTGAAGAACTACTTCATAATCCCTTTCTTTCCCATCGTGATCGGTTTTCTGTTGTATGTGGTCATAGTTTATATCGATGATGAAACATATGTGTATGATCATGTAGTTGTATTCGAGACTTGTAATAACTTGTATCACTATTTGGATGATGATGAGACATTGTTGTATCACTATGATGACGATGATGAGACATTGCCTATATTGTTTGGTTTATACATTTTTCTGTTTGTACGGTACTGGTACTTCGGTAAATAGTGTGATATTAAATTATGGTTCGGTTTCAGTATGTATTGAATTTATTTTGTCATGTTTCCGGTATATACCATAATAATCAAAGTTGATACAGATTTAAAAATAACACAATGATATTTTATAAATTTATGACTTAGGGGTCTAAATGTGGTTTTATTTTGAAACCAGATGAAACCATTAGAAATGCTTTCTGCTAAGTGTGTTGTGCATCGCAAGAAAGAAAAGAATATAATCAAAAATAGTGCATGCACTAACTTGCATTGGGCACACACAAAAGGGTACACACCGACACGGCCAACTCAAAAAAAATAAGGGAAACGTTTGGGCGCGGTGCACCGGTCGAACTTTCGGCCGGCTCGCTCGCCACACTAGCCCAACGCGCAATACGCAGTGGCCCCCGCGCACCCCGTCTCCATCTCCTACCTCCAGCTCTCATGCGCGCATCCCCTCCCCCTCCCCAGGCTGCGACGGAGGCCACCACGAGCTCCATCGCTGGCGGCCAGGCGCTCCCTCGCGCACCCGCCATGGCTGCCTGCTGCCATGGCCAGAGCCATCCCCTACCTACATCCTTCACGCGCACACATCCCCTCCCCCTCTCCTATCGGGCTGCGACTGGGCCACCACAGGCTCCATCGACGACGGTCAAGCGCTCCCTCGCCGGCCGCCATGGCTGCTTACCGCCATGGCCGGATCCACCCGCGTATACAAGTGTTGCAACCGTCACCTAGAAAATCTTCAACAGCTATTGAAAAAAGCTTCAACCATAGACACAGAAAGTTTCAATGGCACTTCATAATAAGGGGAAGCTGCAACCGTAGTCAGAGGCGAAGGACCAAAAATATTTAAGGTGTGGGGAAGTCTTAAGAAAAGATCTTTTTTATGCAAATCAAAAGATTCAACACACATTACAAACAAAAAACCAAATACAATGAAAATGTATTCATGTTTCAATAGGAAAACAACCTTAAACATACCGATAATGAAGCTTTCAATGCCGCCTAGAAGACCCAGGCAATGGCAATGCCCTGCCCTCATTCTAAAATCTTCCTCGATTTTAAGATCAATACTTTTGAAGATCTCTCGCTCAAGATAACAAATCATCAAATCATTAAGCGAACCATCTGTCATCCTGCTGCGCAACTCAATCTTGATGATTTTCATTGATGAGAAGGCCCTTTCAATTGTTGTCGTCGCTACCGGTAGTAGCAATGCCAACTCCATGAGGCGATACACAGTAGGAAACATGACATGCCTTTGAAGTTCGACCATCATTTTAGCTAGGTTTGCAATATCATGACAAGATCTAAAGTCTTCAATTCTTCTTGTATGGATAATGAATAGATCTAGGTTATCTTCTATATGTTCACGTTCATAATTAGAGAAATCATCATGATAAATCTATGTGAGCCTAGCAAGCTTATTCAGGTTGAACCTAGAAAAGGAGTTTCTTAGGTCAAGACAAGAGAAGTTCTGGAGCAGGTTTGAAGATACCTCATCAAAACGATGATCAAACTCCGTGGTGATGGAATCTATAGCAGCATAGAAGGTGTCCACACGAAAAAAAAAGATCAGCCATGACAAGGTCTTTTTGAATTGTCCCGGAAGTCATTTTGGCATTTTTAGGACGTAGCCCATCAAATGCAACCTTGTTGTCATCACTGGAGCTTGCTGCCGCCGCCGTTTAAGCCCCAAGCACGTCGGCGCCGTAGCCTATCCCGTCGCCAGTTGCCCGCCCGGATCGCGACCTGACCAGCCACCATCTTGCAATTGCTCAGGGTTCGTCGCTTGCGCGTGCGTGTGGGTTGGCGCTCAATGGGATCGACGAGCTCGACCGCTTCCTGTTTGTGCCAGCAGGCCCAACTCGTGCGTTCTTGTGTTTGCCGGCCCAACTCATGCGTGCGGCGTGCCTGTGTGCCAGCGGCCTTTTTCTCGCTGCACTAGAACGAGGAAACGAGACAATCGACAATACATGCGTATGTATACATTTGTTTATGCCTAGAATCAAGGTATGGCGACTGCCATATCTTGCCCACCGAGGGCCTCCGCCAGTGACCGTAGTTGGATTTTGCTACTACCGGCTAAGCTTTTTGCTACATCCATCAAGCGGAGCTGCGACCTCGCGACGACGACAACGACGTTTTTGCTGCAACCGTAGTAGATTTTTGCTACTACCGCTGAAATTTTTTGCTATATCCATGTAAGGCGGAGTTGCGACCTCGCGAAGACGGCGACGGTGTTTGATTTTTGCTGCAACCGTAGTTATTTTTTGCTACTACGGGTGAAGTTTTTTGCTACATCCATTCAAAATGGCGTTGATTGACTGACGACCGCCATCGACATAATTCCCTGCAGCGAACATCAATGGTGAGGGGCGGCGGCCGAGCTACAACCACCGCCGTCAAGAGCTGCAACGCGGGTGGATTTGTTGCATGGCAACCGGCGACGAGGACGGCTGGCGACGACGGGGACCGACGGCCACCAGAGAGGACAGGAGTCGCGGCGCCGCGCTCCCCCGAACAGGACTGCCCGAGGAAGAAGAAAGAGAGCTGGCGATGATTCGTTTTTTTTTTTTTTTGCTTGGATCCAATCGAACGGCTGAGCGCACATGGCATCGGGCGGTTGCGGTGCGATCGGCCGAAACTTTCGGCCGGCGCACCGGCACAGAGTGCTGCCCAAAAAGTAAAGAGATATCACTTCTACCCCAAGCGTCCCACGTCAAAAAACATCAAGAACCAAAAAGAATCGACGTTGAAGGAAAAGGATTCTCGCGCCTCACGCTCTCGTGACCCTCTCCTCGTCGCCATGCACCGGCCAGGGCAGCACCGTACCACATACATGGGCGACGGACGCGCCCCCACCGAATCGACCGCGCCGCTGCCTGCCGACTGATGCCGCCCACAAACGGACGAGCCATGCCACACACACCCCTCCGTGGCCAAATGCCTGCCACTCCGCCCATCACGGAACGCGCCGGGCGTTTTGCCGGAAATCCAAATCCACCGTAGCCCGCACCGACGAGCCCATTGCCCCAGCCCCGAAGACGTAACGGCGACGTGCCTGCCGCTGCAACGCACGGGGCAGTCAATGTGGCACAAGCCCAACGCACGACACGACGTCCCAAACTGACCGAGCCGCGAGTCCGCACTCCCCCAGAGTCCACCTGCACACACAGGCCTCGCCTGACCTCGGCGACCTGTATAAAAGACACGAGCACACGGCGGCATCGGCAACCCACCGGTCCACCGCAGCAGGCACGCACGCCTTCCTCGCGCGTTCCCAGTCGCAGGCCCCAGCCCCGGCCTTTAAAAACCCGTGAGCGCCCGACTCGCCGCTCGCCACGGCAAAAAGCACGAGCACCATGGCCGGGTACCGCCGCACCATCTCGTTCCCGACCCCGAAGGCGGCGGCGGCCGCCAGCGGCAAGCTCGCGGCGGCCTACCGCGTCCGCTCCGCCAGCCTCCCCTGCCGCTTCCACCCGCTGGTGCTGCAGCTCGACGACGACGTCGCCGCGCTGCGCCTCGTGCTCGGCGGCCAGGCCCCGTCCTGCTCGGCGCCCTCCGTCTCCGCGGCCGCCTCGCACATCGGCCGGGTGCTGGCCTCGCTCTCGGACCTGCTCCACCACCCGCAGGCGCAGGAGCCGCTGCGCCGCCTCGGCATGTCCCCGCTCGCGGAGCGCCTGCTGGACGACTTCCTCCGCCTCGCCGACGCGCACGGCAGCTTCCGCCAGGCGCTCGTCGCGCTCGCGGCGCTGCAGGCGGAGACGCGCGCCGCGCTGCGCCGCGGCGACCCCGGGCGCCTGGCGTCCGCGGCCCGCGCGCAGCGCCGCGCTGGGCGCGACCTCCCGCGCCTCGCGGCCGCCGCGCGCGCCGTGGCCACCAGGGCCCCCACGCCGCTCCCCGAGGACCTCCAGCCCGAGACCGCGGCCCTCGGCGCGGCGATCGCCGACTCGACCGTCGCCGTGGCGTCCGCCTCCGCGGCCGTCTTCTCCGGCGTCTCCTCCCTCTCCAACGCGGCCGCCGCCGCCCGCGTCGAGGTCGCCTCCACGCCGTGCTGGGTCACCGCGCCCTCAAGATTCTCCGCCGCGTCCGCATCAGACGCGCCAAGAACCAGACACCAGCGCGTGTGGTGGGTGGCGGACCTGGTGCGCTGGATGTCGCGCGCGAAGCGCCGGTCGGCCGGGAAACATAACACCACCAACGACGACGACGCGTCCACCTCGTCCACGTTGCAGCTCCGGCCGGAGGCGCGGATGAAGCCGGAGGAGAGAGCCCGCAAGGCCGCGTTCGAGCTCCACGACAGCCTGGAGCGGTGCATCGCCAGCGTCGACGGCAGCGGCGAGAAGGTGTTCCGGGCGCTGATCAACACCAGAGTCTCCCTGCTCAACATCCTCAGCCCAACCTTCTGATCCCACAGCAGTTTCACGTCCAAACGAAATTTAGGAAACGTTTTGCTTGAGCTTTCGTGGCTTGGACAGGATTTGTATATAGTACTCTACTACTAGTGGTATATTGTCCCGCGGGACGCGGCCTTCGCATGCGTTCGCCTGCATCTATCAACGGATTTGGAACCTGGCGTTACGAATCGCTCAATCTGCATTTCTCGGCCCGGCTCTTGACAGCAACCCTCCCAAATGAATTCAGACGCCGCATGTTCTTGTTTCCGGCAAAGATCCACGCCCTTGGCGTTGCCCGGTGAACTTTCTAGATCGAGCGGAATTTTTGGCTCATGTGATCGACCACAGAATATGCCTGGGGTGCCAAGAAAAAAGTTGGTATACGATTGTGTGACCCCAAAGTCGCCAGCTTAGGTGAACCGAACGAACCGCAAGAAGGGATCCCTTTGGGTACCTGAAACGCTATGAGTTTCGTGACGGCGGTTGCAAAGCTGCAAGGAAAAAGCGAGGCGGGAACGTCAGCACAGCGGTACTGCTAATAACCGGTTAACCGAACCACACACAGGTCGCCATTGGCCTTGGCGAGCACGTATGGGAGCTCGCACGAGGCAGCCACGTGCTGTCTGTCGGGTCCGGGCCGTGCCAACCCTGCCCGCTGCCGGCGGGGGACAGGCTTGACTTGAGCGGCGGCAAGTGGTGCGTCTGTGCTGTGTGGGCAGGTGGCGGGGGGCACCGCCGGCCGCGACAGCTCCGATCCACGGTGCGCACTCTACTGCACTGCACACGCATAATGCGTTCGCGTTCGGTGATGAGGATGAGTCGGTGCGGTGCGGATGCCCTCTTCGCTGCCTTTTCCACTTGCCCCGCCAAGCCGCCCCTCATTCACAAAGACCTAGGGTGCCGTCAGCTTGGCAAAAATATCATGCGCGTTGTCACGGAGCAACTACACCCGAGCTCCTCCGCTATATGTCGTGCAGACCGCATGGTATGTGATCGGTCATAAAATCGTGACTCGGCCAGACTCCTCAACCCGGCCTTGTATGCCCGAGCCAACCGTCATGTCGGATCCGACAGACAGGACCCATCAGAATTCCATCAAATCCCTCCCGGCCTCGTCCTTCTTTCGGCGTTCTGGCCTCTCAGCGTCGTGGTATGTCTAGCTATCGTCGGTCTCCGCCTTGCCCTCTACGTTTTCAATAAATTGCCCAAATAGGTTTTTTAATTCTTTTGTAGGCCAAATACTGGATTACGAGGGTTCGTCGAATGAGGAACATGAAAACAAGGAGCTTGATAAATTATTGCAAAATGAGTTTGATGTTTGTTGGAGTCAGGCGAAGATGCTGAGATGATCATGGTCATGAGCATCAAAAAGGAAATGGAGAGGAAGGTGTAGCACATTTTAAACTTTAAGGGTTCGGTTAAAGGAAGAAGAGTTTTCGGTCGGGATCGGGTCGATGAAGAACGCCTGCTCTACAATGACTATTTTATGTTTAAACTATTATTATTTTCACCACGAGCAAATGTTTTACGTGGGATATTCGAGTGTGCGATGGACATGCATGGATTTGATGATTTTGATATGAATATGGCTGTGTGACAAAAGGTCTCGCGTCCGGGTGCGTTTCGCGAACGTAGGGCTCAGCTTAACCAAGTCCCGATCCAGATGCTCTGACGCCCTGCATGCAGCGGTGACGGCAAAAATATCATGCGATTCGTCACTGGCGCGATAGTTTTGGCGACAATCATGTGCGTTGGCGATGAACGTGTGGGATCATGCGAGGGGCATGTGAGGCGTCATGTGATAAACTGGATGCAACAGAAAAGATATTCCGTTTCTCTCAGGGCCGGCGTCCGGCGACGCGACACATGAGGGCACAGCTAGCACATTTTCCCTCTCGGTGGCAGAGCCACGTCCGATTCCTTTCTGCCTAAATAACAGCAACAATTTGACCCCTCGCTCACGCACGACGTCGCAAGCCCCCAGCTCAACCTCAACGCATTGTAAAATGATCTGAAGGCTTCAGAACGAAGCAGTCAGTCAAAGCGTCAAAACCAAAACCATGGCCGGCACTCCGGCACGGCGAGAGCCGGTTCGTCGGCGGGAGCGGTCGTGCCGCGTGGCTCGCAGCTGCGACGGACCGCCCAGCTCGACGCGCTTTCGCACGAAGCACCGGCGGGCACGCACGTTGTACGCTCGTCTTCGACCAGCCACTCTGCCTGCCAGGCTCGCCATTAATCCCCCCACTCCCTGTTGTAGTAGTACAGATCAAACCGTCGAGCGAGCGGCCACATGTGGGAGGAAGACGGTTGGTTTCTTCTTTGTTTAAGGTAGAGCGTAGCCAAGGATAGATGGATAGATGCCCTGGCAAGGCAATGGCGAATATGGCGCAGCGCTTGTGCCGGGTTGGTTCCCGACACGGTGCTCCCCCGGGGTCGGCACGTGAACCCGTTTCATTCGCACGTTGCTGTACCTCTACACGTTGCTGCTGCGGCCTTGCAGGGATGGCTCTCGTCTCGTCGCGCGTCCGCTTTTCTCATGCGTGCATGGCCTCTGCTGTGCGCTGTCCCGTGTAGCCCGGCTGGCTGGCTGGCTGGCTTGATCCAACAGCTGCGGCCTGCGGTGCGTCAGTCCGTGCCACGATGATGGGATGCGTACGCTGCTGCAGTCCTGCTGGTGCCGCACCTGCTGCTACAGGCCTACAGCACCACCAGTGCATATTCTTTTTTTTTTTTTGAACTTCACCAGTGCATATTCGGGGCCGTATATTCGTTCCTAACAGTGAAACCAGAAAATGGACGAAATCATCGTATATTTCTCGGATGCCAAAACGTTTTAGAAAAATAGAAACGTAGATGCTGCTCTTTGGATGCCTGCAATTTTTTATTAAAACCAAAACACGGATTGATTCAACTTGTTTCAGGAAAGCAAAAGTTGTTTGTTTTTAAATAAAATTTGACACGCTTTCTTTTTTTAAAAAAACTTTCAATCTATTCATCTTCAATCATGGTAGTACAACGGACACTAGAAATAATAAAAATTACATCCAAAACCGTAGACCACCTAGCGACGACTACAAGCACTAAAGCGAGCCGAAGACGCACCGCTGTCATCATCCCTCCCTCGTCAGAGCCGGGCAAACATTGTTATAGTAGACAGTCGAAAAATCGTCGTGCTAAGGCTCATGAAACCAACGCACCAGAACAACAACCGCCACAGATGAAGAGTGTAGATCAAAATGATCCAACCTGAAGACACAAGAACGAAGACGAACAACGAACAGATCCGAGCAAATCCACCAAAGACAAATCCGCTGGAGACACACCTTCACACGCCCACCGATGATGCTACACACATCACCGGAACGGGGACTAGATTGGTAGACCTTTATTCCATCTTCAGGGAGCCGCCGCCGTCTCGTCTTTCTGAGCAGGACACAAACTCTAACAAAGCTTAAAAAAAGATATGAAAGCGGAGCCCTCCCACTGGCAAGGGCCGAGATCCACTCCACCTCCATGGCCCTAAAGCCACCGGAGATGGGACGGACCGGCGCCGGCGCCGGTGGGAGGCAAAGAATCTTAGTTTTGGGGAGGCGGCGGCTGGCTACGTTGGAGGCGGCATCAATGATGTAATTAAATTTGACACGCTTTCTTTTTGCTACTTTCACGTGTTGTTTAAAAAACAACATTATAACTTTTGAACAAGGGGATGATACATAAACATAAAAGAAACGGCTAAAATCTGACACCAGATTTTTAGCACTTTGGAGCAAACGTACTGGATGCCGTTAGATTTGGGCGCACGGATATTGATGCACAAGATGAGCCACTCCAGAATTTTTTTTGTTGGATCGGACGTGTCGACCGGCAAACGACGAACACACCTTATCCTCTCTCTGTCACCCCTATCCTGCATCTCCTGCTCGCTCTAGAATCTGCTCTCGAACTCCTGCATCACAATCTTTCTTTAGTTAGCATGCAATTCCGAGAGAGGTTGTACCTTCAATTCACGTATTGCCCAAATCACTAATTAAGAAGTACTCGTCGCAAAGAATACTCCATTTTCTTAAGTCGGTGACAGCATGTCACTTGCCACAACTTAGGAGTTTTTTTCATAAATCCGTTTATTTAAAATGTTTTATCTTTTAAACCGTGCATCCAAATCTTGAACCGTTTTGATCATTGGATTCCTCGCGTCGAGATCTTCAAACCTAGATCCCATGTTGATAGGTTCTGACGAACTTTTTTTTCATGAAAAAACCGGAAGAAAAAAACCGGGAGAAAAAACCGACCGGGAGCACGGTTTTTTCCTTTCCGAAAGAGGCACGTCCGTGCCTCGCGAAATCACACCCGTGCCTCTCGTGAAAGCAAAATCATGACTCTCATGGAAGAAAAAAAACAGAAAACGCGTTTTTTCAGTTTTCGAGAGGCACAACCGTGACTCTCGCGAAAGCACACCCGTGACACTCGTGAAAAAAACAGAAAACGCGTATTTTCCCCCCTTTTTGAGATGCACGGCCGTGACTCTCGTGAAAGCACAACCTTGCCTCTCGCGGAAGCAAAACCGTGACTCTCGCGAAAGAAAAAACAACAGAAAACGCGTTTTGTTTTTCCATTTCCGAGAGGCACGACCGTGACTCTCGCGAAAGAAAAAAAACAGAAAACGCGTTTTTTCGTTTCCGAAAGGCACGGTCGTGACTCTCGCTAAAACACAACCGTGCCTCTCGCGGAAAAAAACCGTGACTTTCGCGAAAGAAAAAAAACGTGTTTTTTTCACGCAATTTTTTTTTCTAATTTTTTTGATCGAAAAGCTAAGGAAGACCGGAGGAAAACCAAAACGTCGAAAAAACCCAGAAAAAAACCGTTTAAAAACCGAAAACGCATGCGGAAAAAAGAAAAAAAGAAAATTCGGAGCGTCCAGAGCGCGACAGGTGGCGAATGGCTGAGAGCACGCCAAGTGGCGCTGATCGTTGCGAGGTTCCCGAACGAGCGCTCGTTAACTAGTTGCTCCCGCATATTGCGCAGTTTAGATGCGGGCAGTAGGGCCAGCTGTTTTTTTGTCGTTGACCGTGACATGAGATTGTAGACGGGGCCATGGAAAATTTTATTAAAGTCATGTTCAAGCCCATGACAATTTTCTCAGCAAATATGTCCTTAACCATGGCTAATTTGTAGAGTCTTGCTTTTTGTATCAGTGCTTGGTGTCTCAGTAAAGTGCTTGGAGTTTCCCCCTATGTGTCATGGCAAAGCATTAACATGATTTACCCAAAACATGGCAAATTTTAATCCGAAAATTTGCCATGATCACACGACAATTGAGAAAAAAATGGCATGTCTTCACACTTTCTCCATGGCAAATTTAGGTCTTCATGTAATTTGATGTTCAAATTCATATATATCATGGTGACAATTCTTGTTAACCTACCACGGCAAACTCTCCTTCTTCAAAAGGTTTGGCAAACTCTTTTGCAACAATGGCAAAAAAAAAAATTATGGGACCATGGCAAATTAAGTTCGTGGAGCATGGCAAATGTACTTTATGGATCATGGTAAATTCCTTTTTCTTTTGCTACAATGGCAAAAAGTACTTTTTTGTAATTGTACCATGGCAATTTTTGCTATATGAATGAGATGAACAAAATTATTTCACATACATGACAATTTTCTTATGCAAAGCATGACAATCTTAATTAAAATATCGTGACAAATTTTGATATGCATCTGTCATGATAATTTTTGGTCTTAATTTGTGTCATTTTACATACATGCATTTCTTATACAAATACATGATAATGTTTAATTAAAACACCATGGTGAATTTAATATGTGTATATCATGGAACTTTTTGTCATAATTTGTGTCATTTTACATACATGAAAATTTTATTATGCAAAATGGCAATTTTAGTGAAAATACATTGGCAATTTTTAATATGCATCTGCCGTGGCAATTTGTTCATGATTTGAGCTTGTACTGTTAATTCTATTCTTCCCACGGAATTTTCCGCCTTGGCAATCTCCAAGAATAATTTTTGCCACAGTAATTATGGGAAATCAGTATCTTAGCATTATCAGAGATGTTGTTAGACTATTTTTGACATGTTTTATTTTCAAATTGAAAATGGTTGCAAACTCACCATTGCAAAACAAATAGTATGTTCTACTTGAATGGCATTTTTTTTGGAAGTTTTATTTTTTAATAAAAAATTCATGGCAATTTTCATAGTTGGGTGCAATAGTCACGTGGACAAAAATCAATTCCCTGTTATTCTTTTTATTCTCGGCATTTCTTTGGCTAACCACATGGCAATTTTCCATTTTGTACATCATGGCAGTTTTCTCAGTTTTTTTGGTGTGTGAAATGAAGTTAAAACATGAGTTTTTGAGTATTGATAGATGCCTCATAGGAAAACCAAGATTTTTTCTTGGCCCAACTGGAGCCTCGGACGGGGGTGGATTTTCTAGTTTTGTCATGAAGGGGAAGCGGTTTCGGGCTAGGGTTTGGGCGAATGAATCGTTCCCTTCCCTAGGAAGAACATTTTCGTTCGGTAGATCGATCGCTCCTTTTGGAACGATTCATTCATTTTGACAAGGCTAGAAATCCGATGTTCCCTACATATCTGGGTTCAAAAAAAATCACATGGTATAGCAAGTCCTTCACTGTCCCATATGTCAATTCACTATTTTAGAGACTAACGAATATCATCTCAATATGGGAAAACAAAGAAAACCCCCGCAAAGATGGGCTTTAAGCCATGGCGGTCCACATCATTTTCTCCCAAGGGAAGAAAGAAAGCCTCCACCACAACTGGGTTGTTATACAACTCATAATCATTTGGAGACCTCCTAAACCTCAAGAGCTATGTCTCCTTTATAGCGAGCCGGAAGTGTCCACAGTTATGGGCCGGCCCATTTTTGCGTTTTCCTGCGTTCGTTTGGTCATCGCTGTCATGCTCGGTTTTCCTTTCTTGTGTTGTTAATGTGTTCAGACAGGTCTAATTTAATGGGTTTCTTCTATCGTTTTTCCATTGTTTTTGTTATGGTTTTCTTTGTTTCTTTGTCATTTTTTTTCCAGTTTTCTTCATTTCTTGCTTGATTTTAACTCGTTTCTTCTATTGTCTTTGTTATTCTTCGGTTTCGTTTCTTTATTTCTCGTTTCCCCAGTTTTTTTGTTGTTCTTTATTTCTTTATCAGTTTTCCTATTTCCATTCTTTTGCATTGGTCTTTTTGTTTCTTTTTTGGTTTCCTTTTGTTTTTCATCGTTTCTTTGTTACATTTCACTATTTCCACTCTTTTGCATTGATTTTCTTATGTTTTATTCTCCTGCTTATTTTTTCTTTAGTTTTCTTTGTTTGTTTCTTGGGTTTCTTTATTTTAATAAATGCTTGATTAACTTTTTAAAATACTTTAATAACATTTTCTAAATGCTTGATTAGCATTTTTTAAATACACGATCAACCTTTTTCCACTGCATATTGTAATCTTTTGGATACATTATTCGTATACAAAAGAAATATTTTTACATAAATGTTTAACCTTTTTGAAATGCTTAATTAAAAAGTTTAAATAATGAAATAAGAATTTTCAAATGCTTGATTAATATTTTGAAATATGTGGTCAAAATTTTCCATACACATTGTATATTTACTGTATACATTATTTGTGTACACGAGAGTCATTTTTAACATTGTATATTTACTGTATACATTATTCGTAAACATGAGGAGTATATGGGTAACTTTTTCATTCACAATGTATATTTTTTGTTCATACATGAGAAACATTTTTTCTATACACATTTATCATTTTCGAAATACTTGATAAAAGAATTCTCATGATTAACTTTTTCATAAACATTGTATATATTTTCTGTATACACAAGATACATTTTTCTATACACATGTAACAAATTAATGCTTGATTAATTTTTTTCAAATATTTTATATGAAAGTCTTTTTGTAATATATTATTTTTAATATTTGGTAGTATAAACAAAAGTGATAAAAGAAAGAAAAACCGAAAACAAGAAATCTGAAAAAGAAGGAGAAAACAAGGCTGTGGGCTGTAACCTGTGCGCTGGATAGGCCTAGTAGCTCATTACAGGCGAGGCTGCCCTACTTCTTACTATCAGTGAGACATAGGCCCTGTTTGGATCATGGAGTTAGAGCTAGTTTGGGTTAGTTGGAGACTCAAATAACCCAAAAGTATTCAAACAGGGAGGGTTAGAGTGGGTTAGTTCCATCTAACTCAACTATTCCAGTGGAGAGGTGCTTATTTGGGTTAGAGTGGGTTAGAAAATAACTCTAACTCTAACTGTGTTAGAGTATCCAAACAGGGCCATAGGCGTGGGCGTGTGGCCCTCCAAAACTGCGCTTCAGGCCCCAGTTCGCAACCGTGGCACTCACGCAGATGCTAAAGTCCCATCCAAACTGAAGGTATTTTTGTGCAGATTGTGTCATGAATCGCTACCAACTGCGGATCTACTGAATCATAGAAATATATCTAGTTCTCGGGTCTGCGCTTTATGTGCATCGGCGGATAATTGGAAACATGCCCTCATCGATTGTACGATGGCAAGGTCAGTATGGTCTTTAGCTGCCGAAGATATAGTTGATTGTATGACTGAGAACCTGACGATGGATGCAAAAAACTGGTTGTTCCAAATGCATGATAAGTTATCGCATGGAGAGTTTACCCGCATGGTGGTCACGTTATGGGCGATCTAGAGATCGAGAAGAAAGGCTATCCACGAGGAGATTTTTGAGAGCCCGTCGCAACAAATTCTTTCATGAATTTTTTCCTTCGGGACATTGAAATCATTGAAAAGAGAGCCCCTACTGGCAGCAGGGTAACAACAGTCAGGCAGACAATGTGGCAGCGACCACCTGATGGTTTTGTGAAACTGAACGTGGATGCTGCTGTGACTAATGATGGCGCTCACGGTGCAGTAGCAGTGGTTGGAAGAGATCAGGAAGGTAATTTCTTAGGAGCCTCAACTATCACTTACAGATATACTCCCTATGTCCCAAAATATAAGAACGTTTTTCACATTACACTAGTGTCAAAAACGTTCTTATATTATGGGACGGAGGGAGTATTTCAAAAGCAACTACGCTTGAGGCTTTGGCTGTCCGGGAAGGTTTGGCCATTGCAGAAGACATCTATGTGCCAAAGATTCAAATTGCTTCGGACTGTTTGACAGTGGTGCAAGATATCAAGCAAAACTCGGCAGCATCTTATGGAGCTATTGTACAAGAAATTATAGAACGATCGAGGAGTTTTTCATCTTGTAAAATAGTCCATGAATTTAGGAGTTCAAATTTCGAGGCTCACAATCTAGCTAAGCATCCTCTAACCCTTGGGTTTGGCCGCCATGTCTGGTTAGGCCAGCCGGGGGAACTTCATTTCATACCTGTAAACGTTGTGCAAGGTTAAATAAAGCTTAGCGAGATTGTCTAAAAAAAAGATGCTCACGTGCACCGGATTCGGCTTGCCTGCTCCCTCTCCATGCTCCCATCCGTGCTCCCACTTTATCCTACGGCTGTCTTTTTTTTCCTATTTCTTTCTAATCTAATCATCTCCTCCCTGATTTTAAGGGGGTGGGGCCGAGCTTTATTTTGTTCCAATTAAATTAAGCCACGTACGCGGGAGCACGCGCCGGGAGCAGGCAAGTCAGTCAAT
Organism: Triticum dicoccoides; assembly: GCF_002162155.2. Classification (NCBI taxonomy): domain Eukaryota; kingdom Viridiplantae; phylum Streptophyta; class Magnoliopsida; order Poales; family Poaceae; genus Triticum; species Triticum dicoccoides. Next base: position 665,473,824 of record NC_041382.1, on the reverse strand, counting down.
GGTTGACGGGTAAATATTAACCAGTTGACCTGGAGTTTTGAAGGTGTGACAGGTACGCATATTGGGTTATCTGGCTTGTTTTTCTTTGCAGTGATGTTGAATTGGCCGTTAATTTTTGTGAGAAATCATGGATCTGAAAGAAAACTCACAATTTTGAAAAACAATTCATGGATTTAAAAGATATTAATGATTTGGGAAAAATTTCATAGATTTAGCAAAAATTCGTAAAATCAAATAAATTTCTCTGATTTGAAAAATATTGCAGATTTGGAAAACAATATTAACCAATTTGAAATTATTTATAAATTTGAAGAAAATTTCAAAAACATTCATAAAAAGGGAGCAACAAAAAATAAAACAGAAAATAAGAAGGAAAAGAAAAAAAGGAAAACAATTTATCAATAAACGATCAGAACCAGACAAAAAATCGTTGGGGAAAAAATCATAGAAGCCCAGACCAAAAACCGGTGGTAGGAGAGATATTTGTTGACAACCCACTTATAGGTCAACAATATGGGGAGGTGTGCACCCTGGTGCTAATTTTTTTAAATAATACATTTTTTATTAATTTTCATAAATATTACGCTGGGTAAATTTTTTTTCAAAAATAATACACCGTCGGCCCGCTGCAGGCCGACTGGGCCTAGTCGGCCCACAGCAGGCCAATTGGATTCAGTCGGCCTACAGCTGGCCGACTGGCCCCTGTCGGCCCACTGTGGACCGACTGGAGCTAATTGGCTCGCTGTGGGCTAATTGTTTTTGCAAAAAAATAGGCATAAAAAAATATATGTTTTAAAAAATGTTAATCACATAATTAAAAAATGTTAAACGTGTATAAAAAAATATGTTCCTGATGTATACAAAAAATGTACAATATATATGCAAAAATATTAACTACAAATATGTTTTAAAAAGTGTTAATCATGTATTTAAAAATTGTTAAATGTGTGTATAAAAATGTTCCTTATCTATACAAAAAATATAGAATGTGTATGAAAAAAAGTTGACACCAAAAAATATGTTTGAAAAAAATGTTAATAATGTATTTTAAAAAATGTTCCTTATCTATAAAAAAATATAGAATGTGTATGAAAAAAAGTTGACACCAATAAAATATGTTCAAAAAAATGTTAATCATGTATTTGAAAAAATGTTCAACGAGTACACAAAAATGTTTCATGTATTGGAATGAAAGGTTAAACGTGTATAAAAAAATGTTTCAGCTCCGGATCCGGTATGGGAGCATCACGGACCTAAGTATGATTGGTTGCTCTTTTTGTATGGGACTGGAACATTTTTTTCAAACATATTTTTTTGGTGTCAACTTTTTTTAATACACATTCTATATTTTTTGTATAGACAAGGAACATTTTTTATACACACATTTAACAATTTTTAATCATGTATTTGATAAAATGTCAACTTTTCAAATATATTTTTTTGGTGTCAACTTTTTTTCATATATATTCTATATTTTTTCTATAAATAAGGAACATTTTTTATACACACATTTAAAATTTTTAAATACATGCTTAACACTTTTTAAAACATATTGTACATTTTTTGTATACATCAGCAACATTTTTTATACACGTTTACATTTTTTAATTATATGATTAATATCTTTTAAACATATATTTTTTATGCCTGCTTTTTTTGCAAAAACAATTAGCCCACAGCGAGCCGATTAGCTCCAGTCGGCCGACAGGACGCAATCAGCCCACAGTGGGCCGACAGGGGCCAGTCGGCCAGCTGTAGGCCGACTGGTATCCAATCGGCCTGCAGCGGGCCGACGGTGTATTATTTTTGAAATTTGTTTATCCAGCGTAATATTTATGAAAATTACTAAAAATGTATTATTTTTAAAAAAATAGCTGCACCCTGTACCATTTTGCCTCTTTTAGGCCGTGGGTACTATATCTCGCATAAAGCGAGGGGTCTTTCCGTCTCAAAGCTTTCGGCTCTCCTTGTTGTAGTTCGGCTAGCTCGATTGTTCGTTCTATTTTTTTCCGATCGCTGCATGTTTGGCGACCGCTCGCTATAGTCTCGTGCGGTCAGGTTTGGTCTGTTTGTTCTTCCTTTTTTGCTTTGTCATTTTTAAATGTTTCCTTTTTGTTTAATCTATTTTTTCATCTTTTTTTATTTTTCTTCATTTTTTCATCGGTTTTCTTCATTGCCTTTATGCTTTTAATGGCTTATTTTCTCTGTTTTCATTGGATTTTTATGCTTTTCTTACTACCCTTCTTCATTTTTCTTTGTTTCTTTCTCGGCTTTCTCTATT
>NC_041382.1:665442565-665471061 GCF_002162155.2 Triticum dicoccoides | reverse complement strand
ATACATATTGTAAATTGTTTTGCATATATATAATAACTTCTTCTAAAACACATTTAACATTTTTCTATTACATGGTCAACATTATTTTTGTACACATTTAATATATATATATATTTCAAATGCTTAAGTAATATTTTGCTAATACAGGAGTTTTTTAAATACATTGCCAACTTTTTTTGTATACACATAAAACATTTTGCAAATGCTTAATTTATTTATTTTCAAATACAATATTAACATTTTTCTAAATACATGGTCAACATTTCTTCTATACACATTCGACATTTTTCAAATGCTTGATTAAAATGTTTCAAATACTTGTTTAACATTTCCAAATGCTTTGATTAACATTTTAAAGACATCATCAAATTTTTTCACACACATTGTATAGTTTTTGTATGCATATTTCATATACATGAGGTTTTTTTTATCTATACACATTGAACGCTTCCCAAACACTTAGTTAACATTTTTTTCAAATGTTTTATGTAAATTTGTTTTTGTAATGCATTTATTTAGAATATTTGGAAGTATAAACAATAATTAAAAATGAAAGCAAAACAAATGAAAACGTAAAAAAATAAGGTTGTGGCTTGGCGCGTACCCGGGCCGGTCTATCTGGCGCTCCCCTTGGCACGAGGATTCTCTACGTCTGGCTATAAGCGAGAGATAGGGGCAACCAGATTTGGCGCGTAAGGTGCAAAATAGAATTTGTCTAAAAGGAGAATTATTTGGGTTCCACTCTCTCTCTCTCTCTCTCTCTCTCTCTCTCTCTCTCTCTCACACACACACACACACACACACACACACACACACACACACACACACACACACCTCAATTGAATGGTAGAAGCTTCCATCCAAAAATATGGAAGTGGCTACATAACATATCCTCTTAAGCCAAAAAAGTTCCAAATTTATTTACTTTATCCTTTGCTATAACTTTGATTTCAATAATGAGATAAGAGATGCTACGTTCATTTAATTAGAAAAAAGGTTGACATCGCTAACATGACAAGGAAAAGAGTCGAGAACTAACCATTAATTGGATGATCACAAAGATGATTGTAGCTTCAGCTCGCCTGGATCAGACCTCAACTAGGTTTGACGTTATGTGTGTCTTGCTAAAAGCAAAATATTTTTTTTCAGTGAGAGGCGACGTTTTCATTGATAACAACACGAAGTGCGGTGACTTCATTAATCTTTACATTTCGTGGCTCCAGTCTTCAGTAGAGCAGATAATGTATGATCTTGCCCGCACGTAAACTTTTTCAGGGGTGGTGTATCGAAGCGAAGTTCAAGAAAATAAACCAGGTGATCCGAAGTTTATCATGCCGCACCGACAATACTCACTCATAGTATAGAGATCCCATTTATCCGCAATTCAATGTTTTGCTGTAGCTCCTGCACTAAATGCACGTTGCATGGTTGCACTTAGATCTTGATGAAAGGAGTGGTTGAAGAAGGCACCTTAACATGGCATTTTAGGGGATCCAATGCTCGAACGCTCATGCAAAAGGCATTTCCATTGTTCTTTCTTCCACGGTGCTATTTGTTGGCCCGGTGAGTGATGATTCACTGGACCAACACACAGCAGGGCCGCCCCTCGACCCGACGACCACGGAGATGATTACATCCATGGCAAAATAGAGTGGTGGTTATTGGAGTAGCTGTGACAACTTTATCCGCGCAAATGAACAGGCCCACTGATTAAATCAGTGCCGCTGCTCTTGCACGGCAGGGTCTTCCTGCCGCACGGGTAGCAGCATGCCTCTCATGGCCTTATTATGGGCCTGTCCACTCGATGATTGTATGCGACGGCTGGGCTCACGTACGAATCATTTCTGTTGTGGCCCAAAGTGCTGTTTTTAGCTCTCGTACAGCCATTCTTGCTTTGGATTTCTGTCAATGAGAGAATCTCTGAAAGCCTGGGCAACAAGCATGCATGGGGCATGATGACTGATACTAGTATGCTCTACTGACTGACGAAGATGAGAACACGGGATGAACGGAGACAGCGTGAGCTTAAATGCACGGTTAGAGTGCCGTTCTAACTAACGAGAGACAAGAGAAATCACACTAGTAGATTATAGTCTTATTAGGCCATTTTTAGCAGGCCCCATTTGCATTGACAGTCAAACATGTTTGTCCCGGTGCTGCCATTGTCGTTAAGCACGGGGCCACGGCCATGGGAGGGGAGTTTCCCTGTTGGAGTATCTCACATGCCTGCTTAAAGACGAAACCAACGGTGCCGTGGGACACAAATAAGCGCCTCATATCTAGTACTACCTATATTCATCTTCCTCTGGGCGATAATTATTCATCTACTATTGATCACTCACTGTACTAGCACGGTCCCTAGCTAACATGCAGTTACGCACACTATCCATTTCATACCATTCTCCTTCTTCTTTATACATATCGCATGTTTTTTTCTTTCTAAGTATCGAATTTTTAGTTGTGGCCCGGCAGCAATTCACAAGGTACGATGAACGATGCGCTCCATGCATGCTTGGAATATTCTACTTTTCACCCGCAGAAAACAGGAATATTCGACTTTCACATCACTTTTACAACGTCCGGAAAACGGCAATGGGATGGGGAAAGAGGGCGCAAAGCCAGAAAGAATGTGAAAGAGAGGCGATCCGCAGTGAGGTTCGCACAAGATTCAAGTGATGATGAGAGCGAGGCGGCAAAGCGCATGGGCATGTGGCCTGCATCGAACAGTGGCCTTTAATTCGGACCAGATTTGACCAACTGTATTTTGCAACTCGTATGCCACGAGTAGGCATCTTCATCATGAAGGCGCATATAAAAGTTGTTTCGGGGGTCCTGAAAGATGGATCATATCATACGGATGGGCCACGAGAGATATGGAACGTTATGGTCCATGCTGTCAATAAGGCAGATTCATCACCACGTACTGCATCCAAGTACGTAACATACTGATTGACTTTGCTCCGTCGTTGAAAACCTCGTATATATTCTGTATATTCGATCTAAACCATTATGATCGTGCGTTAAGCAAGACTTGACTTGTTGCCATGGAGGAGAAAAGAATGGCTTGGAGGAGTGACTCTGCATCTCCCTAGCTACAAACTGCACGGGCAGTGACTAAGACGAAGCCAAGTTGCGAGTACATGCAGTTATGATGACCTACTAATAAGTGAAGTCAAACACGAGTGATCCTATGAGCAGAGTTCTGTATGCTGTCTGAATATCGCTACCAAGTTATTTCTGCAGGTTACAAAGGGCATTTTGGTTGGAGAGTTATGCATCGGCCCGGCCCCATGTGTGCTTCATTTCATACCGTTGATGAGGAAGTAATCCCCACATCATCACAGGGAGATCATGGTAGGGTCTTAGGCCACATGATGGAGGACTCATGCCTCGGCAGCGTAATCAATTCGCTGATGCGAATTAGGTGGCTCATGGGGCCTCTGGTTTAGCCAGTGGGGTGCCATAATTGAGCGTCACTGGCCCTAACAGATGCGTACTGTCAGGCTCGTCAGCGTCGTTCCAGAACACGATGGACTGGGCGTTATGATTGCCGTTTAGGCCAGACAAGGACGGCCTAGTTAGTACTCCTTCCGTTCCTAAATACTTGTCTTTCTAGTCATTTCAACAAGTGACTACATACGGAACAAAATGAGTGAATCTACACTCTAAAATATGTCTACATACATCCGTATGTAGTAGACAGCCATGTCTTGTGAAACTCTTAAGTATCCACCACATGTTGGGACTAGCTTCCACAACTGAATGCTCCTTGGGAGTTAGGGACGGGAACGGGATTAACAACTTGTTTTATACTATCACTGCGTACTGTATATAGTTTTATAGTGTGGCCATTTGATGGCATGATGATTCCCTCGCCAATGGAGTACAATAATGGCAGTAGCCTGCATGGACTATGATAGTATATCCTGCTTGATTTGCCGTCACGTGAGCCGCTCGGTCGGCTAGATCGCACGGACAGTAGGATTAGGCCCGACTCTTACGTTATGTGGCTGTAAATCTGACACCGTCGGTACCATCTCCGGTTAACAAAGCAGCAGCAGTAGGGCTAGTTTCACTTCACTTTTGACGGGGAAAGGCCACAGGACCAGAATAACAGGATCAAATGCCGAACCAAAAGTGTCGCCTTTTGTTGCCGTGGCTTGCTAGGGCTCACGTGGGTTTCTTGTCTCGGCCGTGTACAAATAATTGATCGTGGATGAGTGTGATGAGTGACTTGTGCCTAGCTAGCTTTGTGCCGCTCTTTAGCAGCGGTACGTACGGCTCTACGCCATGGTGAGCTGCTCGGCGCCATGATGGATCCTCGCCGTTTCATCAGTGGACCGACCAAAAGTACGGAGTACGTCTCAGTCTCAGCTCCTTATCCGGTGCTTAACTATGGCGCTTGCCACCCAGCCAGCCAGCCAGCTACCACCAGCCGTTAACTATAAGTCTATAACCATAGCTAATCAGGAGCATCATTTAGCCAGTACGTGCACTTCATCTTCCCCATCCCAAATTGTCGGGAAATGAGGTCGGTGCCCATGGCCATGCCGTGCGGGATGGGGTTACGGTACGTGCATGGCTGAATGGGACGGATGAGTCACCCGGGAGTGCTGTGTGATTGCTCGATTGAACAAGACCATGTAGAGTGGCGTACCGCTTGACTGGATGCCACTGTGGGAAAAGGGCAGGAGCCCCGAGTGAACAGTGCAGGGGGTACTGGCACACGGGCAGCATTGAAGGTGGAACCGGGAAGGTCACGAGATGAATGCCTGTCCGTCGCCGGTAGTGGTTGCATGGAGTTGAAGACATGGCAGATTGGCAGGAGCCGCTGGGCCAGCGAGAGGTTAAAGGAAGCCGGAGGAGAGGCCCCAGGAGTAAATTCTGCCTGCGGCGTGATCTCGTCCCAGCAGAGCTGAGCTTGTGTCCATCGCCATTGCTTCTCTGGTCAGCAGATTTTGGGCGTCTGCGCTCCGGGAGATTGGACCGGCCCCCGCCCCCGCTTTGGAACAGTGGCTCGGAGGCATGAATGAATGCGTGCATGCGGAGATGGATGAAAGAAGAAAGTGGGGTGAACAAGGACGGGGGATTCAAAGCGGGGAGTTCGCGTTGAGTGCACGGGCGTTTCTTCGGACCACGTTGACGCGTCCTTTGATCGTTATATAAACCATCGGTTGGTTGCTCATTTTTTTTAACAAGACAAGGTCCCAAGGAATATCAAGAAAATGGGTCCCAAGGAATATCAAGAAAATGGGTGCTTTGCTCTGTTTATATATTGGCTTCTTCCTCCCGCAAAAAAAATAAAAATAAAAATAAAAACATATTGGCTTCTCCTTGAGTACACCCCGTCGTTGATTGAATCAACGATGGAGATTAAAACATAACCTTTCAACTAAATGGTATTTTTTTTAGAAGAAAAGAGGGGTTTCCCCTTCCAATTTCCATTAAGGAAACCAAACATAACCACGGGCTACAAGCACCAGTTCACTTACATAAAGCAACGAGAACCCCTAGGTAAAGACATAAACGAGCATCATCTTCCAGGCGCACCAGCCAAGCAGCCGAAGAAATGCCACCCGCAACACGAACCAAACTCAACAGCAAAAGTCATGGAGCACGAGCGACAACATATAAGTTCCACCTTCAACACAAACATGCCGAAAGCTAGACCACTACTAATACTAGAGGAAGTGGCATAGAGACAGAACTAGCCAAGCAATCGCCACCCAGCTTCAGATCTCCAGCATTGCCACATTATATCTTCATCCCTGCGAATATTTGTATACATCACTTGCTACTCACTCTAGTAGCTTTGAGCCCAGCTCCAGCACCCTTGAGTTTTGTTCCTTCGTCTGCAAAATGGCCCAAGATAAAAATCCAGTATGCCATCATTCATACCAAATTCATTGGATCGTTGTAAATATTTTTATCAAATGTAACATCATTTCTACATTTCCAAATAAACCAAAACATAGTTGACACTCCTATTAGGACCAGCTTTTGCCCATTCTTCTTAAAAGTTTTGATCCATCGTCCAAAACAATCATCTACTGATATTGGAGTGGATCTCAGATTAAAAGTGCATTTCAACAAGCTCAACATCGGTGAAGCACCTGAACAAGAGAAAAGTAAATGATCCACAGTTTCATCTCCACCACACAGAACACATTCTTTAGACCCATTCAATCCTCTTTTTTAACGAAGAATCTTTGGTCAGTATGCTTTTTTTATTTATCAGCCACAAAAACACTTTCATTATAGCAGGAACCTTAACTTCCCACAAATATTTTGGTGGAAAATTAAAATTTCTAGCAATTAACTTTCTACATATAGACTTAACTAATTTTTTATCTCCAGTTAGAGTCCATTCCACTCTATCTTGGCCATCACTTATTTCTATTTCTTGACATCTAGCCTTGAGATTGTTCCAATTATCCAAAGTCTCACCATGTAAAGTTCTCCTAAATTTAAAATCATGCCATCCCTTTTGTATGGCTTCAGCTACAGTTATATTATGGTCAAAACTTAGGTTGTATAACCTAGGATAATCCTCTTTAAGAGGATGGTCATCCACCCAGATATCCTCCCAAAATCTGGTGTTTTGCCATCTTCTAAAAATTTCTTTGTGAATTTATAGAATATATCTTTTACTTTAAGCAAACTAGCCCATAATTGAGAGTCCCCAGGTTTCTTCTTGCTTCTAGATATACAACCATCAGGCACATATTTGTTAAGCAGAACAGATTGCCATAATCCCATATCATTTTCCATTTTCCAAAACCACTTCAGAAACAAGGATATATTCATAATATCCAAAGTAAGAATCCCCAATCCTCCTAAGTCTCTAGGAATACAACACTCTCCCCACCTGATCAAGTGATTTTTTTTCATCTTCCTGCCATACTAACATGCCCCTATAAAAGTCATCCTTCTTCCTAACCCAAATGGGAGAGGATAGAAAGACATCATGACAGTGGGATGTTAGCCAAACAACTTTGTGCTATAGTAATTCTCCTAGCTATAGATCCTAGCAGTCTACCCTGCCAACATCCACATCTTTTCTTAGTTTTTTCTATTACTCCATTCCAAAGTTTATTATAACTCTAATATAAGAGACAAGCATTCCAAGATATTTCATAGGCAATTTTCCCATTTTGCATCCTAAAATTTCTTGATAGATTCCCTTCTTTTCAGCAGCCTCCCCGAAGAGGAGGAGATCACTCTTGTGAAAATTATTTTTCAGTCCTGGCATTTGCTCGAAAGCACATAATATGAATTTCATTTTTTTGCACTTTCAATATCATCTTGCAACAAACAAATAGTGTCATCAACGTATTGTAACATGCTAATACATTTGTCATCAGCATTCCCTAACGCCCCTTCAACCATATCGTTAGCATTATTTAGAATAACAACCAAATCATCAGTTGCTAAATCAAGCAGTAAGGGGGGCATGGCATCTCCTTGTCACAACCAGTGGTGGAGCCAGGAAAATCAAATCGGGAGGGCCAAATGTTGCTAAACCTTGTTTGGAAGGGCCAGATCATTAAAATGCATTGTCTTAACAGCAAAAAAGTCAATGTTTACATAAGTATTAGGCCTAAACCAGTGACATTAGGGGGGGGGCAGTGCCCCTGCTGGTCCCCCTGTCTCCGCAACTAGTCAGGACCCTTTATAAATTTTACAGTAGGGTCCAATCTTGTCATTAACCTTAACACCCACCTTTCCTCCTCTCATGGTCATCACCACCCAGTCACACCATTTGTCTCGGAACCCTTTAAGTTTCAACATTTTAAGCACAAAGGGCCATTTTATTTTATCATAGGCTTTTTCAAAATCTACTTTAAAGATCAAGTTACTTTTTTTAGTGTGTATGGCGATCAAGGCTTCACGTGAGATCACTACACCTTCCATGATATATATCCCCTTAATGAAGGTGGTTTGGATGGGAGCAATGACTGGGGAGACACACAACCCCAACCTATTCATCAGTACTTTATTAATTATTTTGAAGCTAACATTCAGCAAACATATGGGTTTACAATTCTGTATCTGTTTAGCATCAATACTTTTTGAGACTAAAGTAATAATCCCAAAGTTTAGTCTGGATGTATCTAACTTTCCTTGTCTACATCTCTGACTCCACATTTGGCTCTAATTTTCTCCTGATTAATTGTGTCCATATCTATCTCTAGTATTGGCCCAACTGTAGCAACTACCTCACACATACCAAAAAAATGTCTAAAATAGTATGGAACCCCTTCAAACCTAACCCAATTATGTAATTTCCCAACAACTTGATGAACAAGGGCCACCTCTGAACTTTGATGATACGTCTCCAATGAATGTATAATTTTTGATTGTTCCATGCTATTATATGCATTTAACTAAGATGTTTTATATGCATTTATATGCTATTTTATATGATTTTTGTGACTAACCTATTAACCTAGAGCCCGGTGCCAGTTTCTGTTTTTTCCTTGTTTTTGAGTGTCGCAGAAAAGGAATATCAAACGGAGTCCAATTGACATGAAAATTTACGAAGTTCATTTTTGGACAAGAAGATGCCCACGGAGCATCGGAGATGGACCAGAAGAGTCCCGAGGTCACCACGAGGGTGGGGGCGTGCCCTACCCCCTGGGCGGGCCCCCTGCCTCGTGGCCGCCTCGTGGACCCCCCTGACTTGTTCCTGACGCCAACGCCTCTTATATATCCCCAAACTTCCAGAAAATAACCTAGATCGGGAGTTCCGCTGCCGCAAGCCTTTGTAGCCACCAAAACCAACCGGGACCCTATTTCGGCACCCTGCCGGAGGGGGGATCCATCACCGATGGACATATTCATCATCCCGGAGCTCTCCATAACAAGGAGGGAGTAGTTCACCCTCGGGGCTGAGGGTATGTACCAGTAGCTATGTGTTTGATCTCTCTCTCTCTCTCTCTCTCTCTCTCTCTCTCTCTCTCTCTCTTTCTCTCTCTCTTGATTCGGCACGATCTTGATGTATCGCGAGCTTTGCTATTATAGTTGGATCTTATGATGTTTCTCCCCCTCTACTCTCTTGTAATTGATTGAGTTTTCCCTTTGAAGTTATCTTATCGGATTGAGTCTTTAAGGATTTGAGAACACTTGATGTATGTCTTGCATGTGCTTATCTGTGGTGACAATGGGATATTCACGTGATCCACTTGATGTATGTTTTGGTGATAAACTTGCGAGTTCCGTGACCTTGTGAACTTATGCATAGGGGTTGGCACACGTTTTCGTCTTGACTCTCCGGTAGAAACTTTGGGGCACTCTTTGAAGTTCTTTGTGTTTATTGAATAGATGAATCTGAGATTGTGTGATGCATATCGTATAATCATACCCACGGACACTTGAGGTGACATTGGAGTATCTAGATGACATTAGGGTTTTGGTTGATTTGTGTCTTAAGGTGTTATTCTAGTACGTACTCTAGGATAGATCAAACGGAAAGAATAGCTTCCTGTTATTTTATTACGGACTCTTGAATAGATCGATCAGAAAGGATAACTTTGAGGTGGTTTCATACCCTACAATAATCTCTTCGTTTATTCTCTGCTATTAGTGACTTTGGAGTGACTCTTTGTTGCATGTTTAGGGACTGTTATATGATTCAATTATGTTATTATTGTTGAGAGAACTTGCACTAGTGAAAGTATGAACCCTAGGCCTTGTTTCAATGCATTGCAATACCGTTTTTGCTCACTTTTATCATTAGTTACCTTGCTGTCTTTATATTTTCAGATTACAAAAACCTTTATCTACCATCCATATTGCACTCGTATCACCATCTCTTCGCCGAACTAGTGCACCTATACAATTTACCATTGTATTGGGTGTGTTGGGGACACAAGAGATTCTTTGTTATTTGGTTGCAGAGTTGCTTGAGAGAGACCATCTTCATCCTATGCCTCCCACGGATTGATAAACCTTAGGTCATCCACTTGAGGGAAAATTGCTACTGTCCTACAAACCTCTGCACTTGGAGGCCCAACAACGTCTACAAGAAGAAGGTTGTGTAGTAGACATCAAGCTCTTTTTTGGCGCCGTTGCTGGGGAGGCGAGTGCTTGAAGATATATCTTTAGATCTTGCAATCGAATCTTTTTGTTTCTTGTTTTATCACTAGTTTAGTCTATAAAAGAAAACTACAAAAAATGGAATTGAGGTTGCCTCATATGCTACATCTTTATAATGTCTTTCGTGAAAATAAGGATTCCGATAGTTGTGCCAAAGTGTTAGAAGAAGAATGCATTAAAATGTTTGGCACTAAATCTTTGAATGATGAGCATGATTGCAATGTTGTTAGTAGGAATTTCTTGAATATCAATGATGCTAATGATATTCAATGCCACAAGCTTGGGGATGCTATGTTTGATGAAGATGATATTTTTAGTCCCCCAGGTTTTGATGATAATATTTATTATGATGAAAGCATGCCTCCTATTTATGATGATTATAATGGTGAAAGTGGGTTTGGAAGAGTGTCAACTTTAGGAAGTAATGATCCCACTATTTTGGAGGGTGTTGAATCTTATAATATTTATGAATGTGGATTTGGAGAGGTCATGACTTTATTTAGTAATGATTCCACTATTTTGAAAGAGGTTCCAATTGATTATGAGAACAAAGTTGCTATCTAATACGTCTCCAACGCATCTATAATTTTTGATTGTTTCATGCTATTATATTATCTGTTTTGGATGTTTAATGGGCTTTAATATACCTTTTTATATTATTTTTGGGACTAACCTACTAACCAAAGGCCCAGTGCAAATTGTTTTTTACCTATTTCAGTGTTTCACAGAAAAGGAACATCAAACGGAATCCAAACGGAATGAAACCTTCGGGAGAGTTATTTTTGGAACAAACGTGATCCAGGAGACTTGGAGTGGACGTCAAGAAAGAAGCGAGGAGGCCACGAGGCAGGAGGGGGCGTCCAGGGGGGTAGGCACGCCCCATCCTCGTGGGCCCTCACAGCTCCACCGACCTACTTCTTCCTCCTATATAAACCATATACCCTGAAAACATGCAGGAGCACCACGAAACCCTATTTCCACCGCCGCAACCTTCTGTACCCGTGAGATCCCATCTTGGGGCCTTTTTCGGCGCTCCGCCGGAGGGGGAATTGATCATGGAGGGCTTCTACATCAACACCACAGCCTCTCCGATGATGTGTGAGTAGTTTACCATAGACCTTTGGGTCCATAGTTATTAGCTAGATGGCTTCTTCTCTCTCTTTGGATCTCAACACAAAGTTCTCCTCGATTCTCTTGGAGATCTATTCGATGTAGTTCTTTTTGTGGTGTGTTTGTCGAGATCCGATGAATTGTGGGTTTATGATAAAGATTATCTATGAACAATATTTGATTCTTATCTGAAATCTTTTGTGCATGATTTAATATCTTTGCAAGTCTCTGATACGTCCATTTTGCATCATGCTTTTATATTGATATTTATTGCATTATGGGAAGTTATTACACATTATGTCACAATACTTATGCCTATTCTCTCTTATTTTACAAGGTTTACATGAAGAGGGAGAATGCCGGTAGTTGGAATTCTGGGCTGGAAAAGGAGAAAATATTAGAGACCTATTCTGCACAACTCCAAAAGTCCTGAAACTCCACGGGAGCATGTTTCAGAATATATAAAAAATATTGGGCGAAAGAAGTACCAGTGGGGGGCCACCCACCGTCCACGAGGGTGGGGGGCGCGCCCTACCCGCTGGGTGCGCCCCTGCCTCGTGGTCCCCCTGGAAGCCCTCTGATGCCCATCTTCTGCTATATGAGGTCTTTCTTGGAGGAAAAAAATCATAAGCTAGCTCACGGGACGAAACTCCGCCGCCACGAGGCGGAACCAATCTAGGGCTCCGGCGAAGCTGTTCTGCTGGGGGAACTTCCCTCCGGGAGGGGGAATTCATCACCACCGTCATCATCATCGATCCTCTCATCAGGAGGGGGTCAATCTCCATCAACATATTCACCAACAACATCTCATCTCAAACCCTAGTTCATCTCTTGTATCCAATCTTTGTCCCAAAGCCTCAGATTGGTACCTATGGGTTGCTAGTAGTGTTGATTACTCTTTGTAGTTGATGCTAGTTGGTTTATTCAGTGGAAGACCATATGTTAAGATCCTTTATGCATATTAATACCCCTCTGATTATGAACATGAATATGATTTGTGAGTAGTTATGTTTGTTCCTGAGGACATGGGAGAAGTCTTGCTATAAGTAGTCATGTGAATTTGGTATCCGTTCGATATTTTGATGAGATGTATGTTGTCTTTACTCTAGTGGTGTCATGTGAACGTCGACTACATGACACTTCACCATTGTTTGGGCCTAGGGGAAGTGAAAGATCGAGGATGTCACCTAGAGGGGGGGGGGTTTAATAGGCATTTAAAATAATTACGGTTTAGGCTTGAACAAATGCGGAATAAACCTAGCGGTTAATTTGTCAAGCACAAAACCTAAAACAACTAGGCTCACCTATGTGCACCAACAACTTATGCTAAGCAAGATAAACTACTAGGTGATAGCAAGATATATGACAAGAAACAATATGGCTATCACAAAGTAAAGTGCATAAGTAAAGGGGTCGGGTATGAGATAACCGAGGCATGCGGAGACGATGATGTATCCCGAAGTTCACACCCTTGCGGATGCTAATCTCTGTTTGGAGCGGTGTGGAGGCACAATGCTCCCCAAGAAGCCACTGGGGCCACCGTAATCTCCTGGCGCCCTCGCATAATGCAAGATGCCGTGATTCCACTAAGGTACCCTTGAGGGCGGTCACCGAACCCGTACAAATGGCAACCCTTGGGGGAGGTCACCGAACCCGTACACTTTGGCAACCCTTGGGGCGGTCACCGGTACCCGTCAAATTGCTCGGGGCGATCTCCACAACCTAATTGGAGACCCCGACGCTTGCCCGGAGCTTTAAACCATAATGATTGAGCCCCGAACACCACCAACCATCTAGGGCGCCCAAGCACCCAAGAGGAACAAGCTCAAGGGCACCAAGCACCCAAGAGTAATAAGCTTCTCAACTTGTAAATTCCACGTATCACCGTGGAGAACTCAAACCGATGCACCAAATGCAATGGCAAGGGCACATGGAGTGCCCAAGTCCTTCTCTCTCAAATCCCACTGAAGCAACTAATGCTAGGGAGGAAAATGAGAGGAAGAACAAGAAAGAGAACACCAAGAACTCCAAGATCTAGATCCAAGGGGTTCCCCTCACATAGAGGAGAAAGTGATTGGTGGAAATGTGGATCTAGATATCCTCTCTCTTTTCCCTCAAAAACTAGCAAGAATCCATGGAGGGATTGAGAGTTAGCAAGCTCGAAAAGGTCAACAATGGGGGAAGAACACGAGCTCAAGAGATAAGGCTCAAAGGGGAAGTAGACCCCCTTTTATAGGAGCTCCCGAATCCAACCGTTATGTGCTTAGTCCGCGCACGAGTGATACTACCGCTCAGGGGAGCGGTACTACCGCCCGGGCGGTAGAACATATAGAGCGGAGCAAAATAGAGGGCGAGGCAGAGCCGTATGAGCGGCACTACCGCTAGGGCCAGCGGTACTACGGTTGGCAGCGGCGGAACTGTCGCTTGGCCCAGCGGTACTACCATTGGGACCGCGCACAGAGAGGAGGGCCATTGACCGACACTAGGGGCTGTGGTAGCCGTGGTACTACCACACACGAGCGGCACTACCGCTCCTACTGCCGCTACTACTATCGCTGAACCCGACACGAGAAAACCACGTCTCGAGTCGAGGCGGTACCAGCGCGGAACCAGAGTCGTACTACCGCTTATGGCCATGGGCGGTACTACCGTTGTGAGACAACGGTACTACCGCTTGTGGCGATACACGGTACTGCCACTCTGGCCCCGCAGTACTACAGCTAGCACCAAACATATGCCACTTCCAAGAAAACAAGTATACTCCAAGGAAAACCAGAACTGCCATAACTTCTGCAAATGAGCTCTGAATCGAGCAAGCTCAAGCTTGTTGGAAACAAGACGACGAGTAAGAAGAGGCAGGGGAGGTATGCCTAACAAATAGAGGAGTGAAACCTCCAACAGAGAAGAACCGACGTAACCTCCAACGTCGAAAACATCATAGAAGATGCGAGTGAACTCCATTTTCGATGAACTCGAGCTTGTCATCAAGATGACCATAAGCTCCAAATCTCACAAAGAGAAGAATCAAACAAGAACCAATAAAGATGATGCAAGGATGCAATGGTTTGAGCTCTCTACGAAAGATATGACTCATTAAGAGCACCCCTTGATAGTACGAAAATCGATCCTATAACCCGGTCTCCCAACTACCACCATGAGACTGGTAAAATACAAAACCTATCAAGGGCAAACCTTTGCCTTGCACATGGTCCACTTTGTTGGGGAACGTAGTAATTTCAAAAAAAATTCTACGCACACGCAAGATCATGGTGATGCATAGCAACGAGAGGGGGAGAGTGTGATCTACGTACCCTTGTAGATCGACAACGGAAGCGTTTGGTTGATGTAGTCATACGTCTCCACGGCCCGACCGATCAAGCACCGAAACTACGGCACCTCCGAGTTCTAGCACACGTTCAGCTCGATGACGATCCCCGGACTCCGATCCAGCAAAGTGTCGGGGAAGAGTTCCGTTAGCACGAGGCGTGGTGACGATCTTGATGTACTACCGTCGCAGGGCTTCGCCTAAACACCGCTACAATATTATCAAGGACTATGGTGGAAGGGGGCACCACACACGGCTGAGAATATGATCACGTGGATCAACTTGTGTCTATGGGGTGCCTCTTGCCTCCGTATATAAAGGATCCAAGGGGGGGGGTGCGGCCGGCCCTAGTAGGAGGCGCGCAGGAGGAGTCCTACTCCTACCGGGAGTAGGACTCCCCTCCCTTTCCTTATCTAATTAGGAGAGGGGGAAGGAAGGGAGCGAGGAGAGGGGGGGGGGCGCCGCCCCTCCCTCCTTGTCCAATTCGGACTAGGGGGAGAGGGGGAGCACGGCCTGCCCTGGCAGCCCCTCCTCTTCTCCACTTTAGGCCCATGAGGCCCATTAACCCCCCAGGGGGTTCTGGTAACCCCCCGGTGCTCCGGTTTTATCCGAAACTTCCCCGGAACACTTCCGGTGTTCGAATATAGCCGTCTAATATATCAATCTTTATGTCTCGGCCATTTGGAGACTCCTCGTCATGTCCGTGATCACATCCGGGACTCCGAACTAACTTCGGTACATCAAAACTCATAAACTCATAATATAACTGTCATCGAAAACCTTAAGCGTGCGGACCCTACGGGTTCGAGAATAATGTAGACATGACCGAGACACGTCTCCGGTCAATAACCAATAGCGGAACCTGGATGCTCATATTGACTCCTACATATTCTACGAAGATCTTTATCGGTCAGACCGCATAACAACATACGTTGTTCCCTTTGTCATCGGTATGTTACTTGCCCGAGATTCGATCGTCGGTATCTTAATACCTAGTTCAATCTCGTTACCGGCAAGTCTCTTTACTCGTTCTGTAATACATCATCTCACAACTAACTCATTAGTTGCAATGCTTGCAAGGCTTATGTGATGTGCATTACCGAGAGGGCCCGAAGATACCTCCCCGACAATCGGAGTGACAAATCCTAATCTCGAAATACGCCAACCCAACATGTACCTTTGGAGACACCTATAGAGCTCCTTTATAATCACCCAGTTACGTTGTGACGTTTGGTAGCACACAAAGTGTTCCTACGGCAAACGGGAGTTGCATAATATCATAGTCATAGGAACATGTATAAGTCATGAAGAAAGCAATAGCAACATACTAAACGATCGGGTGCTAAGCTAATGGAATGGGTCATGTCAATCACATCATTCTCCTAATGATGTGATCCCGTTAATCAAATAACAACTCTTTTGTTTATGGTTAGGAAACATAACCATCTTCGATTAACGAGCTAGTCAAGTAGAGGCATACTAGTGACACTTTGTTTGTCTATGTATTCACACAAGTATTATGTTTCCGGTTAATACAATTCTAGCATGAATAATAAACATTTATCATGATATAAGGAAATAAATAATAACTTTATTATTGCCTCTAGGGCATATTTCCTTCAGTCTCCCACTTGCACTAGAGTCAATAATCTAGTTCACATCGCCATGTGATTTAACAACAATAGTTCACGTCACCTGTCGGGGAAACTGATCCACGAACACCTATGGGGCTGGCGGACCGGGCCCCTTTCGGTTCGGCAGGGGGGCGGAGATCACACGAAGAGCAGATCGAGGCGAAGCACACGAGCAGTTTACCCAGCTTCGGAGCTCTCCGGAGAGATAACACTCCTACTGCTGCTTGTTTGATTATCTTGTGTTCTTGCTCCAGAGAGAGAGCGTAGTTTTTTTCTGGGTTCCGAACCAGTCGAACCTCGCGAACCCCCTCTACGTTGCGCATGGGCCTCCTTTTATACGCTAAAGGGGTCACCGACAGGTGGCAACGCAGAGAAGGGTACAAATGTAAAAAGTGAGGTGATTGGTACAGTTACTTGTACAGTGCACCCTACCTAACCCTGACGGCAGGGGACAAGGGCATTAAATGCCCGTCTGAGTCGCCCAAACAGTGCAGAAAAGGACCGTTAGGGGCGCCATCGTTCGCCACGATGGCGATCTTGTCAGCTTCGCATGCCACTGCGCACCGCTGGCTGCACAGCCTCCCGCCACACGCGCCTGGAGAGGCCCCCAGAGCGACACGTTGGTGGATGCGCTGGAGCGTGGGCACAGAGTGGCCACCTGCCGCGGCAAGCGCCTTGCCGCTGCTGTTATCTTGTCGGGTCCGGAAGCTTGTCGCTCACCGGGCCTCGAGGTACCTTGGTTGGTCCTCCCGGCAAGCTCCTCTTGCCGGGGCCTTGTTGCCTTGCCGGAGCGCGTGACACGTCGCGGCAAGTTCCTTGGAGTGCCTTGGTTGGCCTTCCCGGCAAGCTCCTCTTGCCGGGGCCTTGTCTCCTGAGCTTAAATACTTTGTTCTTGAATGGCTCCAAGGGAACCACGGAGGATCTTGGCGTTCGCCCGGCAAGCCTTGCCGCGGGGGGGCTGCAACTGCCTGTGCACAAGTTCGGGGTACTAGGGTACCCCTATTCTAGTACACCGACAGGAGCCCCCGGGCCTGGGCCAGACACGGTGCCGAGCGCTGTTGGGTCAGGCCCAAGACAGGGCACGGGCACACGCAGACTGGGCCATGCCAAATCTCGCTCCGTATCCACGGCGCTCTCCCCTAACGGCACGCGTCGAATGCGGCGTCGTGGGAGAGATCGTGGGTGGTTCTTTATTCGGAAGGGCGAAACGTCCGCCCCGTCCCTCTTTATAAGCAAAGGAAACAGGGGCAGTTCGTTCCCCCTTGTTGGTTGCTACTACTCCATCTTCACGAACCTCCACCGCTCCCCCCTTCTTCTTGAAGCCGAGAGAGCAGCGCTCCGCCCCCCATTGCCACCAGGATCACCAACGCCGTCGACCTCCCCCACCACCTCTGCCATGGCTCCGAAAGCCGACAAGGGAAAGGGCGTGAAGTCGGCCGAGGCGCAGCGGCTCGCGGCGCTGCGGAAGGAGCGGGCGATCTTCTCCCCCCAGCTCGGCGCGAAGGAGCTGAGGGAGTACTTCTACCTCTTTTGGGCGACGGAGACGCGGGCGCATCCGCGCACGAGGGTACTCCCGGCTGCTGCTTCGGAACTGGCTCCAAACGGGTACCCATTCTTTGCGCTGTTCTTCTATTGCGGGCTCTGCCCGCCCTTCTCGGAGTTCTTCTGCGATATCATGAACACCTACGGCTTCCGCCTCCTTGATTTCACCCCCAACGCCGTTCTGACCATGGCAGTTTTCGCACATTTGTGCGAAAACTTTGTCGGAGTCCACCCCAATGTTGCCCTTTTCCGCCACTTCTTCATACCTCGGGTAGAGAGAGGAGAGCCGCTTGCCGGAGGGATCGCCTGGATCTCGAGAGTCGGCAAGAAGGAGGCGTACTTGGAGGGTGAGCTCCGCAGCAAGTGGGAGGAGTGGAGAGCGGAGTGGTGCTGGATCGTCGAGGAGAATCCGCAGCCCTTCACCGCCGTGCGCCAAGCTCCAATAGTGCGCGGCAATGACTGGAGCAACGTGGCCCCGGAAGACGAGAGGCTGAAGATCGCCATTACTAGGATCCTTCGCCTCAGGCTTGCCGGGCTCACTGTAGGTGCTGTAGGCGCAGATTTCCTCTGCCGCCGCATCGCCCACCTGCAGGAGAGGGGGAGGCCCGCCTGGGAATTCAAGAACTCGGCGGACATCATGAGGCTGCGGCCGGGCCTCAACTACAACTTCACCGTCATGGAGCTGGATGCAATACTCCTGGAGTTGTTCAAACGCGATCCCCAGCACCCATTCACGCTGGCGAGGGGCGTCGTTCCATTGTGCAATAATTCTTCGCTTGACCGGATCCGCGCCATGATGCCGTTGTGCGATTCACACGGAATCGTTCCAACTTGGCAAGAGCCTGCGGATGACGTCGTGCAAGCGTTCTTCGACAACTTGGAAGAAGTGCCGGTCCGTGCTGACGAGCAGAAGAGCCTCACCCGTGACACCACCGACGAGGAGCTACAGCGCATCGCCACTAGGGCGGAAGAGGTTGCGGCCGCAGCTGCCGCGGGCGCGTTCGGGTTCACTGTGGAGGAGGCGGAGGCGGCAGAGGCGGCAAACCTCGCCGAGCGCGTGGAGTTCATTGGCGAGGAAGAGCCTGCCGGCTCTAAAGCTGAGCCGAGCGAGGCCGGCGAGGAAGAGCCCGAGCCTTCAGAAAACTTGCCGCAGGCGGAGCCCCCGGCCCCGCCAAGAAGGCGTCTTCGCAGGGCCGCGGACATAGCGGGGCGGCAGCCGGGTCAACAGCCGCCGAGCCGTGCGACACGCTCTACCGCGGCAAGCAATGTTGCCGCGGGAGCGCCTCACGCAGCAGCGACAACTGGAGCGGGATCTTCCCGGGCCACCGCCACCGCCCCCGCCAAGCGGGCAAGGGATGCTACTCCTCCGCCTTGCCGCACCGGAG
This sequence comes from Triticum dicoccoides, assembly GCF_002162155.2. Classification (NCBI taxonomy): domain Eukaryota; kingdom Viridiplantae; phylum Streptophyta; class Magnoliopsida; order Poales; family Poaceae; genus Triticum; species Triticum dicoccoides. Next base: position 665,451,967 of record NC_041382.1, on the reverse strand, counting down.
GGGAGCCGGACTTCGATCTTTTCGCGCTCAGCTCCGACGAGGAGGAAGAAGAGTAAGTTTCTTTGGAGCTCTTGTAGTTCTTCAATCTTGCTATTTTTATCTTGTATCTGACTTGCTTCAATCTGGACTCCTTTCTTTTCAGGACGCTGGCCCAGAGAGCGGCGAAGAGGGCCAAGGCCGCGGTGATTGTCATTGAAGATGACCCCACCGTGTCAGCAGGGGGTGGGTCCGAGACCACCTTGACGGACCCGGCAACCACTCCTCAAAGCAGCCCCCAGCGCAGCCCCCAGCGTAAGTTCATAGTTAGCTTTCTGCTGTCAGGCGCGCATGAGTGCTTTTTCCTTTGTTGATATCTTGCTTGTTGATTTGTGTAGGAGCAGAGCAGCCATATCAGGAGCGCCCGGAAGCTGGTCCCGAAGTGCCATCTGCTTCGACTACGCCGCTAAGGGAGGAGTCCCGATAAGGGAGCGCTCTCCGGCAAGGGAGAACTCTCCGGCAAGGGGCAGCACCGTCGATCCTGCGGCGGCCGAGACCGCAACTGCAGATCTTGGCACAGGTAATTCACTTGTCCAAAAACTTTCCCTTGGGTTCTTCTTCTTCTGATTTTCTTCTCTTGGATTTTTGATTGATTTTTCTCCCTTCTTCGTTCTTCAGACCCATCTGCTGCTGAGCCAATGGAGACAGAGGGCGCCGGCGAGGAAGGCGCACATGGCAGCACCAACGACGCCGCCGCCAATGAAGAAGGGGCCGGTGCTGATGAGACCGCCGGCGAGGAGGCCGCCAAGGCTGCCGCCGCAGAAGCCGGCGAGGGGTCGGGCGATCGCACTGACGACCCTGAGGCCGCAGGAGCGCCAGGCGCTGCGCCGACCGCCGATCCCTCTGCCGCTGCTGCGGAGCCGGGCTCCGAGGAGCCCCAGCCCGACGCCTACTTGAAGGCCGGCGACGATATCTTCACCAAGCTACCCTAGGCGTCGAGCTGCAGGGCGCCGGTCGAGGGGGAAACTTTCGATGAGGAGGTGCTCGCCTCCGCTGGACTGTCGTTGGTCGACGCGCCCAGCAGCAGCAGTGGCGAGCCTGAGGAGGAGCAGCTGCTGCGGAGGCTGCTGTCACTCTATCGCGCGCGGCAAGCCAAGCTGGCTTCCCGGGAAGCGCTTGTCGCGAAGGCAGGAGTTGATATGGAGAAGCGCGCGAAGGAGCTCCGGGGCCATAATCAAGAAGCTCTCCGGTCCCTGGCACAGGAGCGGGAGCGACTCGCCGAGGAGCGCACGGCCTTCCTTCTCGAGAAGGCCGAAGCTGAGGAGGAACAAAGGCTGGCCGCTGAGAAGCAGTCTGCGCGAGAAGGCGAATTGGTGCAGCGGAAGGCCAACCTCGACAGCTACGAGGAGGAGCTTGCTGAGCGTGAGCAAGCACTTGGCGGGGCGCTCAAGGAAGCAAAGGACGCTGCCGCAATCGCAGAGGCCGCCAAGAAAGAGCTGGAGGAGAAGGTGGCGCAGCTGGAGGCCAACATCGGGAAGAGCGGCGAGGAGCTTGCCGCGCTCAAGCGTGAGCGTGAGAAGGATGCTGCCGCCCACGGTGAGCTGCAAGGTCTTCTCGCTGAGAGGGGCAAGGAGCTCAGCGCCGCCAAGGATTCCAATGCAGACCTGGAGTTGAAGCTGGCCACGCTGACGCAGACGCTGGAGTCCGCCAAGGAGCGGGAGAAGACCTTGTCGGAGAAGGTCAAGGCTGACAAGGCGCTGCTGGAGAGCATCGCAGTTACCCAGAACTCATTCAGAGATACTGTGGAGCACTGGACCGGGGGTCTGGTGAACATTGCCGCAGTCATCGACGAGGAGCTGGCGCAGCTGGGGATGGAGGACTTTGGGTATCCCTCCGACGAGAATCTCCAACCCAGCGCCAAGCTCAGCCTATTCTTCAAGGGCGTGGCGACGGCACTCTAGCGGCTCCGGGAGAGGATCCCAAAGCAGCTGGCCGACGAGTCCCGCAGAATCTGCGCCGGGGTTCTCCAGAAGGTGCTGATGAAGGTGGCCTTCCGTAATCCAGGCCTCAGCTTCACCAACGTCCTCAAGTCCTTGCCGCCAGACGCCGATCGGGACACACTCAAGGCCCTTGTCGCACCCATTGTGGACAAGGTGAGCGAGATCAAGAGGGTTGAGGGTGATCGCGTAGACTAGGCCGCCCATTCCTTCTTTTCCCTTGTCGCTGCTAATCATGTTATGAAAATAGTCTGTTAGAGCTGCGACAAGTTATCTTGTAATATAACTTTATTTCTGTTATCAATTGCTATGTTATTTCCTCTACTAGATTCCTTCCTTTGTATGTTTTTACCCTACGCTTCTAGGGAACTTGTCGGCGCAGGCACCCGAGCCGCGAGCGCTGAGTGCGGAACGTCAGCAGCCTGCTGGCGGCGCCGCTTCCGACAAGAAACCTTGTCGCGACTAGATGCAGCACACTTAAGTTGTTGAGCGGACTCGAAACAAAGTAAGGGCGCAACTAGCCACGAGTTGGTTCCTCCGCGCACAGGTTTTCCATACAAAGCAGGGTCGTTCGAGGAAGATAACTCAGAAATTTAAAAACTGATTGCTCAAACTTTGGCAACTTAGCTTTTCTATCGTTTGCTTCCCGGCAAGGCGAAACTTTGCTTGAACGACGCCTGGTCCATACCACAATCTTCTCCTTCCCCCCGGCAAACTTGTGTGCGATGGATCCTTCTTTTCCTTTGTTGAAAAGAAGAAAGAAGAGAAAATAATGATATGGAGCCCTTCGGCTCGTTATTGCTTACCGGACGTAGGTGCTGCACAAAGTGTCAGATAACGCATGCAAGAAAGAAATTAATGCATGAAATGGACAAGTTGTGCGGAGCACATGGGGTTTTATTTATGCACGGGATCTGCGCCCGACTTTGTACAAAGGATTACATGCAACAGCGGCAAGACTTGTACAAAAGGTGGTCGCCGGAACGGGTTCCGGCAACCGCGCCTTATGGGAAAAACTTACGAAGATGTTCTATGTTCTAGGAGTTGCTCACCGGAATGCCATCTTCGGTCTCAAGGTGGACAGCGCCGGGCCTAGTGACTCGTTTCACCCGATAAGGGCCTTCCCACTTTGGCGTCAACTTGTTGGAATTCTTGGCGGACTGAACGCGCCGAAGAACAAGGTCGCCTTCCTCGAAGCTTCTGGCCTTAACTTTGCGGCTATGGTAGCGGCGCAAAGCTTGCTGGTATCGAGCAGCTCGTACAGCAGCCTGAAGATGATCTTCCTCAAGGAACAGCGCGTCGTCTTGTCGCAGCTGTTCTTGCTCAAGCTCATCATAAGCGAGCACTCGAGGCGATCCGTATACGAGTTCCATGGGGAGAACTGCCTCTGCTCCATAGACTAGAGCGAAAGGCGTCTGGCCAGTGGCTTGATTTGGCGTCGTTCTGATCGACCAAAGAACCATCGGCAGCTCCTCGATCCAGTTTCTTCCGCACTTGCGCAGCCTGTCGAAAGTTCTGGTCTTGAGCCCGCGCATCACTTCAGCATTTGCCCTCTCTGCTTGACCGTTGCTTCTCGGATGAGCAACAGAAGCGAAGCAGACCTTGGCGCCAAGGTCTTGGACGTACTGCATGAAGGTGCGGCTCGTGAATTGCGTGCCGTTGTCGGTGATGATCCTGTTAGGGATCCCGAAACGGCAAACAATTGACCTGAAGAACTTGACTGCTGACTGTGCTGTCACCTTCCTCACTGGCTGCACTTCCGGCCACCTTGTGAACTTGTCGATTGCGACGTACAAGTACTCAAAGCCCCCGACAGCTCGGGGGAAAGGGCCGAGGATATCGAGCCCCCAGACCAAAAATGGCCAGGATAAATGGATCGTCTGGAGAGCTTGAGCTGGCTGGTGTATCTGTTTGGAGTGGAACTGGCACGCTTCACACTTGGTTACTTGTGCAGTTGCATCCTGGAGGGCTGTCGGCCAAAAGAAACCTTGCCGGAAAGCTTTGCCGGCAAGTGCTCTTGCGCCAATGTGGTGGCCACATATGCCTCCATGTATCTCTGCCAACAGCTTTTGTCCATCTTCCCGTCAAATACACTTCAATTTCACACCGTTGAGTCTTCTTCTGTACAGTATGCTATCGACAAACTGGTACATACTTGACTGCCGGGCTACTTTTTCCGCTTCTTCTTGCTCTTCGGGAAGTTCTCCTGTCTGAAGGAAATGGACAATCTGCTGTGCCCATGCTGGAGCTTGTGGCTCGACAACAAGGACTAAAGGAACATCTGCTGCTGCGGGAACATCCGCTTCTACGGCAAGGACTTGCGGCCCTGCCGGAGCTTGATGTTCCCCGGCAAGCTTGCCGGAGCAAAACTTGTCGGGAGCGTCTGCTTCAACGGAACAAACCATAAGGCTTGCCGGAGCAGACTGCCCCTCAGCATTCTTGGTGTTGATCTTGGGGACCTTCTTGGCGGCGGCTTCGGGGAGCTCTGCCGGAAAGTATTCACCAGAAACCAACTTCCTCTTCTTGCTTTGTCCAGTTGATGGTGTTACGGATGGTTGAGTCAACTTGAGCACAAAGATCCCTGGTTCCACAGGTAACTTTAGTGCGGCGCACTTTGACAGGCCATCAGCAATGTCATTCTGAGCTCTTGGGATATGCTCCATCTGTAGGCCGTCAAAGTGCTCTTCTAGCTTCCTCACTTCATCAACATATGCTTCCATCAATGGACTTTGGTAGTTCTTGTTCACTTGGCGGACGACAAGCTGTGAGTCACCCCTGACAATGAGCTTCTTGATCCCAAGGTCTGCTGCGATTCTGAGACCGGCAAGCAATCCTTCATACTCTGCAGTATTGTTGGTTGCTTGCTCCTTGGGAAAGTGCATCTGGACTACGTACTTGAGGTGCTCTCCGGTGGGCGCGACAAGCAGCACGCCCGCACCGGCGCCTTGCAGCGAGAAGGCACCATCAAAGTACATCAGCCACTCTTTGCTTGCCTCTTTGACGGGGATGCTCGTCTCTGGAATTTCTTCATCTGGTGTTGGCGTCCATTCTGCTATGAACTCTGCCAATGCTCTGCTTTGGATAGTTGAGGTGCTCTCAAACTTGAGGCCAAAGCTTGACAGTTCCAGCGCCCACTCGACAATCCTGCCTGTCGCTTCTGGATTTTGCAGTATCCTCTTCAGCGGAAAGCGAGTGACGACTGTGATCTCATGTGCTTGGAAGTAATGGCGCAGCTTTCTCGAGGCCATGAGGAGGCCGAAAAGCAACTTCTGCACACCAGAGTACCTTGATCTAGCCCCCTGTAGAAGGGAACTGACAAAGTAAACTGGACGCTGCACCATTCTCTTCTGCATCTTATCATGCTCCTGCGCAGATCCATCTCTGTCGGGACCAGAGCTTGTCGGCGAAGCCCCCTGCTTGTCGCTGGATGCATCTGCCGTGGTTGCTGGCTCATCATCTGCCTCCCTCTCCGCCACTAACGCAGCACTAACCACTTGATTGGTTGCCGCTATATACAGCAGCAACTTCTCTTGCGACTTAGGTGCGACAAGCGTTGGAGTGGAGGACAGATATCTCTTCAAGTCCTGCAGCGCAGCCTCCGCCTCCGGAGTCCATTTTATTGGACCTGCCTTTTTCAAAATTTTGAAAAAAGGCAGGGCGCGCTCAGCAGATCTAGAGATAAACCTGCTGAGAGCAGCCACGCAACCGGCAAGCCTTCGTACGTCCTTGACACGCTTTGGTGCTTCGATCTGCTCAATGGCCTTGATCTTGTTGGGATTGGCTTCAATTCCCCGCTGAGACACGAAGAACCCGAGAAGCTTGCCGGAAGGGACGCCAAATACGCACTTCTCAGGGTTAAGCTTGAGGTTGATCTTGCGCAGATTTGCAAATGTCTCGTCTAAATCTTGAATCAGGGTCGCCCTGTTCTTGCTCTTGACCACTATGTCATCCATGTAGGCTTCCACATTTCTGTGCATCTGCGGCTCAAAAGCGTGGTGGACTACCCTTGCGAATGTTGAACCAGCATTCTTCAAACCGAAAGGCATCCATACGAAGCAGTACGTGCCACACGGGGTGATAAATGCGGTTTTCTCTTCATCCTCTTCTGCCATGAAGATCTGATGGTATCCTGAGTATGCATCAAGAAATGAAAGCAAATCACATCCGGCTGTGGAGTCAACAATTTGGTCAATGCGCGGCAAGGGAAATGGGTCTTTGGGACAAGCTTTATTAACATCAGTGAAGTCAATACAAAGCCTCCATTTCCCATTAGCCTTGCGCACGACAACAGGATTGGCCAACCACGTGGGATGGAGCACTCCTCTGACAAGGCCTGCTGCTTCCAACTTCTTGATTTCTTCTGCGATGAATTCTTGGTGCTCCACTGCCTGTTTCCTGACTTTCTGCTTGACGGGCCGCGCATGAGGATAGACGGCAAGGTGGTGCTCAATTACTTTCCTGGGAACACCGGGGATATCAGACGGTTGCCACGCAAACACATCGACATTCGCCCGCAGGAAAGCAACGAGCGCGCTTTCCTATTTGGGGTCAAGAGTGGCGTTGATGGTGAAGGTACCACCAGTGCCGTCCTCCTTGGCAGACACCTTCTTGGTCTCAGGTGGAGCTATCATTTCCTTCTTACACTTGCCGGTGGAGCTCGATGGTGCGTCCTCGACGGTAGCGCAGCACTCTGAAGAGGTGCGCTTGCCGGAGTAGGCATCAGAGCTCTTGCCGGACTTGGTCTTCTTCTTCCCCCCGGGAGCTTCAGCGGCAAGTGTCTTGCGTTCTGCTGCGGCTGCTGCTTCCCGGTAGATCTTGTCGGCACAGATAAGAGCATCCTTCTTGTCGCCAGGGACAGAGATGACACTTATCGGGCCTGGCATTTTCAGTATGTTGTACGCATAGTGAGAGGCTGCCATGAACTTGGCGAGTGCCGGACGGCCAAGGATTCCATTGTAAGGTAATGGAAAGTCAGCAACATCAAACGTGACCCTCTCAGTCCTGAAGTTCAGCTCGCTGCCAAATGTTACCGGCAACGTGATCTTTCCCTTCGGCTTGCTCCTTCCCGGGTTGATTCCTTGAAATGTACCGGTCTCTTCGAGCTCGCTGTCAGGGATCTGGAGTTTCTGGAGCACCGCAGAGGAGATCAGGTTCAAGCCGGCCCCGCCGTCCACTAGCATCTTAGTTACCTTGAGGTTGCGGATTGTTGGTGACACCAACATCGGCAAGCACCTGACCGCAGTTATGCGATCAGGGTGGTCCTCAATATCAAAGATGATAGGCGTGCTGGACCATTTCAGAGGCTTGCGTGACTCGACGGGTGGTTCTGCTGCATTAACTTCCCGCACCCACTGCTTGAGCTGATGGTGCGAGGTATGCAGAGAAGCACCACCGTCAACGCACATGACCTCTGTGGCTTTCTGGAACTCCTGCTCATCAGTCTCCTCATCATCCATGTGTTCATCGTCGTCGTCATCTTCATCCTTGTCGCGGCCGCGAGGAGGTCTGTCTCCTTGCCGCTGCTTGGCCTTGCCGCGGCGTCCTCCTCGGCCGGGACGTTTCTTGCCGGATCCCCCAGCACCTTCCTGGGCCTTCTCCTTGTCGCGCCGCTCGTATTCAGCTTTCTGTTGCTCAACAAACTGCTCGACTTTTTTGTAGCTCTGGAGATCATGGCCCTTGGTACGGTGGATCTTGCAATACTGCTTGTTGGTGCCGTCCTGCTTGTCGGCGACCGCCACCTCCGCGGCAACCTCCTTGCCGGAGTCACCAGCTTTGGCTTTTTTGGTGCCACCACCATTGCCGGACTGCTCAACAACTAGAACCTCTTTGCCTTTCCTCTTCCTGTTGTTCTGCCGCCGGTTTTTCCTTGCCGGGGCAGCATCTTCACTGTCAGATCCTCCCGCTCCTACATTCTCTCCGGGGAGTCTCCTCCCTTCCTCAACATGTGCTCACTTGTCGGCCAGTGCATATAACTCACTGACGTCCCTGATCTTGCACATCGCCATTTCCTCCCGCATCCCGCGGTTTCGCACGTTCTGATGGAACGCGCTGATCACCGCGGCAGGGTGGACGTCTGGGATGTTGTGCTGCACACTGCTGAATCTCTGAATGTACTTGCGTAGGGGCTCTCCTTCCTTCTGGGCGAGCAGATGAAGATCACTCTCCTGGCCATGAGGCTTGTGTCCGCCTGTGAAGGCGCCGACAAACTGATGGCACAGATCAGCCCAAGAGGATATGAAGTTGTCCGGCAAGTGCATGAGCCAGGATCTGACGTTGGGCTTGAGCACCAGCGGGAAGTAGTTGGCAAGGATCTTGTCATCCCGTCCCCCGGCAGCCTGCACCGCAATGGTGTAGATGCTGAGGAACTCCGACGGATGTGTCTTGCCGTCGTACTTCTCCGGTACGTCTGGCTTGAAGTTCTTCGTGCTGGGCCACTGGACTTGCCGCAGCTCACGAGTGAATGCAGGGCAACCTACCGCGTACGGCAGATCGCCTGGTTCCCCTGGCGCATGCATGTCAACAGAGGGCCCAGCGCGCTTGTCGGATTGACGTCGCGCTTCTCTTCGGCGCTCGATGCGAGTTCGAGCGTCTTCTTGTTATCGATCATGAAGAACTTGGCGCTGATCGCGACGAGCTCGTGGATCCGAAGATGTGGTGGAGTCGCTGTCGAGGTGGATCCGGCGAGTCGGCGATCTTGGCCTTCGGGGTGGTGATTGCATGGTAGTTGCACCTCCACCCGTTTCGTCGCCACCGGCTCGCGCCCGGCAACCCTGCCGCGGCGGCGACGCGCTCGGCCGCCATGGAGTGTCGCCGTTGGCATAGCCGATGAGACTCTGAATGGTGGCCCTCCATTCGTCGATCTTGTCCGACGTCGGAGGGTAATCTAGGAGCAGTTGAGCTCGCGCCAAAGCTTCTACTGGAGTGGTGGGTGGCAGTGGCGGACGGCGCAAGGAGCGGGACGTGCTCGAACTTCTAACTATGTTAGAAGGAGCAGTATCCCGTCCAGGCGACCGTGCCCCGCTCGTGCCAGCACGCTGGCGTGCATGCTGGTCTTGAGCGCCCCGAGATCCACCGGCTTGGTCTTGGCCCATCATGCGTATGGCACTGCGAGTGCCATGACGCTGTTGGTCTTGCGCCTCCTGAGAGTGGCGCGGAACATGTACAGTCGCCGAGGTTTGTGCAGCCTTGTCCTTGGACCTGTCAGCATCATAAGCTTCCTCGTCGACGTCCATTCTTCCGTCGGCGTCCATTCCACCACCCGTTTTCTCCAATGGTGGCGCAAGTGACGTGGATGGAGCAGCTGTCGCCGAAGTCTTCTTCTTCGGTGGCATGTTGATGAAGGGAATGAAGATCTAGCTCATGTGAACGCCGGATCAGGTTCACACAATCTCGACGCCCCCTACCTGGCGCGCCAAAGATGTCGGGGAAA
>NC_041382.1:665404187-665442261 GCF_002162155.2 Triticum dicoccoides | reverse complement strand
GCAGATCAAGGCGAAGCACACGAGCAGTTTACCCAGCTTCGGAGCTCTCCGGAGAGATAACACTCCTACTGCTGCTTGTTTGATTATCTTGTGTTCTTGCTCCAGAGAGAGGCGTAGTGTTTTTCTGGGTTCCGAACCAGTCGAACCTAGCGAACCCCCTCTACGTTGCGCATGGGCCTCCTTTTATATGCTAAAGGGGTCACCGACAGGTGGCAACGCAGAGAAGGGTACAAATGTAAAAAGTGAGGTGGTTGGTACAGTTACTTGTACAGTGCACCCTACCTAACCCTGACGGCAGGGGACAAGGGCATTAAATGCCCAAATAGTGCAGAAAAGGACCGTTAGGGGCGCCACTGTTCGCCACGATGGCGATCTTGTCACCTTCGCATGCCACTGCGCACCGCTGGCTGCACAGCCTCCCGCCACACGCGCCTGGAGAGGCCCCCAGAGCGACACGTTGGTGGATGCGCTGGAGCGTGGGCACAGAGTGGCCGCCTGCCGCGGCAAGCGCCTTGCTGCTGCTGTTATCTTGTCGGGTCCGGAAGCTTGTCGCTCACCGGGCCTCGAGGTACCTTGGTTGGTCCTCCCGGCAAGCTCCTCTTGCCGGGGCCTTGTTGCCTTGCCGGAGCGTGTGACGCGTCGCGGCAAGTTCCTTGGAGTGCCTTGGTTGGCTTTCCCGGCAAGCTCCTCTTGCCGGGGCCTTGTCTCCTGAGCTTAAATACTTTGTTCTTGAATGGCTCCAAGGGAACCACGAAGGATCTTGGCGTTCGCCCAGCAAGCCTTGCCGCGGGGGGGCTGCAACTGCCCGTGCACAAGTTCGGGGTACTAGGGTACCCCTATTCTAGTACACCGACATCACCATGTGATTAACACCCATAGTTCACATCGATATGTGATCAACACCCAAAGGGTTTACTAGAGTCAGTAATCTAGTTCACATCGCTATGTGATTAACACCCAAAGAGTACTAAGGTGTGATAATGTTTTGCTTGTGAGATAATTTTAGTCAACGGGTCTGTCACATTCAGATCCGTAAGTATTTTGCGAATTTCTATGTCAACAATGCTCTACACCGAGCTACTCTAGCTTATTGCTCCCACTTTCAATATGTATCTAGATCGAGACTTAGAGTCATCTAGATCTGTGTCAAAACTTGCATCGACGTAACTTTTTACGACGAACCCTTTTTGTCACCTCCATAATTGGGAAATATTTCCTTATTCCACTAAGGATAATTTTGACCGCTGTCCAGTGATCTACTCTTAGATCACTATTGTACTCCCTTGCTTAACACAGTGTAGGGTATACAATAGATCTGGTACACAGCATGGCATACTTTATAGAACCTATGGCTGAGGCATAGGGAATGACTTTCATTCTATTTCTATCTTCTGCCGTGGTCGGGCTTTGAGTCTTACTCAATTTCACACCTTGCAACACAGGCAAGAACTCTTTCTTTGACTATTCCATTTTGAACTACTTCAAAATCTTGTCAAGGTATGTACTCATTGAAAAAACTTATCAAGCGTCTTGATCTATCTCTATAGATCTTGATGCTCAATATGTAAGCAGCTTTACCGAGGTCTTTCTTTGAAAAACTCCTTTCAAATATTCCTTTATGCTTTCCAAAAAATTATACATTATTTCCAATCAACAATATGTTGTTCACATATACTTATCAGAAATGTTGTAGTGCTCCCACTCACTTTCTTGTAAATACAGGCTTCACCGTAAGTCTGTATAAAACTATATGCTTTGATCAACTTATCAAAGCGTATATTCCAACTCCGAGATGCTTGCACGAGTCCATAGATGGATCGTTGGAGCTTGCATATTTTGTTAACACCTTTAGGATTGACAAAACCTTCTGGTTGCATCATATACAACTCTTCTTTAAGAAATCCATTAAGGAATGCAGTTTTGTTTATCCATTTGCCAGATTTCATAAAATGCGGCAATTGCTAACATGATTCGGACAGACTTAAGCATATATACGAGTGAGAAAATCTCATCGTAGTCAACGCCTTGAACTTGTCGAAAACCTTTTGCGACAATTCTAGCTTTGTAGATAGTAACACTACTATCAGCGTCCGTCTTCCTCTTGAAGATCCATTTATTTTCTATGTCTTGCCGATCATCGGGCAAATCCATCAAATTCCATACTTTGTTCTCATACATGGATCATATCTCAGATTTTATGGCCTCAAACCATTTCGCGGAATCTGGGCTCATCATCGCTTCCTCATAGTTCGCAAGTTCGTCATGGTCTAGTAACATGACTTCCAGAACAGGATTACTGTACCACTCTGGTGCGGATCTCACTCTGATTTACCTACGAGATTCGGTAGTAACTTGATCTGAAGTTACATGATCATCATCATTAGCTTCCTCACTAATTGGTGTAGTAGTCACACGAACAGATTTCTGTGATGAACTACTTTGCAATAAGGGAGCAGGTACAGTTACCTCATCAAGTTCTACTTTCCTCCCACTCACTTCTTTCGAGAGAAACTCCTTCTCTAGAAAAACTCCGAATTTAGAAACAAAAGTCTTGCCTTCGGATTTGTGATAGAAGGTGTACTCAACAGTCTCCTTTGGGTATCCTATGAAGACATATTTCTCCGATTTGGGTTTGAGCTTATCAAGATGAAACTTTTTCATATAAGCATCACAATCCCAAACTTTAAGAACGACAACTTTGGTTTCTTGCCAAACCACAGTTCAAATTGTGTCATCTCAACGGACTTAGATGGTGCCCTTTTAAACGTGAATGCAGCTGTCTTTAATGCATAACCCCAAAACGATAGTGGTAGATCGATAAGAGACATCATAGATCGCACCATATCTAATAAAGTACGGTTATAATGTTCGGACACACCATTATGCTGTGGTATTCCAGGTGGCGTGAGTAGTAAAACTATTTCACATTGTTTTAACTGAAGGCCAAACTCGTAACTCAAATATTTTACCTCTGCGATCATATCGTAGAAACTTTTATTTTCTTGTTACGATGATTCTCCACTTCATTCTGAAATTCTTTGAACTTTTCAAATATTTCAGACTTGTGTTTCATTAAGTAGATATACCCATATCTGCTCAAATCATCTGTGAAGGTCAGAAAATAATGATACCCACCGCGAGCCTTAACACTCATCGGATCTCATACATCAGTATGTATTATTTCCAATAAGTCAGTTGCTCGCTCCATAGTTCCGGAGAACGGCGTTTTAGTCATCTTGCCCATGAGGCATGGTTCACAAGCATCAACTGATTCATAATCAAGTGATTCCAAAAATCCATTAGCATGGAGTTTCTTCATGCGCTTTACACCAATATGACCTAAATGGCAGTGCCACAAATAAGTTGCACTATCATTATTAACTTTGCATCTTTTGGTTTCAATATTATGATTATGTGTATCACTATGATCGAGATCCAACGAACTATTTTCATTGGATGTGTAACCATATAAGGTTTTATTCATGTAAACAGAACAACAATTTATTCTCTTACTTAAATGAATAACCGTATTACAATAAACATGATCAAATCATATTCATGCTCAACGCAAACACCAAATAACACTTATTCAGGTTCAACACTAATCCCGAAAGTATAGGGAGTGTGCGATGATGATCATATCAATCTTGGAACCACTTCCAACACACATCGTCACTTCACCCTTAACTAGTCTCTGTTTATTCTGCAACTCCCTTTTCGAGTTACTAATCTTAGCAACTGAACTAGTATCAAATATTGAGGGGTTGCTATAAACACTAGTAAAGTACACATCAATAACATGTATATCAAATATACTTATGTTCACTTTGCCATCATTCTTATCTGCCAATCACTTGGGGTAGTTCCGCTTCCAGTGACCAGTCCCTTTGCAGTAGAAACACTTAGTCTCAGGCTTAGGACCAGACTTGGGCTTCTTCACTTGAGCAGCAACTTGCTTGATGTTCTTCTTGAAGTTCCCCTTCTTCCCTCTGTCCTTTTCTTGAAACTAGTGGTCTTGTCTACCATCAACACTTGATGTTTTTCTCGATTTCCACCTTCGTCAATTTCCGCATTATGAAGAGCTTGGGAATCGTTTCCGTTATCCCTTGCATATCATAGTTCATCACAAAGTTCTACTAACTTGGTGATGGTGACTAGAGAATTCTGTCAATCACTATCTTATCTGGAAGATTAACTCCCACTTGATTCAAGCGATTGTAGTACTCAGACAATCTGAGCACATGCTCACTAGTTGAGCGATTCTCCTCCATCTTTTAGCTATAGAACTTGTTGGAGACTTCATATCTCTCAACTCGGGCATTTGCTTGAAATATTAACTTCAACTCCTGGAACATCTCATATGCTCCATGACGTTCAAAACGTCTTTGAAGTCCAGATTCTAAGCCATTAAGCATGGTGCACTAAACTATCAAGTAGTCATCATATTGAGCTAGCCAAACGTTCATAACGTCTGCATCTGCTCCTGCAATAGGTCTGTCACCTAGCGGTGCATCAAGGACATAATTCTTCTGTGCAGCAATGAGGATAAACCTCAGATCACGGATCCAATCCGCATCATTGCTACTAACATCTTTCAACACAATTTTCTCTAGGAACATATCAAAATAAACACAGGGAAGCAACAACGCGAGCTATTGATCTACAACATTATTTGCAAAATACTACCAGGACTAAGTTCATGATAAATTTAAGTTCAATTAATCATATTACTTAAGAACTCCCACTTAGATAGACATCCCTCTAATCCTCTAAGTGATTACGTGATCCAAATCAACTTAACCATGTCCGATCATCACGTGAGATGGAGTAGTTTCATTGGTGAACATCGCTATGTTGATCATATCTGCTATATGATTCACGCTCGACCTTTCGGTCTCCGTGTTCCGAGGCCATATCTATATATGCTTGGCTCGTCAAGTATAACCTGAGTGTTCTGCGTGTGCAACTGTTTTGCACCCGTTGTATTTGAACGTAGAGCCTATCACACCCGATCATCACGTGGTGTCTCAGCACGAAGAACTTTCGCAACGGTGCATACTCAGGGAGAAAACTTCTTGATAATTAGTGAGAGATCATCTTATAATGCTACCGTCAATCAAAGCAAGATAAGATGCATAAAAGATAAACATCACATGCAATCAATATAAGTGATATGATATGGCCACCATCATCTTGTGCTTGTGATCTCCATCTTCGAAGCACCGTCATGATCACCATCATCACCGGCGTGACACCTTGATCTCCATCGTAGCATCGTTGTCGTCTCGCCAATCTTATGCTTCCACGACTATCGCTACCGCTTAGTGATAAAGTAAAGCATTACAGCGCGATTGCATTGCATACAATAAAGCGACAACCATATGGCTCCTGCCAGTTGCCGATAACTCGGTTACAAAACATGATCATCTCATACAATAAAATTTAGCATCATGTCTTGACCATATCACATCACAACATGCCCTGCAAAACAAGTTAGACGTCCTCTACTTTGTTGTTGCAAGTTTTACGTGGCTGCTACGGGCTTAAGCAAGAACCAATCTTACCTACGCATCAAAACCACAACGATAGTTTGTCAAGTTGGTGCTGTTTTAACCTTCGCAAGGACCGGGCGTAACCACACTCGGTTCAACTAAAGTTGGAGAAACTGTCACCCGCAAGCCACCTATGTGCAAAGCACGTCGGGAGAACCGATCTCGCGTAAGCGTACGCGTAATGTCGGTCCGGGCCGCTTCGTCCAACAATACCGCCAAACCAAAGTATGACATGCTGGTAAGCAGTATGACTTATATCGCCCACAACTCACTTGTGTTCTACTCGTGCATATAACATCAACATATAAAACCTAGGCTCGGATGCCACTGTTGGGGAACATAGTAATTTCAAAAAAATTCCTACGCACACGCAAGATCATGGTGATGCATAGCAACGAGAGGGGGAGAGTGTGATCTACGTACCCTTGTAGATCGACAACGGAAGCGTTTGGTTGATGTAGTTGTACGTCTCACGGCCCGACCGATCAAGCACCGAAACTATGGCACCTCCGAGTTCTAGCACACGTTCAACTCGATGACGATCCCCGGACTCCGATCCAGCAAAGTGTCGGGGAAGAGTTCCGTCAGCACGACGGTGTGGTGACGATCTTGATGTACTACCGTCGCAGGGCTTCGCCTAAACACCGCTACAATATTATCGAGGACTATGGTGGAAGGGGGCACCGCACACGGCTGAGAATATGATCATGTGGATCAACTTGTGTCTATGGGGTGCCTCTTGCCTCCGTATATAAAGGATCCAAGGGGGGGTGCGGCCGACCCTAGTAGGAGGCGCGCGGGAGGAGTCCGACTCCTACCGGGAGTAGGACTCCCCTCCCTTTCCTTGTCTAATTAGGAGAGGGGGAAGGAAGGGAGAGAGGAAAGGGGGCGGCGCCGCCTCTCCCTCCTTGTCCAATTCGGACTAGGGGGAGAGGGGGCGCGCGGCCTGCCCTGGCAGCCCCTCCTCTTCTCCACTTTAGGCCCATGAGGCCCATTAACCCCTGGGGGGTTCCGGTAACCCCCCAGTGCTCCGGTTTTATCCGAAACTTCCCCGGAACAATTCCGGTGTCCGAATATAGCCGTCCAATATATCAATCTTTATGTCTCGACCATTTTGAGACTCCTCGTCATGTCCGTGATCACATCCGGGACTCCGAACTAACTTTGGTACATCAAAACTCATAAACTCATAATATAACTGTCATCGAAAACCTTAAGCGTGCGGACCCTACGGGTTCGAGAATAATGTAGACATGACCGAGACACGTCTCCGGTCAATAACCAATAGCGGAACCTGGATGCTCATCTTGGCTCCTACATATTCTACGAAGATCTTTATCGGTCAGACCGCATAACAACATATGTTGTTCCCTTTGTCATCGGTATGTTACTTGCCCGAGATTCGATCGTCGGTATCTTAATACCTAGTTCAATCTCGTTACCGGCAAGTCTCTTTACTCGTTCCGTAATACATCATCTCACAACTAACTCATTAGTTGCAATGCTTGCAAGGCCTATGTGATGTGCATTACCGAGAGGGCCCAGAGATACCTCTCCGACAATCGGAGTGACAAATCCTAATCTCGAAATATGCCAACCCAACATGTACCTTTGGAGACACCTGTAGAGCTCCTTTATAATCACCCAGTTACGTTGTGACGTTTGGTAGCACACAAAGTGTTCCTCCGGCAAATGGGAGTTGCATAATCTCATAGTCATAGGAACATGTATAAGTCATGAAGAAAGCAATAGCAACATACTAAACGATCGGGTGCTAAGCTAATGGAATGGGTCATGTCAATCACATCATTCTCCTAATGATGTGATCCCGTTAATCAAATAACAACTCTTTTGTTTATGGTTAGGAAACATAACCATCTTCGATTAACGAGCTAGTCAAGTAGAGGCATACTAGTGACACTTTGTTTGTCTATGTATTCACACAAGTATTATGTTTCCGGTTAATACAATTCTAGCATGAATAATAAACATTTATCATGATATAAGGAAATAAATAATAACTTTATTATTGCCTCTAGGGCATATTTCCTTCACACTTGAGCTAGATGATGACGATCTTGACTCCCTCAAGTTGGACAACCTTTCTTGATTGCGTTGGCTCGATGAAGACTAGTTGATTGCTCCCCCATACTCCACTATGGGTGAGCCACTCTTCCGCACATCTTCACAAGTCCATTGTCACCACAATGGACGACAAGCTTCAAGCGTTTGATCTCTTCGTGATGCTCCACTTGAACTTGCACACCGCAGCCTAACCCCACAAAGAACTCTCACATAGACCATGGGTTAGTACACAAAGCATAATGGATAATGCTTACCATACCATGGGATCACTTGAATCACTCTTTGTACATAGTCTTGATCAACCTTGAATCTTTCCAACTTTCTCCATTAAGATGATGTCTTGAAGGTAAACATGAATGTTCACAAAATCTTCTTCTTCAAGACATGCTTGCAATAAGCTCAACACTCACATGACCAATCTTTGGATAATTCCTTAAAAGCACCATGGTCAACTCATAAACTCCTTCAAACAAACAAATGGACTTCAAGAAAAATCTATGGACAAATCCTTCAAATAAAACTCAAGGCAATCATTAGTCCATAGAGATTGTCATCAATTACCAAAACCAAACATGGGGGCACTGCATGTTCTTTCAGGAAGGCATTGGGAAGTAATAATTAGATGATGGGTTGCTCGAGTGACAGAAGCTTAAACCCTAGTTTATGTGTTGCTTCGTAAGGGGCTGATTCAGATCCATATGTTTCATTCTATGGTTAGGTTTACCTTAATACTTCTGTTGTAGTTGCGGATGCTTGCAATATGGGTTAATCATAAGTGGGATGCTTGTCCAAGGAAGGATAGTACCCAAGCACCAGTCCACCCACATATCAAATTATCAAAGTACCGAACGCGAATCATATGAGCGTGATGAAAACTAGCTCGACGATAATTCCCATGTGTCCTCGGGAGTGTTTTCCTTTATATAAGAGTTTATCTAGGCTTGTCCTTTGCTACAAAAAGGATTGGGCATCTTGCTGCACCTTATTCACTTTTATTACTTGTTACCCGTTACACATTACCTTATCACAAAACTATCTGTTACCGATAATTTCAGTGCTTGCAGAGAATACCATACTTAAAACTGCTTATCATTTCCTTCTGCTCCTTGTTGGGTTCGACACTCTTACTAAAGGACTACGATAGATCCCCTACACATGTGGGTCATTAAGAATTTTCTCGCGCCATTGCCGGGGAGTGAAGCTGTAACACCCCGGATGTAACTTTCCCTATTTGTACTCAACCTCTTGTCGTTTTCGGCGTTAAGTTATATTTATTTCTCGGGTTCGGGTCTTTGTCTCCGTGTGTTGTTTTCGTTTTCATGCATCTCATATCATGTCATCATGTGCATTGCATTTGCATACGTGTTCATCTCATGCGTTCGAGCATTTTCCCCGTTATCCGTTTTGCATTGCGGCGCTTCGTTCTCCTCCGGTGGTCATTTCTAGCTTTCTTTCGTGTGTGGGGATTAAACATTTCCGGTTTGGACCGAGACTTTCCAAGCGGCCTTGGTTTACTACCGGTAGACCGCCTGTCAAGTTTCGTATCATTTGGACTTCGTTTGATACTCCAACGGTTAACCGAGGGACCGAAAAGGCCTCGTGTGTGTTGCAGCCCAACACCCCTCCAATTTGGCCCAAAACCCACCAAACTCTGCTCCATGTCCTAGAGCGTTCGATCACGATCGCGTGGCCGAAAACCGCACCTCATTTGGACTCTCCTAGCTCCACTTATGCCTATAAATAGCACCCCCATTCCAAATTCCGGATCCCCCTCCCCGAAACCCTAGATCCGCTCCTCCTCGCGCCGCCGGACGTGTCCGGGCGGAGCCGGACAACGTCCGCCGCCACCGCCAGTCACTCCGCGCCCGCCACCTCCCACCGCCGGCCCGGGAGGCCCGAGCCGGGCCCCCGAGGCCCACGCGCGCCCCGCCGCCTGGCGCCGCCGCGCCGGCCGCCGCGGGTCCCCGCCGCTGCCGCCTCGCGCCGCCTTCGGCGGCCGCCTCGCGCCGCCGCCGCCGCCTCCGACCGCCGCCGCCACCACCGGCCCCGGCCGGCCTCTCCTCTCTCCACTCCGGCCACCACGACGCCATCGCCGGCGACCTCGGCTCTGACATGAACAGTGCCGCCGCCGCCTCGGAATCCGTGCAAACCCTAGATCTGGGGTTTTTTTTTCTCTCCAAGTCCTTAAATTTTCAGTCCATTTGCTCCTGTTCGCGGCTCCGTAACTTTGCATCTGTAGCTCCGATTCATGCATATAGCATATCAAAATGTTCATCTCTGAGAGTACATCATTTCATTCCATTGCATCATTTTCATTTGGGTGCATCTTGATGCCCGAAATGCTGTTAGAAGGAGGCTTCGTGAGTTAATTGTCAGATCTACTAGTTCATCTTAGACGTTTGTCATTTTTGCCATGATTATTGTGTGCATTATATGCCTGTGAGTCCTTCATATGTTTTGTTAAGGATTTTGTCTTCTTTCCAGAGGTGCAACCCGTGCATTTTTAGGATGTGTGTGGTGACTTGTGCAAGCTTGCAAAGTGAGGCACCCGGTGAATCTGTTTTCAGGGACTTCGTAGTTTTCACTAAGTCTGGGATTATTTAGTTCATGATGCCATATGTTTAGCTTGTTTCCTAGTGATCCGTGCCTCTTTTGAGGATGATCAGTAAAGGAGTTTTGTTAATCATGTTATGCTCTATCCATCCATGTCTTTGCTTGCAATTATGGAGCACCCTAGCTTGAGTCAATCGAGCTCTACTTTTGCTTTGTTGTGAATCTGGGCAGATCGTCAACTTGTTTGCGATTTTGCCGATGTTATTGTAGTTGATCCGTGCATGCTATGCCATTGTTCTTGCCATGTCTAGCTAGCATTTTGTGCCTTCTTCATGGATGTATGCTTGCCTTGCCATGAATTGCACCGTAGTGAGTGCATCGATCTCGTTTACATGCCTTCGTGAGTTATATTACAGCATGTCTCAGTTTTCACTAAGTCTGAAAACTGATTGTGTTTTAGCTATGTTCGTGTGCCCGTTAGTATATTTTGTGAACCCTTTTGGCCCCAGGTCACTTTGGGTCTTTTGTTAAGCTTGTTGAGTAGATCCATGCCATGTTCTTACTTGTCTTAATCAGGTCATGTATCAAGTTGTTTTGCTGCTCCGAAGAGGGCTTCACGATCTGAAATTTCAGACAACTGTTAATTTCACTAAGTCTGGAATCTGTTTTGCATTTGCGTTTTTGCCATGCTTGTTTGAACCTCATAATGGATGATTTGGCCGTAGCTCAGTGCTAGACTTTTGTTAAACATCTTGTGTGCATCCCCGCCATGTATTTTGTTGTCATGTTTGGGTGCTGTAGCATGTTCTTTTCGTTGCATTTAGTTGCCTACTTGCTGTAAATCGCAGACCGGTGCCAATTTTGAATCGCTTGCCATTTCCAAACCGTAACTCCGATTCCGATGATCTTTATATCGTTTTCAAGCAATTTCATCTCATCTTTCCAGTGGCACACTTGGAATTCCAAGTTGAGGCCAGGTTCATGCATTTCCTGTCATATCTTGCATTTTGCATCCCGCATCGCATCCCGCATAGTATATCATCATTTCATCATATTGCTTGTTCTTGCACGTGGTTGATTATATCCTTGTTGCTTGTTTGTCTTGTTTGGGTAGAGCTGAGAGACGAGTTCGCTAACGAGGAGCCCATTGAGTTTGCTTTTGAGGATCCAGTCAACTCTGACAACTGTGCAGGCAAGATGATCATACCCTCGAAATCACTACTATCTTTGCTATGCTAGTTTGCTCGCTCTTTTGCTATGCCAATGCTATGATGCCTACCTTTTGCTTGTCAGCCCTCCCAATTGCCATGTTGAACCTCTAACCCACCTTGTCCTAGCAAATCGTTGATTGGCTATGTTACCGCTTTGCTCAGCCCCTCTTATAGCGTTGCTAGTTGCAGGTGAAGTTTGGAGCCGTTCCTTGTTGGAACATTTATTTACTTGTTGGGATATCATTATATTTCTATATTATCTTAATGCATCTATATACTTGGTAAAGGGTGGAAGGCTCGGCCTCTCGCCTAGTGTTTTGTTCCACTCTTGCCGCCCTAGTTTCCGTCATATCGGTGTTATGTTCTCGGATTTTGCGTTCCTTACGCGGTTGGGTTATAATGGGAACCCCTTGATAGTTCGCCTTGTTTAAAGCTTTTCCAGCAATGCCCAACCTTGGTCTTACCATTTGCCACCTAGCCTCTTTTTCCCTCGGGTTTTCGGAGCCCGCGGGTCATCTTACTTAAACCCCCCCGGGCCAGTGCTCCTCTGAGTATTGGTCTGACCGAGTAGACTGCGGGGCCACCTCGGGGCAACTTGAGGGTTGGTTTTACTCGTAGGATGTCTCATCTGAGTGTGCCCTGAGAAAGAGATATGTGCAGCTCCTATCGGGATTTGTCGGCACATTCGGGCGGTGTTGCTGGTCTTGTTTTAACCTGTCGAAGTGTCTTGAGTTACCGAGATACCGAGTCTGATCGGAATGTCTTGGGAGGAGGTCTATTCCTTTGTTGACCGTGAGAGCTTGTCGTGGGCTAAGTTGGGACTCCCCTGCAGGGATTGAACTTTCGAAAGCCGTGCCCGCGGTCATGGGCAGATGGGAATTTGTTAATGTCCGGTTGTAGATAACTTGAACCTTAATTAACTAAAATGAATCAACTGAGTGTGTTACCGTGATGACCTCTTCTCGGCGGAGTCCGGGAAGTGGACACGGTGTTGGAGTAATGTTTGCGCAGGTTGCTCTCTAGTTTCTCGCTCGTGCTTTGCCTCCTGTTCTCGCTCTCTTTTGCGTATTAGTTAGCCACCATATATGCTAGTCGCTTGCTGCAGCTCCACATATTTTTGCCTTACCCTTCCTATAAGCTTAAATAGTCTTGATCGCGAGGGTGCGAGATTGCTGAGTCCCTATGGCTCACAGATACTATAACTCCAGATGCAGGTCCAGGTGGTTCCGCTCCAGGTGACGAGTACGAGCTCAAGTGGGAGTTCGATGAGGACTCTCAGCGTTATTATGTTTCCTTTCCCGATGATCAGTAGTGGTGCCCAGTTGGGGGTGATTGGGACCGTGTCGCATGTTGGGTTCTTTTCTATTTTGGCGCCGTAGTCGGGCCATGAGTGTCTGAATGATGGATGTTATTTATGTACTTTGATGTGACGTGGCGAGTGTAAGCCAACTATGTTCTCCCCTTTATTATTCATATTACATGGGATGTTGTGAAGATTGCCTAACTTGCGATATATGCCTTCAATGGGATTATGTCTCTAAGTCGTGCCTCGACAAGTGGGAGCTATAGTCGCATCGAGGGTGTTACAAGTTGGTAATCAGAGCCTTCCCCGACCTTAGGAGCCCCATTGCTTGATCGTGTTTAGCGGCCGAGTTGTGTCTAGAAAAATGTTTTGAGTCTTTTAGGAATTATATATCGGAGAGTTTAGGAATTCTTTTTACTTCCCAGTCTCCTCATCGCTCTGGTAAGGCATCCTGACGTAGAGTTTTGACTCTTCTCTTCTCAAATTTCACTAAAAAAATTTTTAGGATCACGCGAGTATCTTGGAATCGTTCCGATGGCTTATGATGAGAACATTGTCTTGGTGCCTCCTGTCAGGGGTTTAGTGGAAGTGTCCCGGGGAGTTGAGCTGTGAGGTGTTGTCATCATAATTTTATCGTTGTAATTCTGGAATACTTGAGATACGTTCGCCGACATCAAAAATCTCTTTTATGCAGTTCGTTGGTGAGATAACCTCGACGCCACCCAGTACTGGGGCGGGAGTTCGGGAGTATCGCCATAACTTGTATAACGGATGCTTTTCGAAGGTTGAGGTAGACGGCTTCCGAAGGTTTCTTGGTTATGTGTTGAAGGATGGATACAGCTGGATGTAGGAATTGCTAGTTTGGGTGAGATATTATGCTTCCCCTATATCCCCAACACCTGATTGCATAACCGGAAAGGTTCGAGAGTTTCATAGGTGGGAATTCTAGTAGCTCTAGTTCTTCTTCCACGGATATTGGTTTGAGATTGGGATTTCTTACCGATTATTCGTTCTTGATCCGTACCTTGTTGATTTATTTCTCTACCTTAATTCTACGTGGCTTCTCAATTTATGGATAGGTGACCATTTCAAGAGGAATGCATTCGTTCATTTTGTTCGGATGTGAAGACTATATGTTGTAATTTTCATTCCGTTGGATTCAGCTTCAATATTTTTATCTGTCAATGTGCTAATGGTGGTCACCCTCTTCAGGATGGCTCCTCCAACGCGCACAACTCCGAATCCTGATCCGCCACCGCCTCCACCTCCTCCAGAGGCATGGCAAGTTGTGATGGCCGCAACCAATGCAAACACACAGTTGATCATGCAAATTCTCCAAGAGCGCAATCAAGGCAGTCAAGGGAATCAAGGCAGCAATCAAAGTCACTTTGCTACACTCAACCAGTTCCTTTCTAACGGGCCAAAGACTTTCAGCAATTGTGTTGAGGCAACCAATGCTGATGATTGGCTTGTGGATCTGTGTAAGCATTTCGAGTGCAGTAAACTCAGGCCTGAGGACTTTGTCAAGTTCGCTTCCTTCCAACTCAAAGATCAAGCTGCAGAATGGTTCCAGCAGTACAAGGATTCCAGAGGTGGACGTGTTATCACTTGGGATGATTTCCGTCGAGATTTCCGAGCTCATCATATTCCCTAGAGCGTGGTTGAAAGCAAGCGTGAGGAATTCTGCAATCTGAAGCAAGGCACTTTGTCTGTCTATGACTACAACAAGTTGTTCCAGAAGCTTGCCCGCTTTGCCAAGCAGGACGTCCCTGATGAGAAGAGCATGATATATCAGTTCAGGGGTGGTCTCAGAGAAGAAATTCAGCTCGCTCTTGTTCTCCTTGAGCCCTTGAGGTACGATGAGTTCTACAACATGGCTCTGAAGCAAGAGGCTGCTCAGTTGAGGTGTGATGCTTCAAGGAAGCGAGTCAGAGATGTTACTCCTTCTTCCTCTACTCAAGTGGCCAAGCAGCAGAAGTTTTGGCTTCCTCCTCCTCCGTTCCGTCAGCCGTATCAGCAGAAGAGCAAAGGTGGCAGTGGTTCTTCCCACCCACCCAACCCTGGCTTTCAGAACAAGACTTCGTCTCAAGCTCCAAGATCGAGTGCTCCGTATCACCGTCCGCTTTCTGAGGTCATGTGCAACAAGTGCCAACAGAAGGGTCACTATGCCAACAAGTGTCTCAACCAGAGGTGTCTTCCTCCTCCTCCTCCTCCTGTCAGATCGGCAAGTACAGCTATGGTCAAGCATAACCCCAAGCACGCCAAGGTCAATTTGATGAATGCAGCTCAGGCAGAGGACTCGTCAGATGTGATCATGGGTAACCTTCCTGTTAACGATGTTCCTGCAAAAGTTCTTTTTGACACTGGTGCATCGCATTCCTTTTTGTCATGCCCGTTTGCATCGAAGCACAATGTTGATACCGAGATTATGCCCAAAGTCATGCAAGTTGTTTCTCCCGGCAAGCTTTTGACTTCTAGTTTGGTTGCTCCCGTTGTCTCTATCATGTTGGGCGATTACAAGTTTCTCTCTTCTCCGGTGGTTCTTGGTAACTCGGATATTGATCTTATTCTCGGAATGGATTGGCTTTCTAAGCACAAGGCTCAGCTTGATTGTGCAGCCAGGCAAATTCAGTTGACTCATTCGTCTGAGGATGTAATTGTCTTTGCCACTCGGGATAATACTATCCGTCTGTTTTCTCTCAATGAGAAGGGTGAATTGGATGCCATCTCTCAAATTCCAGTCGTTTGCGAATATCAAGACGTCTTTCCAGAAGAGCTCCCAGGAATGCCTCCGCACCGGCCAGTTGAATTCGTTATTGATCTTGAGCCTGGTACGGAACATGTGTGCAAACGTCCTTACAAGCTCGGACCTGAAGAGTTGAAGGAGCTGAAGAAGCAACTTGATGAGCAAGAAAGAATGGGTCTTATCCGGCCTAGTTCTTCTCCGTGGGGTTGTGGTGTTCTTTTTGTGAAGAAAAAGGATGGAACGGACCGACTTTGTGTTGATTACCGTCCAGTGAACAAGAAGACCATCAAGAACAAATACCCACTTCCCAACATCAATGAGCTGTTCGAACAACTCAAAGGTCCCCAAGTATTCTCCAAGCTTGATCTCCGTATGGGTTATCACCAGATTCGCATTCGTGAAGAAGATATTCCCAAGACAGCATTCAGAACAAGCTTTGGTTCATATGAATACACTGTCATGTCTTTTGGCCTCGCCAACGCTCCTCCGACATTCTCTCGCATGATGAACTTCATCTTCAACGCCTACACCAATGACTTCGTTTTGGTCTATCTCAACGACATTCTGGTTTTCTCGAAGAACAAGGAAGATCATGCCAAGCACTTGCGTTTGGTTCTTGATAAGCTCAGGGAACATCAGTTCTACGCCAAGTTCTCCAAGTGTGAATTTTGGCTTGATGAGGTTCTTTATCTTGGCCATATCATCTCTGCCAAGGGC
The DNA here is from genome assembly GCF_002162155.2 of Triticum dicoccoides. Classification (NCBI taxonomy): domain Eukaryota; kingdom Viridiplantae; phylum Streptophyta; class Magnoliopsida; order Poales; family Poaceae; genus Triticum; species Triticum dicoccoides. The sequence continues at coordinate 665,426,094 of NC_041382.1, read as the reverse complement.
ATTGCCGTGAATCCTGAGAAGGTGTCTGCTATTGTGAATTGGGAACCTCCTCAGAACGTGAAGCAACTCCGCAATTTCCTCGGTCTCGCAAGCTATTGCAGAAGATTCGTTGAAAACTTTTCTAAGATCGCGAAGCCTCTCTCTAATCTTCTTCAGAAGCACGTCAAGTACGTTTGGTCTTCGGAGTGTGATATTGCTTTCAACACTTTGAAAGAGATATTGATCACTGCTCCAGTTCTGACTCCACCTGATGAATCCAAGCCATACGAGGTATTTTGTGATGCCTCTCTCCAAGGTCTTGGCGCAGTATTGATGCAAGAGAAGAAAGTTGTTGCTTATACATCTCGCCAGTTGAAGCCTAATGAGAAGAACTACCCCACTCATGATCTCGAGTTGGCGGCAGTTGTCCATGCTCTTTTGACTTGGAGACATCTTCTATTGGGAAGAAAAGTGGACATTTTCACTGATCACAAGAGTCTCAAGTACATCTTCACTCAGCCTAATCTCAACCTCAGGCAAACTCGATGGGTCGAAATGATTCAAGAGTATAATCCGAGTATCGAGTACACTCCAGGCAAGGCTAATGTGATTGCTGACGCTTTGAGCAGAAAAGCGTATTGCAACAGTCTGATTCTTAAGCCTTATCAACCCGAGCTTTGTGAAGCTTTTCGCAAACTTAATCTACAAGTTGTTCCTCAAGGTTTCCTCGCCAACCTTCAAGTCTCTCCTACCTTAGAAGACCAGATTCGCCAAGCCCAGCTTCTTGATGCTATGGTGACAAAGGTGAAGATTGGGATTGCCAAGAGTCAGTCCAAGTACAAGTGCTACCGCCTTGATGACAAGGACACTCTCTTCTTCGAGGATCGAATTGTTGTACCCAAAGGTGAACTTCGTAAAGTGATCATGAACGAGGCTCACAATTCTCTCCTCTCCATCCACCCTGGGAGCACGAAGATGTATCAGGACCTCAAGCAAGCTTATTGGTGGACTCGAATGAAGCGCGAGATCGCTCAATTCGTGAATGAATGTGATGTCTGCAGAAGAGTGAAGGCAGAACACCAAAGGCCAGCAGGTCTCCTCCAACCTCTTGCCATTCCAGAATGGAAGTTTGACCACATTGAAATGGACTTCGTGACTGGGTTTCCAAAGTCCAAGCGTGGCAATGATGCTATATTCGTTGTCATCAACAAACTCACCGAAGTGGCTCATTTTCTGCCTATCAAAGAGTCGATCACTGCAGCTCAATTGGTGGAACTCTATACCTCTCGTATTGTCTCTCTGCACGGTATTCCTCAAGTGATCTCTTCAGACCGTGGCAGCATGTTTACCTCGAAGTTTTGGGATTCTTTCCAGAAGGCCATGGGCACCAACATCCGCTTCAGCACAGCTTTCCATCCTCAAACAAGCGGTCAAGTCGAGCGTGCCAACCAGATTCTTGAAGATATGCTCAGGGCTTGTGTGATCTCCTTCGGCATGAAGTGGGAGGATTGTCTTCCTTATGCTGAATTCTCCTACAACAATAGTTTTCAAGCAAGTTCGGGCAAGGACCCATTTGAAATTCTGTATGGCAGGAAGTGTCGTACCCCTCTCAACTGGTCTGAAACTGGTGAACGACAGCTGCTGGGTAATGACTTAATCACAGAAGCAGAAGAAATGTGCAAAGTCATTCGTGATAACCTCAAAGCAGCCCAATCCCGCCAGAAGAGCTACTATGATAGTAAGCACCGTGATTTGGCTTTCGAGATCGGAGATCATGTTTACCTCCGTGTCTCTCCTATGAAGGGTACTCGTCGCTTCGGTATCTAACGGAAGCTTGCCCCTAGATACGTGGGACCTTTCAAGATTTTCAGCAAAAGAGGCGACCTTGCCTATCAACTCGAGCTTCATTCAAACTTTGCAAATGTTCATGATGTGTTCCATGTCTCTCAGCTTCGAAAGTGCTTCAAGACTCCTGACTGCACCGTCAACTTCGAGGACATTGAGCTCCAAGAAGATCTATCTTATCGTGAGCACCCAGTTGCTATTCTTGAAGAGACTGAACGCAAGACTCGCAACAAGTCAATCAAATTTCTCAAAGTCAAATGGTCACACCATTCCGACCGTGAAGCTACCTGGGAATGCGAGGATCACCTCCGTTCTGAGTACCCGGCGTTCTTTCAGTTCTAGATCTCGGGACGAGATCCTTTCGTAGTGGTGGAGTGTTGTAACACCCCGGATGTAACTTTCCCTATTTGTACTCCAACTCTTGCCGTTTCCGGCGTTAAGTTATATTTATTTCTCGGGTTCGGGCCTTTGTCTCCGTGTGTTGTTTTCATTTTCATGCATCTCATATCATGTCATCATGTGCATTGCATTTGCATACGTGTTCATCTCATGCGTTCGAGCATTTTCCCCGTTGTCCGTTTTGCATTCCGGCGCTTCGTTCTCCTCTGGTGGTCATTTCTAGCTTTTTTTCATGTGTGGGGATTAAACATTTCCGGATTGGACTGAGACTTGCCAAGCGGCCTTGGTTTACTACCGGTAGACCGCCTGTCAAGTTTCGTATCATTTGGACTTCGTTTGATACTCCAACGGTTAACCGAGGGACCGAAAAGGCCTCGTGTGTGTTGCAGCCCAACACCCCTCCAATTTGGCCCAAAACCCACCAAACTCTGCTCCATGTCCTAGAGCGTTCGATCACGATCGCGTGGCCGAAAACCGCACCTCATTTGGACTCTCCTAGCTCCACTTATGCCTATAAATAGCACCCCCATTCTAAATTCCGGATCCCCCTCCCCGAAACCCTAGATCCGCTCCTCCTCGCGCCGCCGGACGTGTCCGGGCGGAGCCGGACAATGTCCGCCGCCACCGCCAGCCACTCCGCGCCCGCCACCTGTCAGCCGCCGCCGCCTCCCACCGCCGGCCCGGGAGGCCCGAGCCGGGCCCCCGAGGCCCACACGCGCCCCACCGCCTGGCGCCGCGCCCCGCCGCCCGCCGCCACCGCGCCGGCCGCCGCGCGCCACCACGGGTCCCCGCCGCCGCTGCCTCGCGCCGCCGCCGTTGCCTCGCGTTGCTGCCGCCGCCGCCGCCTCTGGCCGCCGCCGCCACCACCGGCCCCGGCCGGCCTCTCCTCTCTCCACTCCGGCCACCACGACGCCATCGCCGGCTACCTCGGCTCCGACGTGAACAGTGCCGCCGCCGCCTTGGAATCCGTGCAAACCCTAGATCTGGGGTTGTTTTTTTCTCTAAGTCCCTAAATTTTCAGTCCATATGCTCCTGTTCGCGGCTCCTTAACTTTGCATCCGTAGCTCCGATTCATGCATATAGCATATCAAAATGTTCATCTCTGAGAGTACACCATTTCATTCCATTGCATCATTTTCATTTGGGTGCATCTTGATGCCCGAAATGCTGTTAGAAGGAGGCTTCGTGAGTTAATTGTCAGATCTGCTAGTTCATCTTAGACGTTTGTCATTTTTGCCATGATTATTGTGTGCATGATATGCCTGTGAGTCCTTCATATGTTTTGTTAAGGATTTTGTCTTCTTTCCAGAGGTGCAACCCATGCATTTTTAGGATGTGAGTGGTGACTTGTGCAAGCTTGCAAAGTGAGGCACCCAGTGAATCTGTTTTCAGGGACTTAGTAGTTTCACTAAGTCTGGGATTATTTAGTTCATGATGCCATATGTTCAGCTTGTTTCCTAGTGATCCGTGCCTCTTTTGAGGATGATCAGTAAAGGAGTTTTGTTAATCATGTTATGCTCTATCCATCCATGTCTTTGCTTGCAACTATGGAGCACCCTAGCTTGAGTCAATCAAGCTCTACTTTTGCTTCGTTGTGAATCCGGGCAGATCGTCACCTTGTTTGTGATTTTGCCGATGTTATTGTGGTTGATCCGTGCATGCTATGCCATTGTTCTTGCCATGTCTAGCTAGCATTTTGTGCCTTCTTAATGGATGTATACTTGCCTTGCCATGACTTGCACCGTAGTGAGTGCATCGATCTCGTTTACATGCCTTCGTGAGTTATATTACAGCATGTCTCAGTTTTCACCAAGTCTGAAAACTGATTGTGTTTTAGCTATGTTCGTGTGCCCGTTAGTATATTTTGTGAACCCTTTTGGCCCCAGGTCACTTTGGGTCTTTTGTTAAGCTTGTTGAGTAGCTCCATGCCATGTTCTTACTTATCTTAATCAGGTCATGTATCAAGTTGTTTTGCTGCTCCGAAGAGGGCTTCACAATCTGAAATTTCAGACAAGTGTTAATTTCACTAAGTCTGGAATCTGTTTTGCATTTGCGTTTTTGCCATGCTTGTTTGAACCTCATAATGGATGATTTGGCCGTATCTCAGTGCTAGAATTTTGTTAAGCATCTTGTGTGCATCCCCTCCATGTATTTTGTTGTCATGTTTGGGTGCTGTAGCATGTTCTTTTCGTTGCATTTAGTTGCCTACTTGCTGTAAATCGCAGACCGGTGCCAATTTTGAATCGCTTGCCATTTCCAAACCGTAACTCCGATTCCGATGATCTTTATATCGTTTTCAAGCGATTTCATCTCATCTTTCCAGTGGCACACTTGGAATTCTAAGTTGAGGCCAGGTTCATGCATTTCCTGTCATATCTTGCATTTTGCATCCCGCATCGCATCCCGCATAGCATATCATCATTTCATCATATTGCTTGTTCTTGCACGTGGTTGATTGTATCCTTGTTGCTTGTTTGTCTTGTTTGGGTAGAGCCGGGAGACGAGTTCGCTAACGAAGAGCCCGTTGAGTTTGCTTTTGAGGATCCAGTCAACTCTGACAACTGTGCAGGCAAGATGATCATACCCTCGAAATCACTACTATCTTTGCTATGCTAGTTTGCTCGCTCTTTTGCTACGCCAATGCTACGATGCCTACCTTTTGCTTGTTAGCCTCCCAATTGCCATGTTGAACATCTAACCCCCCTTGTTCTAGCAAACCGTTGATTGGCTATGTTACCGCTTTGCTCAGCCCCTCTTATAGCGTTGCTAGTTGCAGGTGAAGTTTGGAGCCATTCCTTGTTGGAACATTTATTTACTTGTTGGGATATCATTATATTGCTATATTATCTTAATGCATCTATATACTTGGTAAAGGGTGGAAGGCTCGGCCTCTCGCCTAGTGTTTTGTTCCACTCTTGCCGCCCTATTTTCCGTCATATCGGTGTTATGTTCCCGGATTTTGCGTTCCTTACGCGGTTGGGTTATAATGGGAACCCCTTGATAGTTCGCCTTGTTTAAAGCTTTTCCAGCAATGCCCAACCTTGGTCTTACCATTTGCCACCTAGCCTCTTTTTCCTCGGGTTTCCGGAGCCCGCGGGTCATCTTACTTAAACCCCCCCGGGCCAGTGCTCCTCTGAGTGTTGGTCCGACCGAGTAGACTGCGGGGCCACCTCGAGGCAACTTGAGGGTTGGTTTTACTCGTAGGATGTCTCATCTGAGTGTGCCCTGAGAAAGAGATATGTGCAGCTCCTATCGGGATTTGTCGGCACATTCGGGCGGTGTTGCTGGTCTTGTTTTAACCTGTCGAAGTGTCTTGAGTTACCGAGATACCGAGTCTGATCGGAATGTCTTGGGAGGAGGTCTATTCCTTCGTTGACCGTGAGAGCTTGTCGTGGGCTAAGTTGGGACTCCCCTGCAGGGATTGAACTTTCGAAAGCCGTGCCTGCGGTCATGGGCAGATGGGAATTTGTTAATGTCCGGTTGTAGATAACTTGAACCTTAATTAATTAAAATGAATCAACTGAGTGTGTTACCGTGATGGCCTCTTCTCGGCGGAGTCCGGGAAGTGGACATGGTGTTGGAGTAATGTTTGCGCAGGTTGCTCTCTAGTTTCTCGCTCATGCTTTGCCTCCTCTTCTCGCTCTCTTTTGCGTATAAGTTAGCCACCATATATGCTAGTCGCTTGCTGCAGCTCCACATATTTTTGCCTTACCCTTCCTATAAGCTTAAATAGTCTTGATCGCGAGGGTGCGAGATTGCTGAGTCCCTGTGGCTCACAGATACTATAACTCCAGATGCAGGTCCAGGTGGTTCCGCTCCAGGTGACGAGTACGAGCTCAAGTGGGAGTTCGATGAGGACTCTCAGCGTTATTATGTTTCCTTTCCCGATGATCAGTAGTGGTGCCCAGTTGGGGGTGATTGGGACCGTGTCGCATGTTGGGTTCTTTTCTATTTTGGCGCCGTAGTCGGGCCATGAGTGTTTGAATGATGGATGTTATTTATGTACTTTGATGTGACGTGGCGAGTGTAAGCCAACTATGTTCTCCTCTTTATTATTCATATTACATGGGATGTTGTGAAGATTGCCTAACTTGCGACATATGCCTTCAATGCGATTATGTCTCTAAGTCGTGCCTCGACACGTGGGAGCTATAGTCGCATCGAGGGTGTTACAGAAGCGCCTTTGGTAGGTAGAATTTGGTAAGGAAAATTTATATAGTATGCTGAAATTTACTGTCACTTGTTACGATGGAACATAATCCTTTGAGGGGCATGTTGAGGGTATCTTCACCCCGACCAGTAGACCAAAGAGTTGCTCCTCAACCTACTCAACCTACTGAAAATGTTTACTTCGAAATTCCTTCGGGTATGATAGAGAAACTGCTAGCTAATCCTTTCACAGGTGACGGAACATTGCATCCCGATTTACACCTAATCTATGTGGATGAAGTTTGTGGATTATTTAAGCTTGCAGGTATGCCCGAGGATGTTGTCAAGAAGAAGGTTTCCCCTTTATCTTTGAAGGGAAAGGTGATAACCCACAAATATAGGGGATCGCAACAGCTTTCGAGGGTAGAGTATTCAACCCAAATTTATTGATTCGACACAAGGGGAGCCAAAGAATATTCTCAAGTATTAGCAGCTGAGTTGTCAATTCAACCACACCTGGAAACTTAGTATCTCCAGCAAAGTGTTTAGTAGCAAAGTAATATGATAGTGGTGGTAGCGGCAACAAAAGTAAAGACAACAAAAGTAATGTTTTTGGTATTTTGTAGTGATTGTAACAGTAGCAGCGGGAAAGTAAATAAGGATAAACTAGTATATGGAAAACTCGTAGACACCGGATCATTGATGGATAATTATGTCGGATGCGGTTCATCATGTAACAGTCATAACATAGGGTGACACAGAACTAGCTCCAATTCATCAATGTAATGTAGGCATGTATTCCGTATATAGTCATACGTGCTTATGGAAAAGAACTTGCATGACATCTTTTGTCCTACCCTCCCGTGGCAGCGGGGTCCTATTGGAAACTTAGGGATATTAAGGCCTCCTTTTAATAGAGAACCGGAACAAAGCATTAGCACATAGTGAATACATGAACTCCTCAAACTATGGTCATCACCGAGAGTGGTCCCGATTATTGTCACTTCGGGGTTGCCGGATCATAACACATAGTAGGTGACTATAGACTTGCAAGATAGGATCAAGAACTCACATATATTCATGAAAACATAATAGGTTCAGATCTGAAATCATGGCACTCGGGCCCTAGTGACAAGCATTAAGCATAGCAAAGTCATAGCAACATCAATCTCAGAACATAATGGATACTAGGGATCAAACCATAACAAAACTAACTTGATTACATGATAAATCTCATCCAACCCATCACCGTCCAGCAAGCCTACGATGGAATTACTCACGCACGGCGGTGAGCATCATGAAATTGGTGATGGAGGATGGTTGATGATGACGACGGCGATGAACCCCCCTCTCCGGAGCCCCGAACGGACTCCAGATAAGCCCTCCCGAGAGGTTTTAGGGCTTGGCAGCGGCTCCGTATCGTAAAATGTGATGATTTCTTCTCTCTGATTTTTTTCTCTCCGAAAGCAAATATATAGAGTTGGAGTTGGCGTAGGAGGGTCTCCAGGGGGCCCACGAGGTAGGGGGGCACGCCCTAGGGGGGGGCGCCCCCCACCCTCGTGAGAAGGGTGTGGGCCCCCTGGTCTCCATATTTGGCGAGGATTTTTTTCTAAGACCTCCCGTGGAGTTTCAGGTCATTCCGAGAATATTTGTTTTCTGCACATAAAACAACGTCATGGTAATTCTGCTGAAAATAGCGTCTGTCCGGGTTAGTTCCATTCAAATCATACAAGTTAGAGTCCAAAACAAGGGCAAAAGTGTTTGCAAAAGTAGATACGACGGAGACGTATCAACTCCCCCAAGCTTAAACCCTTGCTTGTCCTCAAGCAATTCAGCTGACAAACTGAAAGAAAGAAAGAAAAACTTTTACAAACTCTGTTTGCTCTTGTTGTTGTAACTATGTCAAGCCAGCATTCAAGTTTTCAGCATAGATCATAACTAACCACACTTGCAATAATTCTCAGGTCTCATCATTACTCATATCAATAGCATAATCAACTAGCAAGCCATAATAATAATTCTCAGATGACAACACTTTCTCGAAACAATCATAATATGATATAATAAGATGGTATCTCGCTAGCCCTTTCTGAGACCGCAAAACATAAATGCAGAGCACCTTTAAAGATCAAGGACTGGCTAGACATTGTAATTCATGGTAAAAGAGATCCAATCATAGTCATACCCAATATAAATTAACACTGATGAATGCAAATGACGGCTGTGCTCTCTAGCTAGTGCTTTTTAATAAGAGGGTGATGAATCAACATAAAAGTAAATGGATAGGCCCTTCGCAGAGGGAAGCAGGGATTTGTAGAGGTGCCAGAGCTCGGTTTTGAAATAGAGATAAATTGTATTTTGAGAGGTATACTTTCGTTGTCAATGTAACAACTAAGAGATGGCGACATCTTCCATGCAAAACACATTATAAGCGGTTCCCAAACAGGATGGTAAAGTTTATACTCCCCCTCCACCAACAAGCATCAATCCATGGCTTGCTCGAAATAACGAGTGCCTCCAACATGCATCAGGTCCCAGGGGGAGTTTTGTTTGCAATTAATTTTGATTTAGTTTGCATAAAGCATGGGACTGGGCATCCCAGTGACCAGCCATTTTCTCGTGAGTGAGGAGCGGAGTCCACTCCTCTTGAGAATAACCCGCCTAACACGGAAGATAAGGACAGCCTTTGTTGATACATGAGCTATTCGAGCATACAAAACAGAATGTTTATTTGAAGGTTTAGAGTTTGGCACATACAAATTTACTTGGAATGGCATGTAGATACCGCATATAGGAAGGTATGGTGGACTCATCTGGAATAACTTTGGGGTTTAAGGGATTGGATGCACAAGCAGTATTCCCGCCTAGTACAAGTTAAGGCTAGCAAAAGACTGGGAAGCGACCAACTAGAGAGCGACAACAGCCATGTACATGCATTAAAATTAATAAACATTGGATGCAAGCATGAGTAGGATATAATCCACCATGAACATAAATATCATGAAGGCTATGTTGATTTTGTTTCAACTACATGCGTGAACATGTGCCAAGTCAAGTCACTTAAATCATTCAAAAGAGGATACCACCCCATCATACCACATCATAATCATCTCAATAGCATGTCGGCATACAAGGTAAATCATTATAACTCATAGCTAATCAAGCATGGCACAAGCAACTCTGATCCCTAATTGTTATTGCAAACATGTTTATTCATAATAAGCTGAATCAAGAACGACGGGATCATCATATTTACAAAAACAAAAGAGGTCGAGTTCATACCAGCTTTTCTCATCTCAGTCAGTCCATCATATATCATCATAATTGCCTTTCACTTGCACGACCGAACAGTGTGAATAATAATAAGAGTGCACATGCATTGGACTAAGCTAGAATCTGCGAGCATTCAATAAACAGGAGAAGACAAGGCAATATGGGCTCTTGGTTAAATCAACAATAATGCATATAAGAGCCACTTCAACAATTTAATTATGGTCTTCTCCTACTGACCCCCAAATAAAAGAAAAGAGATAAAACTATTTACACGGGAAAGCTCCCAACAAGCAAAAGAAGAACGGGAAATATTTTTGGGTTTTCTTTTTAATTATTACTACTACAGCAGAAAAATAAACTACTACTAATTTTTTTGATTTTTCTTAAGGTTTAACAAACACACAAGAAGAAAGCAGGAAAAAGAAAATAAAGTAGCATGGATATTACAGTGAAAAAGTATGAGCACCGACATCTAGCAATGAGTGTGTGTGAACATAAATGTAATGTCGGTGAGAAATACGTACTCCCCCAAGCTTAGGCTTTTGGCCTAAGTTGGTCTATCGCCACGGCTGTCCTGGCGGATATCCATAATAATAGTTGTTGGGGTCATACTATGATGAGGAAAGATAGTTGGGATCATACTGATGTGCAGCGGTTATCGCCTGCTGAGCTGCAGTGTGGAGTCGGGCTGCCTCCGCTCTCCTCTCGTACTCTTCTGCCTCCTCTCTGGTAATAACATATCTTCCTTTTGTCTGTGAATCAAAGAAGGCAGGAGCAGGGAGAGTAATATGGATAACACGTCATTTATCAAAAATTAAATGATATAAGAGAGGTGATTCAGGCCTCTCGACAAACTGGTGCTAAGACATATAGTTATAATCTAAATATGCAGGAGGCAACTCCATATCACCCTCACGAATGTCTATTTCAAGAAAATGAGCTAAGCGAGTTGCATAAATTCCTCCAAAGAAATCTGCATTATGTCTATTATGATGCAACCTACGAGCTACAATGGCTCCCATATGATAAGATTGGTCTCCTAACACAGCACTCCTAAAAATGCTCAGATCAGGGACACACATGTGACATGCTTCATCCTTAGCATTTATGCATCTACCGATGAAGAGAGCAAAATAATGTATAGTAGGAAAGTGAATGCTCCCTATGGTAGCCTGCGTTATATCTCTAGATTCCCCCACAGTTATACTAGCAAGAAAGTTTCTAAACTCAGATTTAGGGGGATCCCTAACACTACCCCATGATGGAAGTTTGCATGCAAGAGTGAAATCCTCTAGGTCCATGGTATAAGATTTGTCATAAAGATCAAACATGACCAAAGGAGAATTACGCGAAGATGAATACTCAAACCTCCTCACAAATGAACTTGTGAGATCATGATACTGGGGGCATTTGTTATCCTCAAAATCCTCAAGACCGGCATTGCGCAAATATGATTTGAATTCTTCTTTAATTCCTGCACGGTCCATAAAATTCTCCGACGGCCATTCGCAAGGCCGTACTGGAGCGTCTCTTGGTGGTTCCTCGTCAGCATCACGCATAACAATTCTGGGTCCTTGCTTCTTAGAGGCACCACCTTGGAACATCTTCCTAAACATATTGTTTTTCTCTGAAAATTCTGAAATTTTTAGCAACTTCAAAATAAAAGTAAACCAAATTCAATAAAACTGATAGCAACTACTCCTACAAGTGCCTAGAGCCTATATCAAGCATTAGAACTACTTGGAACCATATAAATTTGACATGCAAGCTCAAGAACACGGTCACCTATGCAGCACAAATTTGCAAAGAATAAAGCACAAGAACAAAAACTAATTGGACCAATGGAGGAGTCACATACCAAGGAACAATCTCCCCAAGCAGTTTTGAGAGAGGTGCTTTGAGCAAGGAGATCGAAAATCGCAGTAAAACTGGTTGGAACTCATGCTTCAGTTGGTTTTTCGGGTTTGTGTGAGATAGAGGAAGAAGATGGGTGCTGGGATAAGTGGAGGAGGGCCACCGTGGGCCCACGAGGCAGGGGGGCGCGCCCTATAGGGGGGGGCACCCACCACCCTCGTGGCCAGGTGGCAGCTCCTCCCGCGGTAATTTTTGCATAGTAAATCCTCAAATATTCCCGAAAAAATCATATTAAATTGGCATGGCATTCTGAGGACTTTTATTTTCGGGATATTTTTATATTGCATAGATAAGTCAGGAAATAGACAGAAAATACTATTTTTACTTTATTTAATATAAATAACAGAAAATATAGAGAGGGTACAGAAGTTTGTGCTTCTAGTTTCATCCATCTCATGCTCATCAAAAAGAATCCACTAACAAGGTTGATCAAGTCTTGTTAACAAACTCATCCCGATAATCATGAAACCAGAGAAATTTTGAATAACACGAAGTTACCTCAATGGGTATATGCACATCCCCAATAATAAGAATATCATATTTCTTCTTGACAGTAGGAAGAGGAAATTCAAAACCTCCAAATATAATCGATGGAATTTTTCCAATAGAGTTGACACTATGAACTTGAGGTTGTTTCCTCACGAAGTGTAGCGTATGCTCATTACCATTAACATGAAAAGTGACATTGCCTTTGTTGCAATCAATAACAGCCCCTGCAGTATTAAGAAAAGGTCTTCCAAGAATAATAGACATACTATCATCCTCGGGAATATCAAGAATAACAAAGTCCGTTAAAATAGTAACGTTTGCAACCACAACAGGCACATCCTCACAAATACCGACAGGTATAGAAGTTGATTTATCAGCCATTTGCAAAGATATTTCAGTAGGTGTCAGCTTATTCAAGTCAAGTCTACGATATAAAGAGAGAGGCATAACACTAACACTGGCTCCAAGATCACATAAAGCAGTTTTAATATAATTTCTTTTAATGGAGCATAGTATAGTAGGTACTCTGGGGTCTCCAAGTTTCTTTGGTATTCCACCCTTAAAAGTATAATTAGCAAGCATGGTGGAAATTTCAGCTTCCGGTATCTTTCTTTTATTAGTGATGATATCCTTCATATATTTAGCATAGGGATTTGCTTTGAGCACACCAGTTAATCTCATACGCAAAAAGATAGGTCTAATCATTTCAGCAAAGCGCTCAAAATCCTCGTCATCCTTTTTCTTGGATGGTTTCGGAGGAAAAGGCATGGGTTTCTGAACCCAATGTTCCCTTTCTTTACCATGTTTCCTAGCAACAAAGTCTCTTTTATCATAACGTTGATTCTTTGATTGTGGGGTATCAAGATCAACAGCAGGTTCAATTTCTACATCATTATCGTTACTAGGTTGAGCATCATCATGAACATCATCATTAATATTTTTACTAGGTTCATGTTCATTACCAGATTGTGTTTCAGCATCAGACATAGAAATATCATTTGGATTATCAGGTGGTTCAGCAATAGGTTCACTAGAAGTTTGCACAGTTCTATCATTTTTCTTCTTCTTCTTTTTAGAAGAACTAGGAACATCAATATTATTTCTTTGAGAATCTTGCTCGATTCTCTTAGGGTGGCCTTCAGGATACAAAGGTTCCTGAGTCATTCTACCAGTTCTAGTAGCCACTCTAACAGCATAATCATTTTTCTTTCTATTCATTTCATTAAGCACTTCTTTTTGAGCCTTAAGTACTTGTTCTACTTGAGTGCTAACCATAGAAGCATGTTTGCTAACAAGTTTAAGTTCACCTTTAATATCAGCCATATAATCACCCAAGCGTCTAATCATATAAGCATTTTCTTTTAATTGTCTACCAAAATAAGCATTGAAGTCGTCTTGCTTAAACATAAAGTTATCAAACTCATCCAAGCATCGACTAGCAATTTTAGTAGGAGGGACTTCAGCTTTATCATATCTATAGAGATAATTTACCTTTACTACCCGTGTCGGGATATCGGGATCAGGAGGTTCTTCAGTAAATAAATAATTAAGATCATATGTTTCTTCAACAGGCGATGAATTAAGACCATGTATTTCTTCAATAGGAGGTAAATTCATAACGTCTTCAGCTTTAATACCTTTTTCTTTCATAGATTTCTTTGCCTCTTGCATATCTTCGGGACTGAGAAATAAAACACCTCTCTTCTTCGGAGTTGGTTTAGGAATAGGCTCAGTAATTGGAGCAGGAGATGCCTCAGGAGCTGGCTCAGGAGGTTCCCAATTATTTTCATTTGTCAACATATTATTCAATAGAATTTCAGCTTCATACGGTGTTCTTTCCCTGAAAAGAGAACCAACACAACTATCCATGTAATCTCTGGAAGCATCGATTAGTCCATTATAAAAGATATCAAGTATTTCAGGTTTCTTAAGAGGATGATCAGGAAAAGCATTAAGTAACTTGAGAAGCCTCCCCCAAGCTTGTGGGAGACTCTCTTCTTTAGTTTGCACAAAGTTGTATATTTCCCTCAAAGCAGCTTGTTTCTTATGAGCAGGGAAATATTTAGCAGAGAAGTAATAAATCATATCCTGGGGACTACACACACAACCAGGTTCAAGAGAATTAAACCATATCTTAGCATCACCCTTTAATGAGAATGGAAATATTTTGAGTATATAAAGGCAACGCGATCTCTCATCATTAGTGAACAGGGCAGCTATATCATTTAACTTAGTGAGATGTGCCACAACAGTTTCAGATTCATAGCCATAAAACGGATCAGATTCAGCCAAAGTAATTATATCAGGATCAACAGAGAATTCATAATCTTTATCAGGAACACATATAGGTGAAGTAGCAAAAGCAGGGTCAGGTCTCATTTTATCTCTAAGTGATTCTTTGTTCCATTTAATTAACAACCTCTTAAGCTCATATCTATCTTTGCAAGCAAAAATAGCGGCAGAAGATTCCATATCAAAAAGATAACCTTCGGGAATAACAGGCATATTTTCATCATCACTATCATCATCGTATTCAGATTCAACAATTTCTTTTTCTCTAGCCCTAGCAATTTATTCATCAAGAAATTCACTAAGGGGCACAGTAGTATCAGGCATAGAAGCAGTTTCATCATAAGTATCATGCATAGCAGAAGTGGCATCATCAATAACATTCGACATATCAGAACGAATAGCAGAAGCAGATGTAGGTGTCACAAACTTACTCATAACAGAAGGTGAATCAAGTGCAGAGCTAGATGGCAGTTCCTTACCTCCCCTCGTAGTTGAGGGATAGATCTTGGTTTTTGGATCTCTCAAGTTCTTCATAGTGTCCAGCAGATATAAGTCCCAAGTGACTCAAAGAATAGAGCTACGCTCCCCGACAATGGCGCGAGAAATTTGTCTTGATAACCCACAAGTATAGGGGATCGCAACAGCTTTCGAGGGTAGAGTATTCAACCCAAATTTATTGATTCGACACAAGGGGAGCCAAAGAATATTCTCAAGTATTAGCAGCTGAGTTGTTACTTCAACCACACCTGGAAACTTAGTATCTCCAGCAAAGTGTTTAGTAGCAAAGTAATATGATAGTGGTGGTAGCGGCAACAAAAGTAAAGACATCAAAAGTAATGTTTTTGGTATTTTGTAGTGATTGTAACAGTAGCAGCGGGAAAGTAAATAAGCGTAAACCAGTATATGGAAAACTCGTAGGCACTGGATCAGTGATGGATAATTATGCCGGATGCGGTTCATCATGTAACAGTCATAACATAGGGTGACACAGAACTAGCTCCAATCCATCAATCTAATGTAGGCATGTATTCCGTATATAGTCATACGTGCTTATGGAAAAGAACTTGCATGACATCTTTTGTCCTACCCTCCCGTGGCAACGGGGTCCTTTTGGAAACTTAGGGATATTAAGGCCTCCTTTTAATAGAGAACCGGAACAAAGCATTAGCACATAGTGAATACATGAACTCCTCAAACTATGGTCATCACCGGGAGTGGTCCCGATTATTGTCACTTCGGGGTTGCCGGATCATAACACATAGTAGGTGACTATAGACTTGCAAGATAGGATCAAGAACTCACATATATTCATGAAAACATAATAGGTTCAGATCCGAAATCATGGCACTCGGGCCCTAGTGACAAGCATTAAGCATAGCAAAGTCATAGCAACATCATTCTCAGAACATAATGGATACTGGGGATCAAACCCTAACAAAACTAACTCGATTACATGATAAATCTCATCCAACCCATGACCGTCCAGCAAGCCTACGATGGAATTACTCACGCACGGCGGTGAGCATCATGAAATTGGTGATGGAGGATGGTTGATGATGACGACGGCGACGAATCCCCCTCTCCGGAGCCCCGAATAGACTCCAGATCAGCCCTCCCGAGAGGTTTTAGGGCTTAGCGGCGGTTCCGTATCGTAAAACGCGATGATTTCTTCTCTCTGATTTTTTCTCTCTCCAAAAGCAAATATATAGAGTTGGAGTTGGCGTCGGAGGGTCTCCAGGGGGCCCATGAGGTAGAGGGGCGCGCCCTAGGGGGGGCCCACCCTCGTGAGAAGGGTGTGGGCCCCTGGTCTTCATATTTGGCGTGGATTTTTATTTTATTTTTTCTAAGACCTCCCCTGGAGTTTCAGGTCATTCCGAGAATATTTGTTTTCTGCACATAAAACAACATCATGGTAATTCTGCTAAAAACAGCGTCAGTCCGGGTTAGTTCCATTCAATTCATACAAGTTAGAGTCCAAAACAAGTGCAAAAGTGTTTGGAAAAGTAGATACGACGGAGACATATCAAAAGGCATTGACATGGTTTAGGCTATGTGATGATATGGGATCATGGAACTACAACCGATTGAAATTGGAATTTCATCAGAAGTTTTATCCTATGCATCTTGTTCATCGTGATCGTAATTCTATATATAATTTTTGGCCACGCGAAGGATAAAGCATCGCTCAAGCTTGGGGGAGGCTTAAGTCAATGTTATATTCATGCCCCAATCATGAGCTCTCAAGAGAAATTATTATTCAAAAATTTTATGCTCGGCTTTCTCTTGATAATCGCTCCATGATCGATACTTCTTGTACTGGGTCTTTTATGATGAAGACTATTGAATTCAAATGGGATTTATTTGAAAGAATTAAACGCAACTATGAAGATTGTGATCTCGACGAAGGTAAGGAGTCAGGTATAACACCTAAGTTTGATTGTGTTAAATCTTTTATGGATACTGATGCTTTCCGTGAATTTAGCACTAAATATGGACTTGACTCTGAGATAGTAGCTTCTTTCTGTGAATCCTTTGCTACTCATGTTGATCTCCCTAAGGAGAAGTGGTTTAAATATAATCCTCCCATTGAAGTAAAAGTAGTTGCACCTATTAAAGTTGAAGAAAAGACTATCACTTATAATGATCCTATTGTTCCTACTGCTTATATTGAGAAACCACCTTTCCCTGTTAGAATAAAGGATCATGCTAAAGCTTCAACTGTTGTTCGTAAGAATAATACTAGAACACCTACACTCTCTGAGCGAATTAAAGTTGAACCTAGTGTTGCTATGGTTATAGATCTCTTGACTGATAATATTGATGGGCATGTTATTTACTTCTGTGATGAAGCTGCTAGAATTGCTAGACCTGGTACTAAAAATAAACATAGACCTGTTGTAGGCATGCCTGTTATTTCTGTTAAAATAGGAGATCATTGCTATCATGGCTTATGTGATATGGGTGCTAGTCCAAGTGCAATACCTCATTCCCTATATAAAGAAATTATGCATGATATTGCACCTGCTGAGATAGAGGAAATTGATGTTACAATTAAACTTGCCAATAGAGACACCATTTCACCAGTTGGGATTGTTAGAGATGTTGAAGTCTTGTGTGGGAAAGTCAAATATCCTGCTGATTTTCTTATTCTTGGTTCCCCACAAGATAACTTTTGTCCCATTATATTTGGTAGACCCTTCTTGAATACAGTTAATGCTAAGATATACTGCAATAAGGATATTGTTTCTTTTGGTTTAGGGGATATGTCTCATGAATTTAACTTTGCTAAATTTCGTAGACAATCCCATGATAAAGAATTGCCTAGTAAAGATGAAATTATTGGTCTTGCTTCTATTGCCGTGCCTCCTAATGATCCTTTAGAACAATATTTGCTAGACCATGAAAATGATACATTTATGAATGAAAGACGGGAAATAGATGAAGTATTCTTTAAACAGGGACCTATTTTGAAACACAACTTGCCTGTTGAAATCCTAGGGGATCCTACTCCACCCAAGGGTGATCCCGTGTTTGAGCTTAAACCATTGCCTGATACTCTTAAATATGCTTATCTTGATGAGAAAGAGATATATCCTGTTATTATTAGTGCTAACCTTTCAGAGCATGATGAAAAGAAACTATTGAAAACTCTGAAGAAGCATCGTGCTACTATTGGATATACTCTTGATGACCTTAAGGGCATTAGTCCCACTCTATGTCAGCACAAAATAAAATTGGATAAAGACGCGAAATCGGTTATTGATCACCAACGACGATTAAATCCTAAGATGAAAGAAGTGGTAAGAAAAGAAATACTAAAGCTTCTGGATGCAGGTATAATTTATCCCGTTGCTGACAGTCAGTGGGTAAGTCATGTCCATCGTGTCCCTAAGAAGGGAGGTATTACTGTTGTTCCTAATTATAAAGATGAACTGATCCCACAAAGAATTGTTACAGGTTACAGAATGGTAATTTATTTCCGCAAATTAAATAAAGCTACTAAAAAGGATCATTACCCTTTACCTTTTATTGATCAAATGCTAGAAATATTATCCAAACATACACATTTTTGCTTTATAGATGGTTATTCTGGTTTCTCTCAAATACCTGTGTCCAAAGAAGATCAAGAAAAGACAACTTTTACTTGCCCTTTCGGTACCTTTGCTTATAGACGTATGCCTTTTGGTTTATGCAATGCACCTGCTACCTTTCAAAGATGTATGACTGCTATATTTTCTAACTTTTGTGAAAAGATTGTTGAGGTTTTCATGGATGGTTTCTCCATATACGGAACTTCTTTTGATGATTGCTTAAGCAACCTGTATCAAGTTTTGCAGAGATGTGAAGAAACTAATCTTGTCTTGAATTGGGAGAAGTGCCACTTTATGGTTAATGAAGGTATTGTCATGGGGCATAAAATTTCTGAAAGAGGTATTGAAGTTGATAAAGCTAAATTTGATGCTATTGAAAAGATGTCGTGTCCTAAGGACATTATAGGTCTAAGAAGTTTCCTTGGTCATGCCAGTTTTTATAGGAGGTTCATTAAGGACTTCTCTAAAATTTCTAGGCCTCTGACTAATCTCTTACAAAAATATGTTCCTTTTGTCTTTGATGATGATTGTGTAGAAGCATTTGAAATACTTAAGAAATCTTTGATTTCTGCACCTATTGTTCAACCTCCTGATTGGAATTTACCATTTGAAATTATGCGTGATGCTAGTGATTATGTTGTAGGGGCTTTTCTAGGACAAAGAGTTGATAAGAAATTAAATGTTATCCAATATGCTAGTAAGACTCTGGACAATGCCTAGAGAAATTATGCTACTACTGAAAAGGAATTTTTAGCAGTTGTATTTTCTTGTGATAAGTTCAGACCCTATATTGTTGATTCTCAAGTAAGTGTTCACACTGATCATGCTGCTATTAAATATCTTATGGAAAAGAAAGATGCTAAACCTAGACTTATTAGATGGGTTCTCTTGCTACAAGAATTTGATTTGCATATTATTGATAGAAAGGGAGCTGAGAACCCCGTTGTAGACAACTTCTCTAGGTTAGAGAGTGTTCTTGATGACCCACTACCTATTGATGATAGCTGTAACACCCTCGATGCGACTATAGCTCCCACGTGTCGAGGCACGACTTAGAGACATAATCGCATTGAAGGCATATGTCGCAAGTTAGGCAATCTTCACAACATCCCATGTAATATGAATAATAAAGGGGAGAACATAGTTGGCTTACACTCACCACGTCAATCAAGAACATAAATAACATTACATCATCCAAAACTGACAGGTGGACCAACACTCAGAGGAGCACTGGCCCGGGGGGGTAAAATAAGATGACCCTTGAGTCTGCAGAACCCAAGGGAAAGAAAAGGCTAGGTGGCAAATGGTAAAACCAAGGCTGGGCATTGCTGGACAAGCTTTAATCAAGGCGAAATATCAAGGGGTTCCCAGTATAACCCAACCACGTGAGGAACACAAAATCTGGGAACATAACACCGATATGACGAAAACAAGGGCGGCAAGAGTGGAACAAAACACTAGGCGAGAGGCCGAGCCTTCCACCCTTTACCAAGTATATAGATGCATTAAGATAACATAGCAATATAATGATATCCCAACAAGTAAGTCCTCCAATCTTCACCTGCAACTAGCAACGCTATAAGAAGGGCTGAGCAAAGCGGCAACATAGCCAATCAACAGTTTGCTAGGACATGGTGGGTTAGAGTTTCAACATGGCAATTGGGAGGCTAACAAGCAAAAGGTAGGCATCTTAGCATTGGCATAGCAAGAGCGAGCAAACTAGCATAGCAAAGATAGTAGTGATTTCGAGGGTATGATCATCTTGCCTGCACAGTTGTCAGAGTTGACTGGATCCTCACAAGCAAACTCAACGGGCTCCTCGGTAGCGAACTCGTCTCCCGGCTCTACCCAACAAGACAAACAAGCAACAAGGATACAATCAACCACGTGCAAGACCAAGCAATATGATGAAATGATGATATGCTATGCGGGATGCGATGCGGGATGCAAAATGCAAGATATGACAGGAAATGCATGAACCTGGCCTCAACTTGGGATTCCAAGGGTGACAATGGAGAGATGAGATGAAATCGCTTGAAAACGATATAAAGAACGCCGGAATCGGAGTTACGGTTTGGAAATGGCAAGCGATTTAAGAATGACACCGGCTGCGATTTACAGCAAGTAGGCATCTAAATGCAATGAGATGAACACGCTACAGCCACCAAACATGACAACAAAATACATGGCAGGGATGCACACAAGATGCTTAACAAAAGACTAGCACTGAGCCACGGCCAATTCATCCATTATGAGGTTCAAACAAGCATGGCAAAAACGCAAATGCAAAATAGATTCCAGACTTAGTGAAATTAACACTTGTCTGAAATTTCAGATCACGAAGCCCTCTTCGGAGCAGCAAAACAACATGATACATGACCTGATTATGACAAAGAAGATTATGGCATGGAGCTACTCAAAAAGCTTAACAAAAGACCCAAAGTGACCTGGGGTCAAAAGGGTTCACAAAATATACTAACGGGCACACGAACATAGCTAAAACACAATCAGTTTTCAGACAGTGAAAACTGAGACATGCTGAAATATAACTCACGAAGGCATGAAAACGAGCTCGATGCACTCACCACGGTGCAAGTCATGGCAAGGCAAGCATACCTCCATTAAGAAGGCACAAAATACAAGCTAGACATGGCAAGAACAATGACATAGCATGCACGGATCAACTACAATAGCATCGGCAAAATCGCAAACGAGTTGAGGATCTGCCCAGATTCACCACGAAGCAAAAGTAGAGTTTGATTGACTCAAGTTAGGGTGATCCGAAATTGCAAACAAAGACATGGATGGATAGAGCATAACATGATTAACAAAACACCTTTATTGATCATCCTCAAAAGAGGCGCGGATCACTAGGAAACAAGCTGAACATATGGCATCATGAACTAAATAATCCCAGACTTAGTGAAAACTACTAAGTCCCTGAAAACAGATTCACCGGGTGCCTCACTTTGCAAGCTTGCACAAGTCACCACTCACATCCTAAAAATGCATGGGTTGCACCTCTGGAAAGAAAACAAAATCCTTAACAAAACATATGAAGGACGCACAGGCATAGCATGCACACAATAATCATGGCAAAAATGACAAAAGTCTAAGATGAACTAGCAGATCTGACAATTAACTCACGAAGGCCTCTTCTAACAGCATTTTGGGCATCAAGATGAACTCAAATGAAAATGATGCAATGGAATGAAATGATGTACTCGTCGAGGCGAACATTTTGATATACTATATGCTCCAATCGGAGCTACGGATGCAAAGATACAGCCGGTCAAAGTAGGCATAAAAAATTAGAAGGATAGGGGCAAAAGTCAACCCAGATCTAGGGTTCCTCGTGGCGCGCAAACCGAGGCGGCGGCGGACCCGCCGGAGACGAAGCAGACGGCGGCGGCTGGGGTCGGTGGCGGCGAATCCGGCCCTCCCGCGGCCGGATCTGGCCGGCGGCGAGGCGGGGT
>NC_041382.1:665394382-665403862 GCF_002162155.2 Triticum dicoccoides | reverse complement strand
GGCGGCGCCGGCCACCAGAGTTGGAGAAGGCGGCGGGGTCGATGGGCGCGGGGCTGGAAGGAGGCGGCGGGCGACGTGGGCTCGCGGGGGCCCGGATCGGGCTCCGCGGGCCGGCGGCGGCGGGCAGCGGTAGGCGGCGGCGATTTCGTCCGCTAGGAGGCGGACATGTCCGACGGCGGAGAGATGAATTTTTAGGGTTTCGGGGAGAGGGAGAGATCCGAAAATGGAGGGGTCTATTTATAGGCATAAGTGGAGCTAGGAGAGTCCAAATGAGGTGCGGTTTTCGGCCACGCGATCGTGATCGAACGCTCTAGAACATGGAGTAGAGTTTGGTGGGTTTTGGGCCAAAGTGGAGGGGTGTTGGGCTGCAACACACACGGGGCCTTTTTGGTCCCTCGGTTAACCGTTGGAGTATCAAACGAAGTCCAAATGATACGAAACTTGACAGGCGGTCTACCGGTAGTAAACCAAGGCCGCTTGGCAAGTCTCGGTCCAATCCGGAAATGTTTAATCCCCACACATGAAAGAAAGCTAGAAATGGCCACCGGAGGAGAACGAAGCGCCGGAATGCAAAACGGACAACGGGGAAAATGCTCGAATGCATGAGACGAACATGTATGCAAATGCAATGCACATGATGACATGATATGAGATGCATGAAAACGAAAACAACACACGGAGATAAATACCCGAACCCGAGGGAATAAATATAACTTAACGCCGTAAACGGCAAGAGTTGGAGTACAAATAGGGAAAGTTACATCCGGGGTGTTACAACACTCCACCACTATGAAAGGATCTCGTCCCGAGATCTAGGACTGAAAGAACTCCGGGTACTCAGAACGGAGGTAATCCTTGCGTTCCCAGGTAGCTTCATGGTCAGAATGGTGTGACCACTTGACTTTGAGAAATTTGATTGACTTGTTGCGAGTCTTGCGTTCAGTCTCTTCAAGAATAGCAACTGGGTGCTCACGATAAGAGAGGTCTTCTTGGAGTTCAATGTCCTCGAAGTTGACGGTGCGGTCAGGTGTCTTGAAGCACTTTCGAAGCTGAGAGACATGGAACACGTCATGAACATTTGCAAAGATTGAAGGAAGCTCGAGTTGATAGGCGAGGTCGCCTCTCTTGCTGACAATCTTGAAACGTCCCACGTATCTAGGGGCAAGGTTCCCTTTGATACCGAAGCGAAGAGTACCTTTCATAGGAGATACACGGAGGTAAACATGATCTCCGATCTTGAAAGCCAAATCACGGTGCTTACTATCATAGTAGTTCTTCTGGCGGGATTGGGCTGCTTTGAGGTTATCACGAATGACTTTGCACATTTCTTCTGCTTCTGTGATTAAGTCATTACCCAAAAGCTGACGTTCACCGGTTTCAGACCAGTTGAGAGGGGTACGGCACTTCCTACCATACAAAATTTCAAATGGGGCCTTGCCCGAACTTGCTTGAAAACTATTGTTGTAGGAGAATTCAGCATAAGGAAGACAATCCTCCCACTTCATGCCGAAGGAGATCACACAAGCCCTGAGCATATCTTCAAGAATCTGGTTGACACGCTCGACTGTACCGCTTGTTTGAGGATGGAAAGCTGTGCTGAAGCGGATGTTAGTGCCCATGGCCTTCTGGAAAGAATCCCAAAACTTGGAGGTAAAGATGCTGCCATGGTTGACGATATCACTTGAGGAATACCGTGCAGAGAGACAATTCGAGAGGTATAGAGTTCCGCCAATTGAGCTGCAGTGATCGACTCTTTGATAGACAGAAAATGAGCCACTTTGGTGAGCTTGTCGATGACAACGAATATAGCATCATTGCCACGCTTGGACTTTGGAAACCCAGTCACGAAGTCCATTTCAATGTGGTCAAACTTCCATTCTGGAATGGCAAGAGGTTGGAGGAGACCCGCTGGCCTTTGGTGTTCTGCCTTCACTCTTCTGCAGACATCACATTCATTCACAAATTGAGCGATCTCGCGCTTCATTCGAGTCCACCAATAAGCTTGCTTAAGGTCCTGATACATCTTCGTGACCCCGGGGTGGATGGAAAGGAGAGAATTGTGAGCCTCGTTCATGATCACTTTACGGAGGTCACCTTTGGGCACAACAATACGATCCTCGAAGAAGAGAGTGTCCTTGTCATCAAGGCGGTAGCACTTGTACTTGGACTGACTCTTGGCAGTCCCAATCTTCACCTTTTTCACCATAGCATCAAGAAGCTGGGCTTGGCGAATCTGGTCTTCTAAGGTAGGAGAGACTTGAAGGTTGGCGAGGAAACCTTGAGGAACAACTTGCAGATTAAGTTTGCGGAAAGCTTCACAAAGCTCGGGTTGATAAGGCTTGAGAATCAGACTGTTGCAGTAGGCCTTTCTGCTCAAAGCGTCAGCAATCACATTGGCCTTGCCTGGAGTATACTCGATACTCGGATTATACTCTTGAATCATTTTGACCCATCGAGTTTGCCTGAGGTTGAGATTAGGTTGAGTGAAGATGTACTTGAGACTCTTGTGATCAGTGAAAATGTCCACTTTTCTTCCCAATAGAAGATGTCTCCAAGTCAAAAGAGCATGCACAACTGCCGCCAACTCGAGATCATGAGTGGGGTAGTTCTTCTCATTAGGCTTCAACTGGCGAGATGTATAAGCAACAACTTTCTTCTCTTGCATCAATACTGCGCCAAGACCTTGGAGAGAGGCATCACAAAAGACCTCGTACGGTTTGGATTCATCAGGCGGAGTCAGAACTAGAGCAGTGATCAACTTCTCTTTCAAAGTGTTGAAAGCAATATCACACTCCGGAGACCAAACGTACTTGACATGCTTCTGAAGAAGATTAGAGAGAGGCTTCGCGATCTTAGAAAAGTTTTCAACGAATCTTCGGCAATAGCTTGCGAGACCGAGAAAACTGCGGAGTTGCTTCACGTTCTGAGGAGGTTCCCAATTCACAATTGCAGACACCTTCTCAGGATTCATGGCAATGCCCTTGGCAGAGATGATATGACC
This sequence comes from Triticum dicoccoides, assembly GCF_002162155.2. NCBI lineage: Eukaryota > Viridiplantae > Streptophyta > Magnoliopsida > Poales > Poaceae > Triticum > Triticum dicoccoides. The sequence continues at coordinate 665,400,861 of NC_041382.1, read as the reverse complement.
AAGATAAAGAACCTCATCGAGCCAAAATTCACACTTGGAGAACTTAACGTAGAACTGATGTTCCCTGAGCTTATCAAGAACCAAACGCAAGTGCTTGGCATGATATTCCTTGTTCTTCGAGAAAACCAGAATGTCGTCGAGATAGACCAAAACGAAGTCATTGGTGTAGGCGTTGAAGATGAAATTCATCATGCGAGAGAACGTCGAAGGAGCGTTGGCGAGGCCAAGAGACAGGACAGTGTATTCATATGAACCAAAGCTTGTTCTGAATGCTGTCTTGGGAATATCTTCTTCATGAATGCGAATCTGGTGATAACCCATACAGAGATCAAGCTTGGAGAATACTTGGGCACCTTTGAGTTGTTCGAACAGCTCATTGATGTTGGAAAGTGGGTATTTGTTCTTGATGGTCTTCTTGTTCACTGGACGGTAATCAACACAAAGTCGGTCCGTTCCATCCTTCTTCTTCACAAAAAGAACACCACAACCCCACGGAGAAGAACTAGGTCGGATGAGACCCATTCTTTCTTGCTCATCGAGTTGCTTCTTCAGCTCCTTCAACTCTTCAGGTCCGAGCTTGTAAGGATATTTGCACACAGGTTCCGTGCCAGGCTCAAGATCAATAACGAATTCAACTGGCCAGTGCGGAGGCATTCCTGGGAGCTCTTCTGGAAAGACGTCTTGATATTCGCAAACGACTGGAATTTGAGAGATGGCATCCAATTCACCCTTCTCATTGAGGGAAAACAGACGGATGGTATTATCCCGAGCGGCAAAGACAATTACATCCTCAGACGAATGAGCCAATTGAATCTGCCTGGCTACACAATCAAGCTGAGCCTTGTGCTTAGAAAGCCAATCCATCCCGAGAATAAGATCAATATCCGAGTCACCGAGAACCGTTGGAGAAGATAGAAACTTGTAGTCACCCAAAGTGATAGAAACATCCGGAACTATGGAGTTAGCCTGCATGCGCTTACCGCGAGAGACAACTGCTAAAGGACTAGGCAAAATTTGCAAAGGCAACCCATGCTTAGATGAAAACGGTCTCGAGATGAAACAATGCGGTGCACCCGTGTCAAAAAGAACTTTTGCAGGAATATCATTAACAGGAAGGTTACCCATGATCACATCTGACGAGTCCTCTGCCTGAGCTGCATTCATCAAATTGACCTTGGCGTGCTTGGGGTTATGCTTGACCACAGCTGTACTTGCCGATTTGACAGGAGGAGGAGGAGGAAGACGCCTCTGGTTGAAACACTTGTTGGCATAGTGACCCTTCTGTTGGCACTTGTTGCACGTGACCTCTGAGAGCGGACGGTGGTACGGAGCACTCGGTCTTGGAGGTTGAGACGAAGACTTGTTCTGAAAGCCAGGGTTGGGTGGGTGGGAAGAACCACTGCCACCTTTGCTCCTCTGCTGGTACGGCTGACAGAACGGAGGAGGAGGAAGCCAAAACTTCTGCTGCTTGGCCACTTCAGTAGAGGAAGAAGGAGTAGCATCTCTGACTCGCTTCTTGGAAGCATCACACCTCAACTGAGCAGCCTCTTGCTTCAGTGCCATGTTGTAGAACTCATCGTATCTCAAGGGCTCGAAGAGAACAAGAGCGAGCTGAATATCTTCTCTGAGACCAGCCCTGAACTGATATATCATGCTCTTCTCATCAGGGACGTCCTGCTTGGCAAAGCGGGCGAGCTTCTGGAACAACTTGTTGTAGTCATAGACAGACAAAGAGCCTTGCTTCAGATTGCGGAATTCCTCACGCTTGCTTTCAACCACGCTCTGCGGAATATGATGACCTCGGAAATCTCGACGGAAATCATCCCAAGTGATAACACGTCCACCTCTGGAGTCCTTGTACTGCTGGAACCATTCCGCAGCTTGATCTTTGAGTTGGAAGGAAGCGAACTTGACGAAATCTTCAGGCCTGACGTTGCTGCACTCGAAATGCTTACACAGATCCACAAGCCAATCGTCAGCATCAGTTGCCTCAACACAATTGCTGAAAGTCTTTGGCCCGTTAGCAAGGAACTGGTTGAGTGTAGCAAAGTGACTCTGATTGCTGCCTTGATTCCCTTGACTGCCTTGATTGCGCTCTTGGAGAATTTGCATGATCAGCTGTATGTTTGCATTGGTTGCGGCCATCACAGCTTGCCATGCCTCTGGAAGAGGTGGAGGCGGTGGCGGATCTTGATTTTGGTTCTGACTGGTGCTCTTAGCGGGAGCCATCCTGAAGAGGTTGACCACCGTTAGCACATAGACAGATAAATGAAGCTGAAACCAACGGAATGAAAATTGCAACATAAAATCTTCACATCCGAACAAAATGAAAGAATGCATTCCTCTTGAAATGGTCACCTATCCATAAATTGAGAAGCCACGTAGAATTAGGTAGAAGAAGTAAATCAACAAGGTACGGATCAAGAACGAATAATCGGTAAGAAATCCCAATCTCAAACCAATATTCGTGGAAGAAGAACTAGAGCTACTAGAATTCCCACCTATGAAACTCCCGAACTTTTCCGGTTATGCAATCAGGTGTTGGGGATACAGGGGAAGCATAATATCTCACCCAAACTAGCAAATCCTACATCCAGCTGTATCCATCCTTCAACACATAACCAAGAAACCTTCGGAAACCATCTACCTCAACCTTCGAAAAGCATCCGTTATACAAGTTATGGCGATACTCCCGAACTCCCGCCCTAGTACTGGGTGGCGTCGAGGTTATCTCACCAACGAACTGCATAAAAGAGATTTTCGATGTCGGCGAACATATCTCAAGTATTCCAGAATTGCAACGATAAAATTATGATGACAACACCTCAGAGCTCAACTCCCCGGGACACTTCCACTAAACCCCTGACAGGAGGCACCAAGACAATATTCTCATCATAAGCCATCGGAATGATTCCAAGATACTCGCGTGATCCTAAAAATTTTTTTAGTGAAATTTGAGAAGAGAAGAGTCAAAACTCTATGTCAGGATGCCTTACCAGAGCGATGAGGAGACTGGGAAGTAAAAAGAATTCCTAAACTCTCCGATATATAATTCCTAAAGACTCAAAACATTTTTCTAGACACAACTCGGCTGCTAAAAACGATCAAGCAATGGGGCTCCTAAGGTCGGGGAAGGCTCTGATTACCAACTTGTAACACCCTCGATGCGACTATAGCTCCCACGTGTCGAGGCACGACTTAGAGACATAATCGCATTGAAGGCATATGTCGCAAGTTAGGCAATCTTCACAACATCCCATGTAATATGAATAATAAAGGGGAGAACATAGTTGGCTTACACTCGCCACATCAATCAAGAACATAAATAACATTACATCATCCAAAACACTCATGGCCCGACTACGGTGCCAAAATAGAAGAGAACCGAACATGCGACACGGTCCCAATCACCCCCAACTGGGCACCACTACTGATCATCGGGAAAGGAAACATAATAACGCTGAGAGTCTTCGTCGAACTCCCACTTGAGCTCGTACTCGTCACCTGGAGCGGAATCACCTGGACCTGCATATGGATTTATAGTATATGTGAGCCACAGGGACTCAGCAATCTCGCACCCTCGCGATCAAGACTATTTAAGCTTATAGGAATGGCAAGGGGTTAAATATGAGTGGAGCTGCAGCAAGCGACTAGCAAGTATGGTGGCTAACTTATTCGCAAAAGAGAGCGAGAAGAGGAGGCAAAGCACGAGCGAGAAGCTAGAGGGCAACCTGCGCAAACATTCCTCCAACACCGTGTCCACTTCTCGGACTCCGCCGAGAAGAGGCCATCACGGTAACGCACTCAGTTGATTCATTTTAATTAATTAAGGTTCAAGTTATCTACAACCGAACATTAACAAATTCCCATCTGCCCATAACCGCGGGCACGGCTTTTGAAAGTTCAATCCCTGCAAGGGAGTCCCAACTTAGCCCATGACAAGCTCTCATGGTCAATGAAGGAATAGACCTCCTCCCAAGATGTTCCGATCAGACTCGGTATCTCGGTAACTCAAGACACTTCGACAGGTTAAAACAAGACCAGCAACACCGCCCGAATGTGCCGACAAATCCCGATAGGAGCTGCACATATCTCTTTCTCAGGGCACACACAGATTGTCTTAGGTACGGGTAGGCCAGCCCAGAGCTGCCCCTGGTGGCCACCGGCAGCTGACAGGTAGACCAACACTCAGAGGAGCACTGGCCCGGGGGGGTAAAATAAGATGACCCTTGAGTCTGCAGAACCCAAGGGAAAGAAAAGGCTAGGTGGCAAATGGTAAAACCAAGGCTGGGCATTGCTGGACAAGCTTTAATCAAGGCGAAATATCAAGGGGTTCCCATTATAACCCAACCGCGTGAGGAACGCAAAATCCGGGAACATAACACCGATATGACGGAAACTAGGGCGGCAAGAGTGGAACAAAACACTAGGCGAGAGGCCGAGCCTTCCACCCTTTACCAAGTATATAGATGCATTAAGATAACATAGCAATATAATGATATCCCAACAAGTAAATAAAAGATGTTCCAACAAGGAACGGCCTCCAATCTTCACCTGCAACTAGCAACGCTATAAGAAGGGCTGAGCAAAGCGGCAACATAGCCAATCAACGGTTTGCTAGGACATGGTGGGTTAGAGTTTCAACATGGCAATTGGGAGGCTGACAAGCAAAAGGTAGGCATCGTAGCATTGGCATAGCAAGAGCGAGCAAACTAGCATAGCAAAGATAGTAGTGATTTCGAGGGTATGATCATCTTGCCTGCACAGTTATCAGAGTTGACTAGATCCTCACAAGCAAACTCAACGGGCTCCACGGTAGCAAACTCGTCTCCCGGCTCTACCCAACAAGACAAACAAGCAACAAGGATACAATCAACCACGTGCAAGACCAAGCAATATGATGAAATGATGATATGCTATGCGGGATGCGATGCGGGATGCAAAATGCAAGATATGACAGGAAATGCATGAACCTGGCCTCAACTTGGAATTCCAAGGGTGCCAATGGAAATATGAGATGAAATCGCTTGAAAACGATATAAAGAACGCCGGAATCGGAGTTACGGTTTGGAAATGGCAAGCGATTTAAGAATGACACCGGCTGCGATTTACAGCAAGTAGGCATCTAAATGCAATGAAATGAACATGCTACAGCCACCAAACATGACAACAAAATATATGGCAGGGATGCACACAAGATGCTTAACAAAAGACTAGCACAGAGCCACGGCCAATTCATCCATTATGAGGTTCAAACAAGCATGGCAAAAACGCAAATGCAAAATAGATTCCAGACTTAGTGAAATTAACACTTGTCTGAAATTTCAGATCACGAAGCCCTCTTCGGAGCAGCAAAACAACATGATACATGACCTGATTATGACAAAGAAGAGCATGGCATGGAGCTACTCAACAAGCTTAACAAAAGACACAAAGTGACCTGGGGTCAAAAGGGTTCACAAAATATACTAACGGGCACACGAACATAGCTAAAACACAATCAGTTTTCAGACTTAGTGAAAACTGAGACATGCTGAAATATAACTCACGAAGGCATGAAAACGAGCTCGATGCACTCACCACGGTGCAAGTCATGGCAAGGCAAGCATACCTCCATTAAGAAGGCACAAAATACAAGCTAGACATGGCAAGAACAATGACATAGCATGCACGGATCAACTACAATAGCATCGGCAAAATCGCAAACGAGTTGACGATCTGCCCAGATTCACCATGAAGCAAAAGTAGAGCTCGATTGACTCAAGCTAGGGTGCTCCAAAATTGCAAAAAAGGACATTGATGGATAGAGCATAACATGATTACCAAAACGCCTTTACTGATCATCCTCAAAAGAGGCGCGGATCACTAGGAAACAAGCTGAACATATGGCATCATGAACTAAATAATCCCAGACTTAGTGAAAACTACTAAGTCCCTGAAAACAGATTTACCGGGTGCCTCTCTTTGCAAGCTTGCACAAGTCACCACACACATCCTAAAAATGCATGGGTTGCACCTCTGGAAAGAAAACAAAATCCTTAACAAAACATATGAAGGACTCACAGGCATAGCATGCACACAATAATCATGGCAAAAATGACAAAAGTCTAAGATGAACTAGCAGATCTGACAATTAACTCACGAAGGCCTCTTCTAATAGCATTTTGGGCATCAAGATGAACTCAAATGAAAATGATGCAATGGAATGAAATGATGTAATCGTCGAGGCGAACATTTTGATATACTATATGCTCAAATCGGAGCTACGGATGCAAAGATACAGCCGGTCAAAGTAGGCATAAAAAATTAAAGGGAGAGGGGCAAAAGTCAACCCAGATCTAGGGTTCCTCATGGCGCACAAACCGAGGCGGCGGCAGACTCGCCGGAGACGAAGCAGACGGCGGCGGCTGGGGTCGGTGGCGGCGGATCCGGCCCTCCCGCGGCCGGATCTGGCCAGCGGCGAGGCGGGGTGGCGGCGG
>NC_041382.1:665335044-665393580 GCF_002162155.2 Triticum dicoccoides | reverse complement strand
GGGCGACGTGGGCTCGCGGGGGCCCGGATCGGGCTCCGCGGGCCGGCGGCGGCGGGCAGCGGGATGCGCCACATGGCGGGCGGCGGTAGGCGGCGGCGATTTCGTCCGCTAGGAGGCGGACATGTCCGGCGGCGGAGAGATGAATTTTTAGGGTTTCGGGGAGAGGGAGAGATCCGAAAATGGAGGGGTCTATTTATAGGCATAAGTGGAGCTAGGAGAGTCCAAATGAGGTGTGATTTTCGGCCACGCGATCGTGATCGAACGCTCTAGAACATGGAGCAGAGTTTGGTGGGTTTTGGGCCAAATTGGAGGGGTGTTGGGCTGCAACACACACGAGGCCTTTTCGGTCCCTCGGTTAACCGTTGGAGTATCAAACGAAGTCCAAATGATACGAAACTTGACAGGCGGTCTACCGGTAGTAAACCAAGGCCGCTTGGCAAGTCTCGGTCCAATCCGGAAATGTTTAATCCCCACACATGAAAGAAAGCTAGAAATGGCCACCAGAGGAGAACGAAGCGCCGGAATGCAAAACGGACAACGGGGAAAATGCTCGAATGCATGAGACGAACATGTGTGCAAATGCAATGCACATGATGACATGATATGAGATGCATGAAAACGAAAACAACACACGGAGATAAAGACCCGAACCCGAGGGAATAAATATAACTTAACGCCGTAAACGGCAAGAGTTGGAGTACAAATAGGGAAAGTTACATCCGGGGTGTTACAATAGTTGTCCTGATGAACAACTAGCTATCATAAATGCTTCTCATACTTCTCCATGGTATGCTGATTATGCTAATTATATTGTTGCTTAATTTATACCACCTAGTTTCACATACCAGCAAAAGAAAAAGTTCTTCTATGATTTAAGACATTATTTTTGGGATGACCCACACCTTTATAAAGGAGTAGATGGTGTTATTAGACGTTGTGTACCTGAGCATGAACATGAACAGATCCTATGCAAGTGTCACTCTAAGTCTTATGGAGGACACCGTGCTGGAGATAGAACTGCACATAAGGTACTGCAATCCGGTTTTTATTGGCCTACTCTCTTCAAAGATGTCTGTAAATTTGTCTTGTCTTGTGATGAATGTCAAAGAATTGGTAATATTAGTAGACGTCAAGAAATGCCTATGAATTATTCACTTGTTATTGAACCATTTGATATCTGGGGCTTTGATTATATGGGACCGTTTCCTTCCTCTAATGGGTATACACATATTTTAGTTGCTGCTGATTACGTTACTAAGTGGGTAGAAGCTATTCCAACAAGTAGTGCTAATCATAACACTTCTATTAAGATGCTTAAAGAAGTTATTTTTCCAAGGTTTGGAGTCCCTAGATACTTAATGACTGATGGTGGTTCGCATTTTATTCATGGTGCTTTTCGTAAAATGCTTGCTAAGTATGATGTTAATCATAGAATTGCATCTCGTATCACCCACAGTCTAGTGGTCAAGTGGAATTGAGTAATAGAGAGATTAAATTAATTTTGCAAAAGACTGTTAATAGATCTAGAAAGAATTGGTCCAAGAAACTTGATGATGCATTATGGGCTTATAGGGCTGCATATAAAAATCCTATGGGTATGTCTCCGTATAAAATGGTTTATGGTAAAGCATGTCACTTACCTCTTGAACTAGAACATAAGGCATATTGGGCCATTAAAGAGCTCAATTATGATTTCAAACTTGCCGGTGATAAGAGGCTTTTTGACATTAGCTCACTTGATGAATGGAGAACCCAAGCCTACGCGAATGCCAAACTGTTTAAGGAAAAAGTTAAAAGATGGCATGACAAAAGGATACAAAAACATGAGTTTAATGTAGGTGATTATGTATTGTTATACAACTCTCGTTTAAGATTTTTTGCAGGAAAACTCCTCTCTAAATGGGAAGGTCCTTACGTCATCGAGGAGGTCTATCATTCTGGTGCCATAAAAATCAACAACTTCGAAGGCACAAATCTGAGGGTGGAGAACGGTCAAAGAATCAAACATTATATCTGAGGTAATCCTAGAGGAATACATAAGGGACACTTTCCAGAACATTTCAGACTCCGAAAAGGAAGAGGTATGAGGTACGGTAAGTAAACCGACTCCAAAACAGTTCTAATAGCATTTTTTCTCCATTTTGGAATATTTAAGAAAATAGGAAAATAAGAAGCAATCCGGGAAGGACACGAGGCATCCACGAGGGTGGAGGGCGCGCCCCCTGCCTCGTGGGCACCTTGTGTGCTCTCTGGACTCCGTTTTCTTGCACGATACTTCTTTTGGTCGGTAAAAATTCATTATATAATCTCCCGAAGGTTTTGACCACCGTACCACGCAAACATTCTCTGTTTTTATTTCGAGCTGTTTCTGCTGCAGATTAGAGCAATATGTCATCCCAAGATTCGGAGGGAGAAAGCTATGTGGCTGATTTCCTTGCGGATCATAAGGACTACAAGGACTTGGAGCATTGTGGTTGGACCACAGAGGAAGAAGAAGACTATGAGCCTATGGGAAAGGAGGAGACGAGCTCAGATGAAGAGGAAGTCCCATTACCGCAACCTGGGGACATGCATGTGGAGTTCAAAAAGTAAAGCCTCCACGATAGAGCAAAGAAACCTAAGATCGATTTTATCCCTTTTCGCCTCTTGCAGGAAAACAAACAGGAACTATGCAAAAAGGTATTAAGCCTTGAGCAGGAGATCGATGACCTAAGGGAGCAAAATTCTATCCTCAAGTGCAAATTAAGGAATAAGCACACGCCACCAACAGCTCCATCATCACTACCTCCGAGGAAGGAGACATAAACACAAGGGTATGGGCACTCCCCTTGGCAACTGCCAAGCTTGGGGGAATCCCCCGGTATCGTATCACCATCACACTTTTATCTTTACCGTTTTTATTAGTTCGAACCTTTTGGTAATATCTTGATCTAGTAGAATAAAGTTTTAATATGATCTGGTTTTGAGTTTTGATTTATGATCCTTCTATGTAATCAAGTCCGTGAGCTATATATAATAAAGATTAGTGTTGAGTCAAGGGCTTGATTATCCTGCTATGATCTTGAGGAAATAAAATAAAAGAGAAATAATAAAAAGAAATAAAGAGATCATATGGATCTTATGGAGAGTAATGACTTCACATATAAAGAGTATGATGAATAAAAGTTGTTGAAAGTTGACAAGCATAGTTTTGGTCATCGTTGCAATTAATAGGAAGTAATAAAGAAAGTGAGGTTTTCACATATAAATATACTCTCTTGGACATCTTTTATGATTGTGAGCACTCATTAAAATATGACATGCTAAAGAGTTGATGTTGGACAAGGAAGACAACGTAATGGGTTATGTTTTCTTACATCTGAAATAAATTTATTGTCATGGATCATCCAACATGTTGAGCTTGCCTTTCCCTCTCATGCTAGCCAAATTCTTTACACCAAGTAGAGATACTACTTGTGCTTCCAAATATCCTTGAACCCAGTTTTGCCATGAGAGTCCACCATATCTACCTATGGATTGAGTAAGATCCTTCAAGTAAGTTGTCATCGTTGCAAGCAATAAAAATTGCTCTTTAAATATGTATGACTTATTAGTGTGGAGAAAATAAGCTTTATACGATCTTGTGATGTGGAGGAAATAAAAGCGAAGGACTGCCTAATAAAGGTCCATATCACAAGTGGCAATATAAAGTGACGTTCTTTTGCATTAAAATTTTGTGCATCCAACCATAAAAGCACATGAAAACCTCTGCTTCCCTCTGCGAAGGGCCTATCTTTTATTCGTGTCTTATACTTCATACAAGAGTCACGGTGATCTTCACCTTTCCTTTTTACACTTTATCCTTTGGCAAGCACAATGTGTTGGAAGGATCCTGATATATATGGCTAATTGGATGTGAGTTTTCATGAACTATTATTGTTGACATTACCCTTGAGGTAAAAGGTTGGGAGGCAAAACTATAAGCCCCTATCTTTCTCTGTGTCCGACTAAAACTTCATGACCATAAATATCGCGTGAGTGTTAGCAATTGTGAAAGACTAAATGATAGTTGAGTATGTGGACTTGCTGAAAAGCTCTTATGTTGACTCTTTCTAATGTTATGATAAATTGCAATTGCTTCAATGACTGAGATTATAGTTTGTTAGTTTGCAATGAAGTTTATAAGTCATACTTGAAACTATGAATGGATTGTTACTTTAGCATAAGAGATCATATGACAATACATATGTTGTTGTTCTAAGAATAACCGTGATGCCCTCATGTCTGTATTTGTAACATCCCAAAATTCTATATTTTGGAATGTTATATTAAATAAATAAATAAATAGGGTTGTTTGTTTGATTGTAGTGTGATGGATTGTGTCAAGTTATTTTATTTTCACGAGAATTAAAACCTTTTGAGTTCTTGTTTAAAACTTTTTCTAATCATGTTATAAAAGTTGGGTAACATTTTGTCCAATAAAGAAAACTATGGTTGGGGAAGATTATTCAAGAAATCAAAGGGCTTTAATTTTTGTTTGACTCTTTTTTGAATATTGGAAACCACAATCACAATTTTGGAGTGAGAATAAGATGACTTTCTCAAATGTGGTGGATGAATATTTCATATGGAGTTTGTTTGGATTTTGGAGTTCCAATTGAAATATGATATTATTTGGAGTTTTACTGTCATTTAAATATTTCCAAATTAATCAAATAAAATTTAATGAGAGGAGATAATGTGACTTCTCCAAAAATATATTTGGAAATATTTAATACGGTACAATTGTCTTTTTGTTAATTTATAATTGTCCTTATGTCCATAAAAATGTATTCTAGCTTGTGCACACAAATAATATTTTGTAGGCACCAAATTATAATTACGTGTATGTGAACATTTATTTTTTTGTCTATTTTTTTTCTGCGTGACAAATGTATTAGCAAAAAGAAAACCTACAGCCATGGCCCAATTTGGCCCAACTGACCGAGCAGCCCACTAGCGAAGCGTTCATCTTCCTCCTCGTGCACATCTGTATGTTCACGTACACAAAGACATCCATGGCTTAGGCTGCACCCCAACACTTCCTCTCCCTTTTCCCGCAACCACTGACCTCCTAAGCCGGTTCCCCATGCTCTCTCGACTCCTTCCCTCCAGTAGTGGGCTTTAAGTCATCCCCTAATGGCCATTAGAGCTCGAGGAAACTGCTGCTTTTACTGCCGTCAATAACAACTATGAAACTGCTCATTTCTGACCTCCCCTGCTCCTATAAAAGGTACCCAAACGAGAGCCTCGAAGCCACTCACTAGCCCATCTGAAAACCCCTCTCTGAACCTCCTCCACTGCGAGCAATTGCTCATCGGAGTTCGGCAACTCCGGCGGTCGCTTCACGCCGCCACGGGACAAGTCCGAGCCTGTGATCTTATCCAAAGGACTCCCCTTGTCGACCTCTTCGCCGTTCTGCCACTACTTGACGTTGGGGGCCTTCTTCCTCAACTCCAGCGACCTTTTTCCCCAACTCCGGCGAGTAACTCCGGTGAGCACTGTGTAAATCCCGTAATTGTTTTTCAGAAAAATACTCAAACTTCGGAAATTCATATCTCCTAGACCGTAAGTCCGAATTCGACAAATTTTATATCCACGGATTTGTTGAAACACGAAGTTTATCATGAGACAAAAATATTTCACTTTTGGTAAATTAAATTTGACACAAATTTAAAATTTGTATTTGAGTATTTTTGCTATATCTATTAATCTGTAATTCTGTTGAAAATGTTTCCTTCGGCAAAATTGATCCTTCGGTCCATATCTTGTTGTTAGAATTTTTTTCCTAATTGTTCACCTATGTCTAGCCACTATTTCAACCATAACATTTCATATAGTTTTTCTTTTATCGTAATTCAATTTCATCATTAGTTTAATTTGATTCTTGACTCAACTTTCTTGAGAAGATCATTAGGAACCTCTCTGATCATATGCTATCATCATACAAATTTAGACTTCACGAGTTGTTACATACATTTTGTAACATGAATCTTTGTGCCACAAACTCCATCTACCATTTTCATTATAGACTTTGTCGTAGAACCTTGCCTCACAACTCTTTAACCCGCGATCTTCACTTTGACCCAACCCTAGAACAAAACTTAGATCATATTTTCATTCTTGATCTTATCTCAACCCGTAACCAAGTCCTAGCAACTTATGTAGGAATGTTTTTTTATTTTGTATTGTAATTTGAATTTTTTTTATTTGGATCTTTATTTGGATGTTGTTGTGTGTTAAAGTACTTTCTTATATCGTTAGATATATCATAACGAGAAGGAGAGACGACTCAATAGAATATTTCATCTTCATCAACAGTACAAGGCAAGTTACATCTTGATCATGTTTTTTATACCTATGTTTTATATATGCATTTAGTTCTTTGATGTAGGGTTTGCATGAATATGTTAGTTGGCTATTTTATAAACCCAGTAGTGCAATGAGGTAGGTCTGAGCCTTTACTTCTTTGTCGCCAATGTTGTAGGGATTTTGTTATGCCATTGTAGACGGGGATTGGTATGTGAGGTCATGAAAGTTGCGAGTGATATAATAATTAAGGGTAACCTTAAGGTGGCAACATTAACACACATCTGGGTGGGTTGGTAAGGGGCACCTTGGAGAAACCAGTGGACTTGCCCGGGCACCCTGGAGAAACTAGTGGACTTGCCTAGGGGATCCCGGAGTACCCGTGTGATCACCCTATGGACTGCCACCCAGGCTCAAAGGGATTCATTATTTTCATGACTAGAAGCTTACCTGCACAGCCACAAGCTATTATGAGCTCTGGCTTAGTTGAGTACATTGTGTGACCTCTTACAATGGTAGACTAGCAGATGTAGTTATATATGTAGGTGTACCGGTCTACCCAGGGTTAAGAGGGAACACTTCAGAAAGACTATGTCTCGATCTTCCGGCTCTCAAACACCAGATAGTGCAAGGACTACAAAGGAGGTGACTGAGTCTTGTGGGGAGAAGTGTGCAAAACTCTGCAGAGTGTAAAACTAATCGATTAGCCGTGTCCCCGGTTATGGACAATTTGAGCATATGGAAAGTGGGAATTGAGCGATCTCATCACTCTTAATTAAATTTATGGGTTTTAATGAATTTGGGTATAGATTGAATGGAGCAACCATCTCAATCATATTATGATGAATTATGTAGTAACAATATGATATTCTTTTGATGATAGGGAAAAATCAGCTTTATGCAAATTAAATTTAGAACCAACCACCAGCCATATTGCATGTATAAATAGGACATTTATTCATCTCTTGTGGCGTGACTTGCCAGTACATTCAACGTACTGACCTACACGGCTGCAACATATTATGTTGCAGGTATTATCCGACGAGTAAGTGATATGATAGGGTTATGGTCCGCACTCAACTTGCCGATGGTGTTGATGGGACTCCACACCCGTTTGCATGTTTCTGCTGAGATTCTTAAGGTATATATCAGTTTTTTGTTACTTATACATGTGATTGCACTTTGATATATACATTGATGTACCGTGTGTGCTAGCATACCAATCCAGGGATAGCACAGATACACAGAGACTTGACCGTCTGAGGTCGGGTCACTACAGTATTTTATTTTATCGACACCTCTATCTCTAAATATGTGGACATATTTTTTGATATCAGCTTTCGCTTAAGGACAAGCGAGGTCTAAGCTTGGGGGAGTTGATACGTACATTTTGCATCATACTTTTATATTGATATTTATTGCATTATGGGATGTTATTACACATTATGTCACAATACTTATGTCTATTCTCTCTTATTTTACAAGGTTTACATGAAGAGGGAGAATGCCGGTAGCTAGAATTCTAGGCTGGAAAAGGAGCAAATATTAGAGACCTATTCTGCACAACTCCAAAAGTACTGAAACTTCATTGGACCGCGTTCCAGAATATATAAAAATATTGGGCGAAAGAAGTACCAGAGGGGGGCCACCCACCATCCACGAGGGCGCGAGGCGCGTCCTACCCCCTGGGCGCGCCCCCTGCCTCGTGGGCCCCCTGGAAGCCCTCTAATGCCCATCTTCTGCTATATGAGGTCTTACGTGGAGGAAAAAATCATAAGCTAGCTCACGGGACGAAACTTCGCCGCCACGAGGCGGAACCTTCGCGAAACCAATCTAGGGCTCTGGCGGAGCTGTTCTGCCGGGGAAACTTCCCTTCGGGAGGGGGAAATCATCACCACCATCATCATCATCGATCCTCTTATCGGGAGGGGTCAATCTCCATCAACATCTTCACCAGCACCATCTCATCTCAAACCCTAGTTCATCTCTTGTATCCAATCTTGGTCCCAAAGCCTCAGATTGGTACCTGTGGGTTGCTAGTAGTGTTGATTACTCTTTGTAGTTGATGCTAGTTGGTTTATTCGGTGGAAGATCATATGTTTAGATCCTTTATGCATATTAATACCCCTCTGATTATGAACATGAATATGATTTGTGACTAGATACGTTTGTTCCTGAGGACATGGGAGAAGTCTTGCTATAAGTAGTCATGTGAATTTGGTATTCGTTCGATATTTTGATGAGATGTATGTTGTCTTTCTTCTAGTGGTGTCATGTGAACGTCGACTACATGACACTTCACTATTGTTTGGGCCTAGGGGAAGGCATTGGGAAGAAATAAGTAGATGATGGGTTGCTAGAGTGACAGAAGCTTAAACCCTGGTTTATGCGTTGCTTCGTAAGGGGCTGATTTGGATCCATATGTTTCATTCTATGGTTAGGTTTACCTTAATACTTCTGTTGTAGTTGCGGATGCTTGTAATAGGGGTTAGTCATAAGTGGGATGCTTGTCCAAGGAAGGAAAGTACCCAAGCACCGGTCCACCCACATATCAAATTATCAATGTACCGAACGCGAATCATATGAGCGTGATGAAAACTAGCTCGACGATAATTCCCATGTGTCCTCGGGAGCGTTTTCCTTTATATAAGAGTTTGTCCAGGCTTGTCCTTTGCTACAAAAAGGATTGGGCCATCTTGCTGCATCTTATTTACTTTTATTACTTGTTACCCCGTTACACATTACCTTATCACAAAACTATCTGTTACCGACAATTTCAATGTTTGTAGAGAATACCTTACTGAAAACTGCTTATCATTTCCTTCTGCTCCTCGTTGGGTTTGACATTCTTACTTATCGAAAGGACTACGATAGATCCCCTACACTTGTGGGTCATCAGTCTCTTCGAATTATCAGTTTGGTTTGGCCTACTAGATTGATCTTTCTTGCAATGGGAGAAGTGCTTAGCTCTGGGTTCAATCTTGCTGTGTCTTTTCCTAGTGACATCAGGGGCAGCAAGGCACGTATTGTATTGTTGCCATCGAGGATAAAAAGATGGGGTTTATATCATATTTCTTGAGTTTATCCCTCTATATCATGTCATCTTGCCTAATGCGTTACTATGTTCTTTTGAACTTAATACTCCAGATGCATGCTGGATAGCGGTCGATGTGTGGAGTAATAGTAGTAGATGCAAAATTGTTTTGGTCTACTTGTCGCGGACGTGATGCCTATATACATGATCATGTCTAGGTATTCTCATAACTATGCGCTTTTCTATCAATTGCTCGACAGTAATTTGTTCACCCACCGTAGAATTTGCTATATTGTGAGAAGCCACTAGTGAAACCTATGGCCCCCGGGTCTGTCTTCCATTATATTATTCTCCCGTTAACAAGCTATTTCTATCGTTGTTTATTTTGCAATCTTTATTTTCCAATCTACACAACAAAAATACCAAAAAATATTTATCTTATTATCTCTATCAGATCTCACTTTCGTAAGTGACCGTCATGGGATTGACAACCCCTTTATCGCATTGGTTGCGAGGTTCTTGTTTGTTTGTGTGGGTACGAGGGACTTGCGTATAGTCTCCTACTGGATTGATACCTTGGTTCTAAAAAACTGAGGGAAATACTTACGCTACTTTGCTGCAGCGCCCTTTCATCTTCAAGGGAAAACCAACCCATGCTCAAGAGGTAGCACTATCTATGATGATTATTGTGATGACATGTATGCTATAAAGAATAATGATAACCATGAAACTTGTCATCATGATTTTAATTTTCAATTCCATTAGACCTCACATGATAGTTATTTTGTTGAGTTTGCTCCTACTATTATTCGTGAGAAGAAATTTTCTTATGTGGAGAGTAATAAATATTCTATGCTTATGAATCATGAAAAGAATGCTTTGTGTGATGGTTATATTGTTGAATTCATTCATGATGCTACTAAAAATTATTATGAGGGAGGAATATATGCTTGTAGGAGTTACAATAAAGTTTCCTCTCTACATGTTGAAAATCTGGAAGTGTTGCTTGCTTTACCTTCCTATGCAAGTTGATTCTTGTTCCCATAAATTGTTTGCTCACGAAATACCTATGCATAGGAAGTGGGTTAGACTTAAATGTGGTTGTCATATGCTTCATGGTGCTCTCATTATGTTTCAATTCTTATCTTCTATGTGAGCATCATTGAAATCATCACGCCTAGCTTGAAGGCATTAAAGAGAAGCACTTGTTGGGAGACAACCCAATATTTATAACTACTGTTTTTGTGTGTTCACATGATTATGCTACTGTAGTAATTATGTTTTATAGCTTTTGTTTCAATGAAGTGCCAAGTAAAGCCTTTAGGATCTGCTTGGGTGATTGTTGTTTGATCTTGTTGATAAAAACAGAAAGTATGCGCTCACAAAAATAATTATCATTTTTTTACCAGAGAGCGATAAAATACCAATTCTAACTGTAGTAGATAAATATACTTTTTATCCTGGTCATCCTAATTTTTCAGAATTTTTGGAGTTGCAGAAGTATTCGAAACCTCCAGATTACTACAGATTGTTCTGTTTTTGACAGATTCTATTTTCGATGCATAGTTTGCTTGTTTTCTAGTTTCTATGGCTTATATTGCTTAATATAAATTGTATAAGTGGTATGGTACAGTAGGCATCATGTGAGAAAAATTATGGATCTTGTCTTGACAGTACCTAAGTGGTGATTTGCTTTCTTATACTAACGGAGCTTATGAAATTTCTGTTAAGTTTTGTGTTGTGAAGTTTTCAAGTTTTGGGTAAAGATTCGATGGACTATGGAATAAGGAGTGGCAAGAGCCTAAGCTTGGGCATGCCCAAGGCACCCCAAGGTAATATTCAAGGACAACCAAGAGCCTAAGCTTGGGGATGCCCCGGATGGCGTCCCCTCTTTCGTCTTCGTTCGTCAGTAACTTTACTTGGAGCTATATTTTTATTCACCACATGATATGTGTTTTTCTTGGAGCATCATTTTATTTTATTTTGTTTTGCTTCTTGTTTGAATAATATCCCAAGATTTGAAATTATTAGATGTTAGAAAGTCTTCACATAGTTACATAATTATTCAACTACTCATTGATCTTCACTTATATCTTTTGAAGTAGTTTGTAGTTTGCTCTAATGCTTCACTTATATCTTTTAGAGCACGATGGTAGTTTTATTTTATAGAAATTATTAATCTCTCATGCTTCACTTATATTATTTTGAGAGTCTTTTAGAACAGCATGGTAATTTTCTTTGGTTTTGAAATTAGTCCTAATATGATAAGCATCCAAGATGGATATAATAAAAACTTTCATATAGAGTGCATTGAATACTATGAGAAGTTTGATACTTGATGATTGTTTTGAGATATGAAGATGGTGATATTAGAGTCATGCTAGTTGAGTATTTGTGAATTTGAGAAATATTTGTGTTTAGGTTTGCAAGTCCCGTAGCATGCACGTATGGTAACCGTTGTGTAACAAATTTGAAGCATGAGGTGTTTATTTGATTATCCTCCTTATGAGTGGTGGTCGGGGACGATCGATGGTCTTTTCCTACCACTCTATCCCCTTAGGAGCATGCGTGTATTGCTTGGTTTTGATGACTTGTAGATTTTTGCAATAAGTATGTGAGTTCTTTATGACTAATGTTGAGTCCATGGATTATACTCACTCTCACCCTTCCATCATTGCTAGCCTCTTCGGTACCGTGCATTGCCCTTTCTCACCTCGAGAGTTGGTGCAAACTTCGCCGGTGCATCCAAACCCCGTGATATGATACGCTCTATCACACATAAGCCTCCTTATATCTTCCTCAAAACAGCCACCATACCTACCTATTATGGCATTTCCATAGCCATTCCGAGATATATTGCCATGCAGCTTTCCACCGTTCCGTTTATTATGGCACGCTTCATCATTGTCATATTGCCTTGCATGATAATGTAGTTTACATAGTGTTTGTGGCAAAGCCACCACTCACAATTTTTATACATGTCACTCTTGAATCATTGCACATCCTGGTACACCGCTGGAGGCATTCATATAGAGTCATATTTTGTTCTAGTATCGAGTTGTAATTTTTGAGTTGTAAATAAATAGAAGTTTGATGATCATCATTATTAGAGCATTGTCTCCTGTGAGGAAAACAAAAGAGAAAGGCCTTAAAAAAGAGAAGGCCCAAAAAAATAAGAGAAAAAGAGAGAAGGGACAATGTTACTATCCTTTTTCCACACTCGTGCTTCAAAGTAGCACCATGATCTTCATGATAGAGAGTCTCTTACTTTGTCAATTTCATATACTAGTGGGAATTTTCATTATAGAACTTGGCTTGTATATTACAACAATGGGATTCCTCAAAATGCCCTAGGTCTTTGTGAGCAAGCAAGTTGGATGCACACCCACTTAGTTTCTTTTGTTGAGATTTCATACATTTATAGCTCTAGTGCATCCGTTGCATGGCAATCCCTACTCCTCGCATTGACATCAACTGATGGGCATCTCCATAGCCCGTTGATTAGCCGCGTTGATGTGAGACTTTCTCCTTTTTTGTCTTCTCCACACAACCTCCATCATCATATTCTGTTCCACCTACAGTGATATGTCCATGGCTCGCGCTCATGTATTGCGTGAAAGTTGAAAAAGTCTGAGAATACTAAAGTATGAAACAATTGCTTGGCTTGTCATCGGGGTTGTGCATGATGGGATCATTTTGTGTGACGAAAATGAAGTATGACCAAACTATATGATTTTGTAGGGATGAGCTTTCTTTGGCTATGTTATTTTGAGAGGACATAATTGCTTGGTTAGTATGCTTGAAGTATTATAGTTTTTATGTCAATATTAAACTTTTGTGTTGAATCTTACGAATCTAAATATTCTTGCCACAATAGAGAATATTACATTGATGAATATGTTAGGTAGCATTCCACATCAAAAATTATGTTTTTATCATTTACCTACTCGAGGACGAGCAGGAATTAAGCTTGGGGATGCTTGATATGTCTCCAACGTATCTATAATTTTTTATTGTTCCATGCTATTATATTATCCATATAGGATTTTTTATATGCTATTTTATATGATTTTTGGGACTAACCTATTAACCAAGAGCCCAGTGTCAGTTTATGTTTTTCCCTTATTTTTGAGTGTCGCAGAAAAGGAATATCAAACGGAGTCCAATTGACATGAAAATTTACGGAGATCATTTTTGGACCAGAAGAATCCCACGGAGCATCGAAGATGGACCAGAAGAGTCCCGAGGCCACCACGAGGGTGGGGGGCGCGCCCTACCCCCTGGGCGCGCCCCCCTGCCTTGTGGCCGCCTCGTGGACCCCCCCTGACTTGTTCCCGACTCCAACGCCTCTTATATATCCCCAAACTTCTAGAAAATAACCTAGATTGGGAGTTTCGCCGCCTGATAACCCACAAGTATAGGGGATCGCAATAGTTTTCGAGGGTAGAGTATTCAACTAAATTTATTGATTCAACACAAGGGGAGCCAAAGAATATTCTCAAGTATTAGCAGCTAAGTTGTCAATTCAACCACACCTGGAAACTTAATATCTACAGCAAAGTGTTTAGTGGCAAAGTAATATGATAGTAGTAGTAACGGTAGCAAAAGGTAACGGTAGCAAAAGTAGTGTTTTTGGTATTTTGTAGTGATGATAGCAATAGCAACGGAAAAGTAAATAAGCGAAGAACAATATGTGGAAAGCTCATAGGCAATGGATCAGTGATGGAGAATTAAGCCGGATGCGGTTCATCATGTAATAGTCATGACCTAGGGTGACACAGAACTAGCTCCAGTTCATTGATATAATGCAGGCATGTATTCAGAATATAGTCATACGTGCTTATGGAAAAGAACTTGCATGACATATTTCGTCCTACCCTCCCGTGGCAGCGGGGTCCTTACGGAAACTAAGGGATATTAAGGTCTCCTTTTAATAGAGTACCGGAACAAAGCATTAACACATAGTGAATACATGAACTCCTCAAAATATGATCATCACCGGTAAGTATCCCGATTATTGTCACTTCGGGGTTAACGGATCATAACACATAATAGGTGACTACAGACTTTCAAGATAGGATCAAGAACTCTCATATATTGATGAAAACATAATAGGTTCAGATCTGAAATCATGGCACTCGGGCCCTAGTGACAAGCATTAAGCATAGCAAAGTCATAGCAACATCAATCTCAGAACATAGTGGATACTAGGGATCAAACCCTAACAAAACTAACTCAATTACATGATAGATCCCATCCAACCCATCACCGTCTAGCAAGCCTACGATGGAATTACTGACACACGGCGGTGAGCATCATGAAACTGGTGATGGAGGATGGTTGATGATGACGATGGCGACGTATTCCCCTCTCCGGAGCCCCGAACAGAATCCAGATCAGCCCTCCCGAGAGGTTTTAGGGCTTGGCGGTGGCTTCGTATCGTAAAACGCGATGAATTCTTCTCTCTAGTTTTTTTCTCTTCGAAACCAAATATATAGAGTTGGAGTTGAGGTCGGAGGAGCTCCAGGGAGCCCACGAGGTAGGGGGCGCGCCCCCACCCTCGTGGACAGGTGGTGGGCCCCCTAGCCTTCATCTTTTGTAGGTATTTTTCATATTTTCCAAAAAGTTGCTCCGTGAAGTTTCAGGTCATTCCGAAAACTTTTGTTTCTGCACATAAATAACACCATGGTAATTCTGCTGAAAACAGCATTAGTCCGAGTTAGTTCCATTCAAATCATGCAAGTTAGAGTCCAAAACAAGGGCAAAAGTGTTTGGAAAAGTAGATACGACGGAGACGTATCAACTCCCCCAAGCTTAAACCTTTGCTTGTCCTCAAGCAATTCAGTTGACAAACTGAAAGTGATAAAGAAAAGCTTTTACAAACTCTGTTTGCTCTTGTTATTGTAAATATGTAAAGCCAACATTCATGTTTTCAGCAAAGATTATAACTAACCACATTCACAATAATGCTTAGGTCTCAAGTTTACTCATATCAATGGCATAATCAACTAGCGAGCAATAATAATAAATCTCGGATGACAACACTTTCTCAAAACAATCATAATATGATATAACAAGATGGTATCTCGCTAGCCCTTTCTGAGACCGCAAAACATAAATGCAGAGCACTTTAAAGATCAAGGACCGACTAGACATTGTAATTCATTGTAAAAGAGATCCAGTCAAGTCATACCCAATGTAAACTAACAATAATGAATGCAAATGACAGTAGTGCTCTCCAACTGGTGCTTTTTAATAAGAAGATGATGACTCAGCATAAAAGTAAATATATAGGCCCTTTGCAGAGGGAAGCGGGGATTTGTAGCGGTGCCAGATCTCGGTTTTGAAATAGAGATGAATAATATTTTTAGCGATATACTTTTATTGTCAACATAACAACCAAGAGATGGCGATATCTCAAATGCTACACACATTATAGGCGGTTCCCAAACAGAATGGTAAAGTTTATACTCCCCTCCACCAACAAGCATCAATCCATGGCTTGCTCGAAACAACGAGTGCCTCCAACTAACAAGAGTCCCAGGGGGAGTTTTGTTTGCAATTATTTTGATTTAGTTTGCATAAAGCATGGGATTGGGCATCCCGGTGACCAGCCATTTTCTCGTGAGTGAGGAGCGGAGTCCACTCCTCTTGAGAATAACCCGCCTAACTGGAAGATACGGACATCCCTAGTTGATACATGAGCTATTCAAGCATACAAAACAGGATATTTATTTGAAGGTTTAGAGTTTGGCACATACAGATTTACTTGGAACAGCAGGTAGATACTGTATATAGGTAGGTATCGTGGACTCGTGTGGAATAACTTTAGGGTTTAAGGAATTGGATGCACAAGCAGTATTCCCACTTAGTATAGGTGAAGGCTAGCAAAATACTGGGAATCGACCAGCTAGAGAGCGACAACAGTCATGAACATGCATTAAAATTAATCAACACCGAATGCAAGCATGAGTAGGATATAATCCACCATGAACATAAATATCATGAAGGCTATGTTGATTTTGTTTCAACTATATGCGTGAACATGTGCCAAGTCAAGTCACTTAAATCATTCAGAGGAGGATACCACCCTATCATACCACATCATAACCATCTCAATAGCATGTTGGCACGCAAGGTAAACCATTATAACTCATAGCTAATCAAGCATGGCACAAGAAACTATGATCTCTAGTTGTCATTCCAAACATGTTTATTCATAATAGGCTGAATCAGGAACGATGAGCTAATCATATTTAAAAAAACAAAAGAGGTCGAGTTCATACCATCTTTTCTCATCTCGGTCCGTCCATCATATATCGTCATAATTGCCTTTCACTTGCACGACTGAACGATGTGAATAATAATAATAGTGCGCGTGCATTGGACTAAGCTAGAATCTGCAAACATTCAATGAACAGGAGAAGACAAGGCAATATGGGCTCTTTTGTTAGATCAACATTTATGCATATAAGAGCCACTTCAACAATTTAATTATGGTCTTCTCTTATTGACCCCCAAAGAAAAGAAAAGAGATAAAACTATTTACACGGGAGAGCTCCCAACAAGTAAAAGAAGAACAGGAAATCTTTTTGGGTTTTCTTTTTAATTACTACTACAAGGATGGAAATTAAACTAACTAAAAGCTACAACTATTTTTTTTGTTTTTAAGGTTTATTAAACACACAAGAAGAAAGCATAAAAAAGGAAAATAAACTAGCATGGATGATACAATGAAAAAGGATGAGCACCGACATCTAGCAATGAGTGTGTGAACATAAATGTAATGTCGGTGGGAAATACGTACTCCCCCAAGCTTAGGCTTTTGGCCTAAGTTGGTCTATGGCCACGGCTGGCCTGACGGATATCCATAATAATAGTTGGGGTTGTACTGAGAAGAAGAAGAAGAAGAAGACTCCGATTGCCACTGGCTAACAATCATCTCCGGATCCCACTAGTAATTAGACTGTCGTGAAGGATCAACTTGTGGTTCCGGCTCTGGCTCCATGGATGGTGCAGGGTTCCGGTAGGCGTGAATAGCCTTCAACGGAACAAGGTACTGGCCTGCAGATAAATCAAACAAAGAAGGAGCAGGTAGGGTAATAGTCTTAGGATGATGTTTATCAAAGAACAATTTGTATTTAAGCTCTCCTTCCCTATTCTTAACAATAAAATCATGTGCCACCATACTCTTATAATCTAAATAAACACGGGGCAGCACCTTTTCTTCCTTCTCATAATGCCTAATAGGTATGTAAAAATGTGCAGCTAGGCGTGAAGCATAGATGCCTCCAAAGATGGTGCCCTTGGTACAGTTCAGACTTAACCGCTTAGTAATAATGCCGCCCATACTAAAAGAATTATCACTGTATAAACTGTGGAGCAAAATAATAATATCAGGGGTACTAAGGTTTCCACAGTTTCCGCAACCAATTAAACAACGACTAGCAAATAATGCAAAATAGCGTAAAATAGGAAAATGTATGCTAGTGATTCGTGCATCAGAAACCTTCCTTGTATCCCCTACAGTGATAGTATCAATAAACCCGTCCACATCATCGCGATGTGGTTCTTCTGTCTTGCCCTAAAAAGGGACTAAACAAACCCGACAAAAATCATAAAGTGATATCTCCTTATGCTCATCATATAAATGAAACTCAAACTTAGGTGGTGAGCTCCTAGAATGGAAATGAAAGTTTTGCACAAAGGTATTTGTGAGTAAGAGATACTGATCACATTGGTCGTGGAGGAAAGCGGTGAGGCCTGCATTCTTAGCCAATTATTGAAAATCTTCATAAATCCCGGCTGCTCTCAAGAAATCATCGGAAGGCCATTCACACGCCCGAACCTCCACGGTGCGAGGCAGATTATACTTAGGCTTTGGTGCCTTTTCCTTCGAGCTTTGGCTCGATGAGCCCCTAAAAAATCTCTTCACCATTTTCTGAAAAATTCTGAAATTTTTAGTAACTTCAAAATAAAAGTAAACCAAACTCAGTAATATTGATAGCAACTACTCCTACAAGTGCCTAGGGCCTATATTGTGCATCAAAACTACTTTTGACCAAATAAATTTGACATGCAAGCTCAAGAACAGGGTCACCTAAGCAACAAAAATTTGCAATGAATAAAGCACTAGAATAAAAAACTAATTGGACCAATGGAGGAGTCACATACCAAGGAACAATCTCCCCAAGCAGTTTTGTGAGAGGTGCTTTGAGCAAGGAGATCGAAAATGGCAGCAAAATGAGCTAGAACTCGTGCTTGAGCTGGATATTCGTGTTTGGGGGAGGAAGAAGGAGTGTGTGGGTGAAAGGATAAGTGGAGGAGGGCCACCATGGGCCCACGAGGCAGGGGGCGCACCCAGGGGGTAGGGCGCGCCCTCCACCCTCGTGGGCAGGTGGTTGACCCCCCTGCTGTGTTCTCAGTGCCAAATATTCTCAAATATTCCAGAAAAAAATCATGTTTGAATTTCAGGGCATTTGGAGAGCTTTTATTTTCGGGGTATTTTTATATTGCACGGATAATCAGATAACAGGCAGAAAAATATTTATTTTAATTTTATTTAATATAAATAACAGAAAGTAAAAGTAGGGTACAGAAGGTTGTGCCTTCTAGTTTCATCCATCTCATGCTCATCAAAAGGAATCCACTAACAAGGTTGATCAAGTCTTGTTAACGAACTCATTCTGAATAACATGGAACCGGAGAAATTTCTAATAACACTATGTTAGCTCAACAGGGATATGCACATCCCCAATAATAAGAATATCGTATTTCTTCTTGACAGTAGGAAGAGGAAATTCAAAACCTCCAAATATAATCGATGAACTTTTTCCAATAGAGTTGCTACTATGAACTTGAGGTTGTTTCCTCGGAAAGTGTACCGTATGCTCATTACCATTAACATGAAAAGTGACATTGCCTTTAGTGCAATCAATAACAGCCCCTGCAGTATTCAAAAAGGATCTTCCAAGAATAATAGACATACTATCGTCCTCGAAAATATCAAGAATAACAAAGTCCGTTAAAATAGTAACGTTTGCAACTACAACAGACACATCCTCACAAATACCGACAGGTATAGCAGTTGATTTATCAGCCATTTGCAAAGATATTTCAGTAGGTGTCAACTTATTCAAATCAAGTCTACAATATAAAGAGAGAGGCATAACACTAACACCGGCTCCAAGATCACATAAAGCAGTTTTAACATAGTTTCTTTTAATAGAGCATGGTATAGTTGGTACAACGGGATCTCCAAGTTTCTTTGGTATTCCACCCTTAAAAGTATAATTAGCAAGCATGGTGGAAATTTCAGCTTCCGGTATCTTTCTCTTATTTGTGACAATATCTTTCATATACTTAGCATAAGGATTCATTTTGAGCATATCAGTTAATCGCATACGCAAAAGGATAGGTCTAATCATTTCAGCAAAGAGCTCAAAATCCTCATCATCCTTTTTCTTGGATGGTTTGGGAGGAAAAGGCATGAGTTTCGAAACCCATGGTTCTCTTTCTTTACCATGTTTCCTAGCAACAAAGTCTTTCTTATCATAACGTTGATTCCTTGATTGTGGGTTATCAAGATCAACAGCAGGTTCAATTTCTACATCATTATCATTACTAGGTTGAGCATCATCATTAACATTATTACTAGTTTCAGGTTCATTACCAGCTTGAGTTTCAGCATCAGAAATAGAAATATCATTTGGATTCTTAGGTGGTTCAATAACAGGTTCACCAGACGCATGCAAAGTCCTATCATTTTTCTTTTTCTTCCTTTTAGAGGGACTAGGTGCATCTATATTATTTCTCTGAGAATCTTGCTCAATTCTCTTAGGGTGGCCTTCAGGATACAAAGGTTCCTGAGTCATTCTACCAGTTCTAGTAGCCACTCTAACAACATTATCATTATCCTTACTATTTAATTCATTGAGAAAATCATTTTGAGCTTTAAGTACTTGTTGTCTACTTGAGTGGTAACCATAGAAGCATGTTTACTAATAAGTTTAAGTTCACCTTCGACATTAGCCATATAATCACCCAAGTGTTCAAGCATATTTGAATTATATTTCAATTGTCTACCAAAATAAGCATTAAAGTCTTCTTGCTTATCCATAAATTTGTAAAACTCATCTAAGCATGGGCTAGCAAACTTAGTATATGGGATTTCAGCTTTATCATATCTATAGAGAGAATTTACCTTTACTACCTGTGTCAGGTTATCAAGACCAGGAGTTTCTTCAATAGGTAAAGGATTAAGATCATATGTTTCCTCAATATGCGGTAAATTAAGACCATGTATTTCTTCAATAGGAGGTAAATTCTTAACATCTTCAGCTTTAATACCTTTTTCTTTCATAGATTTCTTTGCCTCTTGCATATCTTCAGGACTGAGAAATAGAATACCCCTTTTCTTCGGAGTTGGTTTAGGAATAGGCTCGGGAATTGGCTCTGGAGGTATCCAATTATTTTCATTTGTCAACATATTATTCAATAGAATTTCAGCTTCATCTGGTGTTCTTTCCCTGAAAACAGAACGAGCACAACTATCCAGGTAATCTCTGGAGGCATCGGTTAGTCCATTATAAAAGATATCAAGTATTTCATTTTTCTTAAGAGGAGATCAGGCAAAGCATTAAGTAATTAGAGAAGCCTCCCCCAAGCTTGTGGGAGACTCTCTTCTTTAATTTGCACAAAATTATATATATCCCTTAAAGCAGCTTGTTTCTTATGAGCAGGGAAATATTTAGCAGAGAAGTAATAAATCATATCCTGGGGACTACGCACACAACCAGGATCAAGAGAATTAAACCATATCTTAGCATCACCCTTTAAGGAGAACAGAAATATTTTAAGGATATAAAAGTAGCGAGTTCTCTCGTCATTAGTGAACAGGGTGGCAATATCATTTAATTTAGTAAGATGTGCCACAACAGTTTCAGATTCATCACCATGAAAAGGATTAGATTCAACCAAAGTAATTATACCAGGATCGATAGAGAATTCATAATCCTTATCGGTAACACAAATAGGTGAAGTAGCAAAAGCAGGGTCAGGTTTCATTCTAGCATTTAGAGATTGCTTGTTCCATTTAGCTAATAACCTCTTAAGTTCGTATCTATCTTTGCAAGCAAAAATAGCTAAGGAAGCTTCTTGCTCAAAAATATAACCCTCAGTAATAATAAGTGATTCTTCATCATCACTTTCATCAGTATTATCAGATTCAATATTTTCACCAAGTGGCACAGTAGTATCAAGCATAGAAGTAGTTTCATCATAAGTATCATGTGTAGCAGAAGTGGCATCATCAATAACATGCGACATATTAGAACGAATAGCAGAAGCAGTTTTAGGTGTCGCAAACTTACTCAAAATAGAAGGTGAATCAAGTGCAGAGCTAGATGGCAGTTCCTTACCTCCCCTCATAGTTGAGGGATAGATCTTGGTTCTTGGATCTTTCAAGTTCTTCATAATGATAAGCAGATATAAATCCCAAATGATTCAAAGAATAGAGCTATGCTCCCTGGCAACGGCGCCAGAAAATAGTCTTGATAACCCACAAGTATAGGGGGTCGCAACAGTTTTCGAGGGTAAAGTATTCAACCCAAATTTATTGATTCGAAACAAGGGGAGCCAAAGAATACTCTCAAGTATAAGCAGCTGAGTTGTCAATTCAACCACACCTGAAAACTTAATATCTGCAGCAAAGTATTTAGTAGGAAAGTAATATGATAGTAGTGGTAACGATAACAAAAGGTAATAATAGTAAAAGTAGTGTTTTTGGTATTTTGTAGTGATGATAGAAATAGCAACGGAAAAGTAAATAAGCTTGTGAGAGGTTATAGAACTGAAAGTAGAACCGTCGTTTGACTTAACTCTGGCTTGTGAGAGGTTATAGATCTCTGTAATACGAACCGTGGCTTTACCACTTGAGTAATACAAAGTTCACCCAAAAAAAATCGTTTCGATACTTCATTTTTTGTCAGTAAATTCATGCCTTGTCGAGAAAAAGAAAACGCAGCTCCCCAAAAGCTGGTAGCATATGTCCACTGTTGCAGCCGTCCATGTAAAGGCGTCATTTATGTACGGTACACTAGGCCATCACCGCAGCTCCCTAGAGTAGCTTATGACCTTATGTGCACGTCAAACGCAATGTTTGACGTAACAAGTCATGAATTTACTACCACCAGCTCGAAGCTACTCTCCTCCACTGTACTAATTCGGCGATATGACCCGTGGCGTTACTTCCCGTCCCAAATTCAATGCTCCTCCGTTGGGACGGAATCACAGAGCTACAGTACTAGATTAGTGTAAAATAAAGAAGGGAAGTTGAAGAAGGTTTTTTTTTGCGGTGTAAAATAAAGAAGGGAAGTTGAAGAAGGTTAGTAGGTAGTTAGCAGGTTTTTACTGTTGATATTTACTGTATATGTAAATAATTTAAAATCAATTTTATTTCACCATCAACTTAATTGTCTGGAATTACTATAAATGTATACAGTACATTATCAATTTACAAATTAATTTGAGTCATTTTAGCCTTAATCATATGAATAGAAAGAAGAAAAGTTAGGGTACCCTAACTTTTCTTCTCAATGTTAAAGGACCCGGTTCCGGTTGGGACGAGCGTATCCAAGCTGCACTCGTAGATAAGCATCTCACCCTTGAGTGCCTCAAAGCTTAACCGGTCACAGATCATAGCGCATGCTTCCTGCCAAAACTGTACTACGTAGCAGCAGCAGCCAAATGTTGGTCTTGTGTTTGCAAGCGCCGGATGGAGGCAGCACAGAGCAGAGCAGCGGCAGGCAGTCTACAGCGGCGCTGCACCCCGGCCAACCGGCACGACCCAGCAAACCTCACACCTGGTAGTAGATCCACGGAGGCCAGGCAGTACAGGCGTCCGTCAATGCACCGCGCCAACAAAACCGTATGCCCCCAAACCCAAGTTAACCCAACGCCGGGAAGATTAGGGATCCGAGGCCGCCACCACTCTCCGTCACTCGCTCCCTTGCCCTTTGACAAAGGAAGGGGTCCCCTCCCCTCCCGTCCCTCCCATCCCTCGCTGCCGCGCAATCCGGTCCGTCCATCCAATGGTCACCGGATCCTCACATTCCCCGCACTGGCCGCCATGGGCTCTCCCCTCTGCTGATTCCACTTCCGTCCACGCCCGCGCCCCCACGGGACAAACGACAAGGCCCGCAAAAGAAAAGTGTAAACGATAAAAAAGAAGATCCTTCTCTTCCCTGCTGCCCCTCCGCGGAGACCTTCCCTGCGTCGCCTTCCCCCAACCCCCTCTCTGCCTCCTCAGCCGAGCTCAGCTCAGCCCAGCCCAGCTCCCCTACTCACTGCCCTTCTGCTTGTCCCCACGTCGCCATTGTCGCTCGGCCGCATTTCGCGCGACGGCGTCCTCGCGCCAACCGCACCGAACGCCATAATGCGGGGCGAGCAGTAGGTGGGTACACTACGATCGGCTCGAGCTCCTTTTTGTTTCTCCTCTGGGCTGGAGCGGCCCGCCCCGCGCGCGCGCGATGGGGTGCAAGGGCTCCAAGCTGGACAGCCAGGAGGCGGTGGCGCTCTGCCGCGGCCGCGCCGACCTCATCGCCGCCGCCGTGCGCCACCGCTACGCGCTCGCCGACGCGCACGCCGCCCTCGCCGGATCCTACGAGGCGCTCGCCGCGCCTCTGCACCTCCTCCTCCGGCTCCAGGCCGAGCCGCCGCGGCTCTCGCTGCCTGAGGACCGCAAGGGCGGCGGCCGTCGTGGCGGTATGCCGCTCCCGGACCGCCGTCATTCCTCGCATGTCGACTTCGAGCCCACGTCGTCCTCCGGATCCGACTCGGCCTCCTCCCCGCCCGGATCGCCTCCCCGCCGCGTCCCCGAGCAGCTGCTCCCGCAGCCGAGTTACTACGGGTACGCGCCCGAGCCAGCGTTCGCCTACCCGGCGCCGCCGCAGAGCACGATGCAGTTCTACTACGCGCGCAGCCGCCCGCCCCCGGCGTCGGTCGCCGTCGCGCAGCGCCCGCCGGTGTCGGAGCGCGCGCGCTACGGGGATTTCGATGCGGCAACTGCTGGCGGCGGCTACCCGCAGTATTACGCCTACGGCGGTGAGCCGGCCGCGGCAGCGCCGCCGCCACCGCCGCCGCAGAGGGCAGCGGCTCCGGCTCCGGCTCCACTTCCGCCGCCCAGGGAGAGCTCGTCGTGGGACTTCCTAAATGTGTTCGAGAACTACGACGACTCGTACGACGGCTACTACTACAACCCCACCACCACCGCGGCTGCCGCAGCCGCCGCGTACACGCCGAGCCGCAGCTCGCGGGAGGTGCGGGAGGAGGAGGGCATTCCGGAGCTGGAGGAGGACGACGAGGAAACAGTGGTCGTGAAGGAGATGGCGAGCGAGTACTCCACGGTTGGAACCGGCCGCAGCCATCGCGGCTCGTTCGGTCCTGTCAATACCATCCCGGAGGTCGACAACCGGAGGAATGTACAACGCAGGCGACCAGCATACCGCAATGTGGCCCCGCTGACACGAGAGCCGCCGGCGCAGAGGGTCGTCGGCAATGCGATGGACGCCGCCACCGCCGTTAAGACGCAGCTTGTCCGGGTGGCGGAGGCAGCAAGGGAGCTCGCGCCGCTGCTCGAGGTCGGGAGGCCGAGCTACCAAGGACGCAACTCGGTCTACCACGGTGAGCTACTAGTTCAGAGAGTCTGAATGATCTGATTCATTTTCATCTCAACATATCTGAATGATCTGACTCACTGTTTCATTGTTTGAAGCTGCTTCATCACGGATGATGTCCGCAATCTCTGTGGCGCATCTGGGGTGCAAAGACGAGGACATGTTGGGCATGGTGATTGGGGAAGAAGGCAAGGTGGTGGGCTCGTGGAGCTTATCCTTGACACTAGAGAAGCTGTACTTTTGGGAGAGGAAGCTGTATGGCGAGGTCAAGGTAAACTCATATTTCCGTTAAGCACCTTTCTATGAGTAGAAATGGTCTCCGATCTTGAGCTGTGATTTTAGTTCTTCATGAAATGTGCAAGGGAATTTGAGTAAGAATGCTTGTGAATATAACAGAAGGTAATCTATGCCAGGTTACAATTCTGTCGCTGAAAACAGTGTCATCTGGGTCCTCCGGCATGTTACCTCACCTTAATCTGAATCAACCTTTCCTAGGTGTGGTCTTCTGGATCTTTAGGTAGCTTTTTAATTTAGTCCAATGGCCTTTTTGTTTGAATAAAAGCATCTTGAGCTGAATAATGGAGTGGGCACCCTGCCCCTACTAGGGAAACTTAATCTTTTCTGTGGGGAGATTCATGTCAAGCAAAAGTCTTGCAATTTTTCAGCACCCACTAATTAAAGGCAAAACATTACTATTTTCACTTGTTGCTATTTATAACTGGTTGGTTGGTTCTGGTACTCGAGTAGCATGTTACCATTTTTGTGTGCACTTTAGGAGTCCAGGTGGTCTTGGCATGATAATAAATCAAGAGCAGTTTTAATATGGTCCCTCTTACCCCCGCTTTTCACATGAGAGGTAAGAGTATAAAATAGATCTGAGCCATTGATCTCATTAATTAATGGCCTGATTAACTCTTACCTTCTTACCTCACATGTAAAAAGAGGAGGTAAGAGGGACCATGCTAAAATTTGCCATAAATCAATGATCAATTAGATAAAGATCCACTATGGAAAGTATCTTTCTCAAAGCCTAATGGCTGGATATAGAAGAACTTGCAAGAAAACATGGTGCGGTTGCTTGAACAATTGAGATTAGGTCTACTGGTTTTCACCCTGGTTGCTAAAAAAGGATTAGGTATGCTAAGCTGGCTGTTCTTATTTTTTTCCTTCTATTTTGTAAGCTAGGTAAGAATTTACTATAGCTTCCAACTTTGTTAACAAGGTCATCGTATCAAAATGACGCAATCAACTTTTTTCTGACTGGATCTGCCACTTTATTGGAACTACTTTTGTACCATTGATTAGGGTAGTGTCCCATATCCTTTTTTTAAAGGATTAGTGTCCCATATGCTTCTAACTAGAACTACTGGTTCAATAGATCATGTCTATATGTATCCTACTTGACAGTATTTCTCCTTTGTGTGGCACTTCTCTTGTAGGCTGAAGAGAAAATGCGTTTACGCCTTGCCAAGAACTCTAAGAGACTAAAGCTTCTAGATCAAAGGGGTGCTGAAGCTCATAAGGTTGACGCAACTCGAAATTTGCTCAGGAAGCTGTCAACAAAGATAAGGATAGCTGTTCGTGTCATTGCCAAGGTTTCAAGAAAAATTAACAAAGTAAGGGATGAGGAACTAGTGCCACAAGTTAACACCTTGATCCAAGGGTACGTCTCCTTTTAAACTGTAGGATAATTGCTCTAATTTTCTCATTGTGTTTTCTGATTTCTTGCTGCAAAATGTTCTTTTCGGTCGGCCAGTCATAAGATATGAACTGTTAATTTCATCTTATGCACTGCCATATCATATGAATGGAGCACACATTTGAATCTAACGATGAAATCATACATTTACATCTAGGATTGTTCCAGGAGTCTGTCTTACTCTTGCATAATCTGTATTTCATTGTGAAAACATGTTACGCGCCGAAGATAAAAATTCCGATTGCTCTTCTGACATACGTTCTCTCTGAAGCTGTATCTATTTCTCATTAGGTGCAAGCTGATTCTAACAAACTGATCACCTCTTTTCAGGTTTGCAAAAATGTGGCAAGACAAGCTACACTCCTATCAGATTCAACTTCAAGTGATATCAGAAGCCAAAAACCTGGCTTCGGTCACATCAGGTGGAAACAACAGCCCTGGTTTAGCAATGGAACTGGAGCTAGAACTGATTAAATGGATCATCAACTTTTCCTCCTGGGTGAGCGCGCACAGGAACTTCGTAAAGTCACTCAATGGATGGCTAGCACTCTGCCTCAACTACGAACCTCAAGAGGCACCCACCTACTCGCCCGGGAGGATAGGCGCTCCGGTGATTTTCGTCATCTGCAACAAATGGTCTCAAGCCATGGACAGGATCTCGGAGAAGGATGTGGTCAACGCAATGCAGGCCCTTGTCTCGAGCGTGCGCCATCTTTGGGAGCAGCAAAACCTGGATCAAAGCGAAAGGATCGTCGCGGTTCGAGAGAGGGACAAGTGGATGAAGATGTTGGAGAAGAAGGCGCTGGAGATCAACAAGGAAGGTGACGAGTTGAACAGGAAGCTGGCCTTGGTGCCGGGCCAGCAGCAGGGCTTTCAGCGGTGCCCGACGATACGAACGTACGAGGCGCATTGTATCGACGGTAGCAGCGTGCACGTGAACCTGAGGCTGCTGCTTCAGGCTCTGGAGAGCTTTGCTGCCAGTTCCCTAGAAGCTTTCCAGGAGATACCGAGACTAGATGAAGAGACGACAAGGTCGTCGAGAGGGAGTTCGAGGGTGCCACGGTGACCTGCTTGTAAGGTGTTTTCCAGAACTTGCAATCTGTGGATTTGGATGAGTAGTCTGTAGTTTCATGCTGATGCTAGCCTGGTGGCGTTTTGGTGGGGGGATATACGGCGGTGCCGATATCCTCGTGTAATTAGCTTTTGTTTCACTGAAGCGTTTGTGGGCTAGTCTTGTGTAAGGTAAGGCTATGGTAGATTGGTGGTAGTATGGTGGTGTCTTCTTTTCTAATGGGAAGGCTGGAACCGGGTGATCGTGATCGTGCCCTGCTTTGTTGATTACAAAAAATGTCAACGCCTCCTCGCTGTGTGGAAAGCAGAGACCAACTGAGGTGAAATTATATGATATGCAGAGGTGGCAGCATGGTGCCCTTGGTTAGGCACTGTAAACTGGAGGCTCCTGAGTCTTCAGGGTAACTAATTTATGGATGGGCTTTCGTGCAGAAGACCAGAGAGCTTGGACGGGGCGCTGTGTCGTTGACAATTTGTCGCGCCAGCGCTTTGGGCGAAACGATAATCGCCGGCGGAAAATTTTCAGCACGAAGTTCTGGCTGAAGAACCTTGGTCCGCGTTGCATATATCTGACAAGTGACAAGTCTAGTGCTCTGCAGGGTCGTTGCTTGCCTTGTGTTAGTCGTTTTCAATTGCCGCACGCGCATTTGAGAGCTTTGCTGTACTACCCACAACAGTAGCACAGCATGATTTAGTGTTGTCAGAGCAAAAGAGCCGCTGTGCTCCGTCGTCAGGTTCGAGTCCATTTAACAAGGGAACGAACTGAAGTTCAGGCTGATATATCCATGTTTGCAGATCTAAAGTTCTGAACAAGCCCTTCATCCATTACGAGTTTCAGTTGGTGATCTAAGCTTGGGCGGACGTGTGGATCGATGTAGAGATACGATATGTTCTTTTCTTCTTTTTTTGGGTTCTGTCATTAATTGGGGAGAAAAATATGTAGTTTCATGGGCATGGAAGTTGCCTAGACAGTGATAGTCTGATAGATCGCCTTCGACGGCTAGCCAAGTGCAATCCCCAGAAAGTACTGCCGCAGTTTTCACTTTGCAGGTCAACTGGTGGCAATGGCGTGGCCGGCGCCCGGCGGCTTCGTGCTGTGACCTGAGTGCCGGCGGATACAGGGGACTAATATTGTTTTTTTAGTCCATATATACAGGGGACTAGTATGTATCGCCTGTAGCGAGCGCTCGCTCACAGGGCCGAAAATGGGCCAGGCCCGGTACTGGTGCACACCTTTTGTTTTAGAATTTCTGGAGACCAACTAAGCCTCGCAAGGGTCCCTTTTGTGGTATGTGAGCGTACCAAGTGGTGCGTCCAGCCGCCGTCGCCAGTCTGAATTTTTTTCTGTTCACATTAGATTTTTTTTCCTTTTTTGGCCTTTAGGTTTTTGCTTGGTTTTCCTAGGTTTAGGAAAAGCTTTTTTTATTTTTTTGTGAAGTACAACTGTAATCTTGAAAATGAAAGAAAAACTATGGTTTTACAAGAAGCACATATTTGCTTCTCATGGAAGCACATATTTGCTTCCGTGAGAAGTACAACTGTGGTTCTCAAAAAAAAGTGCGCCCAAGAGAAGTATAGATTTGCTTTCGCGAGAAACACATTTGTGTGTTTTTTAAAAATCTTCTTCCATGAGAAATCACATATTTGCTCCCACGCTATACTTCTCGGGAAAAGAAAGTTCGTGCTTCTCGAAAAGTGGAAAAAGGTGAAAAACCATAACTATGCTTCCGGGCTCTGGTTTTTTCTCTTTCGTCTTTTTTATTTGTTTTTTGGTTGATGTTATTTTTTTATCAGATTTGTTTTTATTTGGTATTTGGTTTTTTCGGTTGCTGGTTTTTCATGAATCTTTTGGGTCAAAACCTATTAACATGGGAAGTTTTGAGGAGCTCAAAGCGAGAAATCCAACCATCAAAACGGTTCAAGATTAGGACACATGGTTCAAGAGATAAAATGTACTCCCTCCGTCCGGAAATACTTGTCATCAAAATAAATAAAATGAGATGAATCTAGATGTATTTTAGTTCTAGATACATCCCCTTTTATCCATTTTGATGACAAGTATTTTCGGACGAAGAGAGTATTGAATAAATGTGTCTACTGAAAAGGAGAAATTCCCAGATGCGCTACTTGCAACCACCTAAGAAGGTGGGGGATGACTTTTGCAAAGGGGCAACCCTTAACTAGTTATTTCTGTTCTCTAAAAAAACTAGTTATCTCCGAATTCCCCCATCTCGCTCACTTAGTAAGTCTCATCGAGATGATGTCATCCATGTGCTCGGGCCTGATTCTCTTTCATTGTTATTTGTCGTAGCCTTGCCTTTTTTTTCTTTAATCGACTGGCCTCATTTTCATGCCTGTGTTTGTTTTTCCTATTTTTGGCTAGGCCTTCGATTTTGTGGATCGTGTTTTTCTAGCAGAAGAGGTCGTCCAAGAAATAGGGGCATTCCAGAAGTCAGAAGTTCAGCCGATTTGCAATTTTTAAGGGCTGTAGACATATTCCTTGCGAAGATTCACAATTTTCTCCAGAATTTTTGAAACATTTTGAACAGATTTTTTTGAAATTGGAGCATGGGAACATGTGGGAGATGGCATCACCGGACACTCTCTCCAAATGCACTGCTAAACCCTGGGCTGGGTATTATTACATTATGTATTTTTTTTCTGTTACATACATTATCTAAGGCAAGGGATCTTGGGGTAGACATATCCGGAGGTGTCCCCTTGCGCGTTCTGGCAGAGGGCCAGGGCTTCTCCGTACGGAAATGTGATCGCCACGGAGTTGACGTGGATGTTGGTGCAGCTGCGGCTCTCGCTGCAGACGAACTCGACGGCCGTCCTGTACCTCGAAGTCCCCTTGAGGTTCGTGTACGTTATGTTGCTCACCGCCACCGCCCCCTACGGCAAATTATGATCCCCAGAAGAAGACGCACAAACATTAGCACTAGCTGCTCCACACGTACACAGATAGTCCAACAGTTAATGAACACATGCACTACTACCATGTTTGGGACGTGGTAGGGGTCTGCGTAGAACTGGTTGATGACCACAGGATTGTCCACGTTGGTGAAGTTTATGTTGGTGAAGGAGATGGATCTCGCGTAACCTTTCCCACCCTGCAGTGCGAAGAAACAGTGTAATCACCCGGAAGTTAGTAAGAGAAGGCCGGTTTCAGCTTGGTTTCATGGCACCTCAGTACTGTACCTGCCACGTCTTGATCCTTGCTCCACTCAAGGTATTGATGAAGTGGACGTTTTTTACGTCGATGTACTCCACGGATTCGGTTGCTCCCTTCTTGCCAAGGCTCCCCACACTAGCCAAGAAACACAATCACGTCATTTTACTCCTCTTCTTGGAGTGCATGGTAAATAGAAAATGCAGATGGAAGAAGCCTCCTTATTGTAACCCTTTGTTACCTTACAGCACGGCCGGGGCCGCAGACGATTCCGTCCACGGTGACGAATCGGCTCCCGGGGCCGATGGAGACGCATTCGCCGCCGGTGCCCATGGTCGATCTGGTGACGCGGACGTCTTCGCTCTGGTCGATGTGCACGCCGTCGGTGTTGGGGCTGTCCCAGGGCGCGGTGGTGGTCAGCTGCGTCAGGTGGACCTTGCTGCTCTGGCTGACGGCAATATGCATCTGCGGGCTGTTCTTGCTGCTGAATTTGCTCAGCTCCACGTCGGTGCAGTTCATGACCACCAAGGCCTGTACGATCCATGCGGTGGCACGCAGTACGCAATGAGGTTACATGCATGTTGATTTGCGAATGCTAATTATCTAGACACTATACGGGAAATACACTTGTGTTCCTGGTTGTATATGCACCCTATATGAGGATTTTTTAAAATATTTAAAAAGTCAAAATAGCTAAGAACTATTTTGACAAAAAACTTGACTTAATTTTGCACTAGAATATAATTTTCCATGAAAAAAAACAAAAGTTGACCTCACAGCAAAAAAGACAAAATTTATTTGCTATTATAGGTCACTATTCACACTATTTTAGCCAAAAATTTGTCTTTTTTTGAAAAGAAGTCAAAGGGAAAATTTCTTTTTATGAATTTTTTCTCACTAGTACAATAGAAGGTCAAGTTTATTT
Organism: Triticum dicoccoides; assembly: GCF_002162155.2. Classification (NCBI taxonomy): domain Eukaryota; kingdom Viridiplantae; phylum Streptophyta; class Magnoliopsida; order Poales; family Poaceae; genus Triticum; species Triticum dicoccoides. Next base: position 665,361,678 of record NC_041382.1, on the reverse strand, counting down.
CAAAAATATTTTCAGGAATTTTTGACTTTTTGTTGAATTACTAATTTTTTTCTCATATAGTGTGTAGGTGTCCCCATAAACCACAAATCCGCCTCCGACACTATACTTGCTTTACACGTTTGTACTAACCGTCGGCGCCTTATATATGTCCTGAAAGAAAAGAACAATAACAGGTGAGTGAAAACTGATAAATGCTTCGCCTTGAAGAAAAGATAGACAATTAAATACACTTTCTCTCAGACGAAGATTTGACAAATGAATCTAAAGGCACAAATGCACGGAGGAATTAAAAGATTTTCGTTCTTTCTTGCAAGAGGTGAGTTGGGCTCTCACACCGTAGCGGTTGCATTGATCGCTCCACCACCACGACCGGCCTCTGCCGTCGAGCAAGCCGGTGCTGCCGCCGGTAACCGTGAGCCCCTGGACCTGGTAGAACATCATCCAATATTTCTGCCCGCTCCATGCGCCCGGCGGTGGCGCCGTAATCGTGCCCATGACCTACGACAGTCAAAGCAAGGGCAGCAGATTTCCTGACCGTCAGATGAAGCCACGCAAACCACGGCCCAGATCTAAGAGCAGATCAGGAAAGACGGACGGTGCATGCGTGCCTGGACGGTAATTCTGGTGGAGGCGCAGGGCCCGCTGAATCTGGCGGGGCCGACGAGGAAGGACTTGCCCGCCGGTAAGAGCAGCGACGCCGACGAGCCTCTGGCGCCGCACGCCGCGCTCCATGCGTCTATGAACGCCTTCGCACGCAGGACAGATAGTCAACACACATCCGGCCGTCACGTATGCGTGAGCTATATCGATCGAGAGCGCAACGTCAACTCGGGCGTCGCGCGCGTGCGTACGTACCTTGGTGTCGTCCGTGGTGCCGTCGCCTCGAGCACCGTAGTCCTTGACGTTGAACACGCCGTCCGCCTCGCCGGCGGCGGCAACGAGCACACTACGCCACGCGAGGGCAGCGAGGAGCAGGGTGGCCGTGCGGATGCCGATGATGCCCTGCAAGAGTAATTAGTAAGCACGTCTCACGCGGACGCACCTGCATTTATCGCCAATTCACCAGCACGTACGTACTAGTTGTTATTACTACTCTATAAACTACAGATGAATCTGACCATAGAGTGTGTGCACTAATCTAGTTATTTGATATTGCTTAGACGACATTAGTACGTACCATCTGTGTAGGTCTCGTAAGGTCGGTGACTCGTGCAATGTCTCCACTCTCGCTGCAGTCTCTGAGTGGAATCAAGTGCCAAGCTCTGTTCGATCCTAAAATGTTTTCCTGTGGGGGTATATATATGGTACGCCGGAGAAGCGTCGAAAATGGGGGCGGCACCTTTTCATCATTTATTTTTTTGAAAGAGGCGGCACTGTTTGTTTTGGTGTTGAAGATTGCCAAAGCGGTGTTGAAGCCACATGGCATTTTGCTAGATCATGTATCTGTCAACACCCACCAGTACCAGATGGTTCCTTCATCGTGTTCTCGCGCCGAAGAAATGAAGATCGATGGAGTGACGTGTACGTTTGCCTAGCAAAAAAAAAAAGAGATATACGTTCGACCACGCAGATATAATGCTTAATCATTCCAAATTGAATGTGTAAACAATTTCGGTGCACTTTTAATGCCTATATCTTAGTAGCCTGGTTGTACCGGGAGTATTATCACTAGTAGAAAACGGGGCTTTGGTTCGGGCCTGGCTAGCCCATTAGTCTCGGTTCAGTCACGAACCGGGACCCATGGGAGTACATGTCCCGGTTCGTGAGTCCGGGGGCTGGCCTGGGCCTCGTGGGCATTGGTTCCGGTTCGTCTGGACCCATTTGTCTCAGTTTCAGCCACAAACCGGGACAAATGAGCTGCCTATATATATCCCATCGCCGCAGCAGAGCACTCCACAGTGCTCTGTTTTTTCTGGCCGGCAAGGGGAGGGCATTTGGGTGCTCTAGCTCACCTCCTATGCACATGAGATGTTCGATGAAATGACCGAGCCACACTAGTTAAGCTTTCTCCTCTCGAAGCTCGACCTCCAAACTCCATTTTCCCCGAGATTTGCATAGGTTTAGCGGTCCGTCACGTCTCATCCCTGTCTTCACCGCCGTCGATCGCCTGTGTCGATCTCGTCGCCGGCACCACCGTGGTGAGCCTCTTGTTCTTATCTTCTTTCTAAAAGAAAACATATTCTTACTTTAGATAGATACTTGTCTAATTTTCTTACTATTACTATTGCTTGTTATAATATAGTGTGATGGTTTTGGTAACCGCCCCCGTCGGCCCTCGTCCTGGCTATGATTCAGATGTGGTATATATTATCTTTTTATAACTATTTGGTTCATTTATTGTTTATGACAATTATGCCGACCAATGTGACATAGATTTTATTTATCTAGGAGGTAGTTGAACCAGAAATTCCAACCGACCCTATTGTCGATAGGTTAAATTTAGTTGAACAAGAAAACAATTACTTGAAGGAAAAAATTAAAAAAAATTGAGGAGGAGAAGATGATATTGGAGTTGCATATTGCGGATGTCGTCGATGATCACAAGATCAAGATGGATGCAATGCGGTTGAAGATGAGAAAGATTACGAAATATGCCATTCATATCGAGGCTTGGTATCATTATACCGTTGGATCAATTGTTACCTTGGTTGTGTGATAATGATCGCATTTGTTGTTGCATTGAAATGTTTTAAATAGTTTCAATGTATGGTTTAAGTAGATGCTCTGGAGAGCTATATGTTGTTCAATTTGAACTATATATGTACTTTGGTTTTAATGTGATGATGAACTTTTATTAATTTGGTCATTTATCTATCCATGTGAATCTGTAATGGTTTTTGACACACATAATTATATATAATGCAAGCAGATGAACCGGCAATGGATGTACGATGACAGACACACATAATTATGTTTCTCGAAGTGGCTGAGGCAAACAAGCAGAATGGTTAAATGAAAAAATAACAAATGAAGTCAGAAATGGTTGAAAATTGATGATGTGGCTTTGAATGGTGCATTATGAACACACAAAAGTCTGGAGTTCAAATAAGTTCAAAAAAATGAAATCCCTTTGTAACAGATGAGTTTGAAACCCTGATACTTCGAAAGAGATTGTGCATTTTGTACACGAAGTGCATCTAGTTTTTGCCGTAACCATCTCTACTTCTTAGCACATGCTATATGGGTGAAATGATGATACCATGCCAACTTTCAACCTCTTCAGAGTTCATTTGTAGTGGTTTTCAATTTCAAGGTCATTTAGTGCAAAAAGAATGAACTAATAGAAAAAATAATGAACTAGAAAACTTTTATGAAACTCTGATAGAAAAAATAATAAACTAAAAGAATGAACTAGAAAACTTTAATGAAACTCTAATAGAAAAAACAATGAACTAGAAAACTTTAATGAAACTCTAATAGCAAAAGGAATCAACTAAAAAGCTTTCATAAACCTCTAGTATTATTAAAACTAAAATTACATAAAATTTATACAACTAAAATTATCAAAGTATTTTTTGTTCAAAACATTATAAGCAAAAAGAATTTTCATAAATAACTTTTTTTGTTAGAAACTTTAATAGCAAAAAGAATTATCATAAAAAAATTGTTAGAAACTAAAATATAAAAAATGTTTTTGAATATAATGATAAAACACTGTAATATTAAATAACAGGAAAAAGAATCACTCCAAAATCTATTTTATAGTAAAGTTAATCACAAACTAGTGATTCACACAAATTTCAAAGAATTCAAATTTAAACTATTCAAATTGGAAAACTAATGGCACTAACAGAAAGTTTATTATTTTTATTACCTAAAATCAAAAAGAATCACTAAAAAACAGTAAGTATTTTATTTTTATAGTAAAGTTAATCACAAACTAGTGATTCACACAAATTTCAAAGAATTCAAATTTAAACTATTCAAATTAGAAAACTAATGGCACTAACAGAAAGTTTATTATTTTTATTACCTAAAATCAAAAAGAATCGCTAAAAAACAGTACGTATTTTATTTTTATAGTAAAGTTAATCACAAACTAGTGATTCACACAAATTTCAAATAATTCAAATTTAAACTATTCAAATTGGAAAACCAATGGCACTAACAGAAAGTTTATTATTTTTATTACCTAAAATAAAAAACAATCATTGAAAGACAGTAAGTATTTTATTTTTATAGTAAAGTTAATCACAAACTAGTGATTCACATAAATTTCAAAGAATTCAAATTTAAACTATTCAAATTGGAAAACTAATGGCACTAACAAAAAGTTTATTATTTTTATTACCTAAAATCAAAAAGAATCACTGAAAAACAGCAAGTATTTTATTTTTATAGTAAAGTTAATCACAAAGTAGTGACTCACACAAATTTCAAAGAATTCAAATTTAAACTATTCAAATTGGAAAACTAATGGCACTAACAGAAAGTTTATTATTTTTATTACCTAAAATCAAAAAGAATCACTGAAAAATAGTAAGTATTTTGTTGTAAATAAAAACAAAATAAAATAAATAAAGCAACAAAGATAATAAAAAAACTGGAAAAAATTAAAAATGCCACCTACTGGGCCACCACGGCGTGAATACGACTAGAAACCCACCCATGGACCAGGATTCAGGCCTGCATTAGGCCCAGTAGGCCCACAGGCAGATAAAAGTGACTTTAGGTCTGTAAGCCTGCATTAGAGAGGAGTTCGAAGTGGTCAGCGCAGCAACGCTTATAAACCACTATCGAAGCCTCTCGGCTAGCGAGGTGGGACTAAACATCCCACCACACCGCGACAGTTCCAGCACAAGACCATTGATCCTGGTTCGTGGCTCGAACAGGGACGAAAGGGGGCCTTTGGTCCCGCTTCGTGGCACCAACTGGAACCAATGCCACCCCTTTAGTCCCGGTTGGTGCCACCAACCGGGACCCCCCGCCCTTTGGGCTGCTGAAAAGAGACCTTTGGTCCCGGTTGGTGGCACCAACTGGGACTAAAGGGGGCATTGGTCCCGGTTGGTGGCACGAACCGGGACCAATGCTTCGTGTATATAAGCAAGACTTGTGAAAATTTCCATTTCTCATCTCGCAGTTGCCGCCCCGACGACATCGACGCTGCCAGGCTGCCGCCCCCGACCGCCGTCTCCGTCGTCGCCGTCACCCCTACCCCGGCCTCGCCGTACCCTGCACCGACCTCGACGCGCCCTGCCCCGACCTTGCCGTCGCCGAGCCCTGCCCCGACCTCGCCGCCGCTCGCCTGCACTATGAGCCTCACCACGACATTCCCCCTCCTCTCCCCCTTCCTCCCGCGCCCCAACGCCGCCGCCGCCCGCCCCGACGTCGCCGACGAAGGCCCTGTTCACATATATAGATTTTTTTGTTCATATTGTAGTAGTAGATGATGACGATGATGATGTATGTATGTTCATATGCAAAAGTTCGGATTTTTTTCTGTTCATAGAATTTTTTTGGTGATATTATTGTAGAATATGCAAATGTTTGTATGTTCATATGCAAAGAATATGTCATTTTTTATAGAATTTTAATGATTTTTTTCTGTCGTAATTTTGTTCATAGAATTTTTATTTTTTTTCATTGTAATTTTGTTCATAGAATTTTTATTGTTTTTTTTCTGTTGTAATTTTGTTCATAAAGTTTTAGGATGAAAAAAAGATGAAGAAAAGAAAGGGAGGAGGAGAAGTTTCGTTTAGTTTTAGGATTATTTTAGTTTATGTTTAGTTTAGGAAGAAGGAAAAGAAAAAGGAGAAGAAGAGGAGAGGAAGAAGAGGAGAAATAAATAAGAAGATGAAAAAAGGGAAAAAAGAGAAGAAGAATATTCTATTTTTTCTTCTTCTCCTCTATTCCTTTCTTCTTCTCCTTTTTTCTTCTTCTTTTTTTCTTCGATCTTCTCATCTTTTTATTTCTTCTTCGTCGTCTTATTTTTTATCGGGTATGTCGTTGTCGATATACCCCCTCCCGATAACTTCAATACAAGGGGGGGGGGTCGATATACCCCCTCCCCGATAACATTATTTTCCCATGTATGTATGTCGTCTTGTCGATATAATCCCCTCCCGAATAACTTCGACATGAGGGGCGGTCGATATATATACCCGCTCTCGACCGTGATAACTTATACCACAAGAGCACCCCCCCGACCCTCTCGCTCGACCAAAACTCTCGACCGTGATAACTTAGACACCCAAACCCTAGAAAAAAACGATGTCGGTCTCCTACCCCCTCCCGCGCCCCTACCCGACAAACTCTCTCGAGGTCAACCAAATTTAACAAGTTAAAAGAGTGTTGTCGTCGAGGCCACCCAAACCCTTGAAGCGTTGCCGAGGCCACCCAAACCCTAGAGAAGCGTCGAGGCCACTAATATGATTCCTTATTGTGATTAGCTAGCTAGTTCTACGTTTGCCACTAATATATCCATCTGTCATGTTTGAATAATAATTTCCATGTTGTAAATATTTGCAGAAACTATGGAGCACCCCCGAGACGAAGAAACAGAAGCGATGTTGGGGGACATAATCGCAGCCGGAAGTGATGCCGTCATGTCGTTTCTCAATGAAACCGATGGTCTGGAAGGACAGTGTGAAGAAGCAGACTACGATGATCGAACAATGGAGGAGGAAGGACATGATTATGATGGCTCTGGTGACCGAATGCCGGTGGAAGGACACCTTGATGACGGCTCCGGTGACCAAATGCCGGTGGAAGAAGGACACCGTGATGACGACTCCGGTGACCGAACGGAGTCCGGCCAGGTATATATATTAATTAAGCATGTGCTGACTATAGCTAATTGATGCATTAATTGTTTTTGGTATGTACACATATTAATTAATAACTCTCATCTTTCTTCTTTTTTCTAGCCCTCCGGATCGAGCACATCTTCGGTAAAGAGACGAGGCCCAAAGAAAAAGTTGCGCTCGGATGAAAGGTTTGAGATCACAGCAATCGCACGTGATGGCCAACCGATTGAACCATCTGGACAAAGGAAGCATTTGCTGCTCAGTGTGGGGTTCTTGTTAGGGACAAGATCCCGATCAGCATCCACCAGTGGTATAAGCCGGCTAAAGATGACCCTGAGGTGTCTTATGTCAATGATATGCAGAAAGATGATCTTTGGACCGCGTTGAAGGCAAATTTCACCCTACCGCCAGAGGAGGATCTGGAGAAGCCAGTTAAAGAGCAATTGATCAAGTCTCGTGATCTTAAGAAGATGGCATAACTATTCAGGAGGTGGAAGAATGAGCTGAAAACAACGTTTGTCGACAAAGAAGAGACACCAGAATTCACCGGCCGGTATGAGAAGATCAGAGATCAGTGGGATGAATTTGTGGCCCACAAGACATCGGGCAAGAGTAAGAAGATGTCAGCGACAAATAAGAAAAATGCTGTGAAGAAGAAGCTTCACCATCGCACGGGGTCAGGTGGCTACCTCAAAGCCCAACCGTTGTGGGTCAAGGCTGAGAATGACCTGCTTGATAAAGGGGTCAAACCAGAGACATTGAACTGGCCAGACCGTTGCCGGACTTGGTTCTTCAGGGTTGGCGGAACCTTAGACCCTGTATCAGGGAAGTGCCGTTGGACGAACGAGCAACTGTGAATACCCGTCACGAGCAACTGCAGTATATCGATGCAGCGCAACAAGGGACATTCGTTCTAGACAGAGAGAACGGCGAGCTCACAATTGCCCTTGGGAATCCTGAGCACCCTGGACGGACACGAGGCACGCCAGGCTCCGTTCGTGGAAGGCTGGGTTTCTGGACGTAGGCGGTTACAAATGCCAGGAGAGGAGGAAGAAAGTGGAGTAGACCCAAATGCAGGCGCTGCACGCAAGGGTACAAGCGATAGAGGAACGAGAAGCAGATCGCAGCAAGCGACCTGCCGAAGCTTCCCCTGAAGCTACCCCGCCATCTCAGCGGAGAAGCAGCGTGGCTTCCACCAAGCTGCTTCAGCTGGAGCCTATATTCACGGCTCCTGCTAGCTACCCCGTGGACTTAATCACGGAGTCTCAACATTGCTACCTTATGACGCAATGGATGAAATTGAAAGTGAAGGCGGCTGTTGGCTCTGTTGCACCTCCTGAACCTGGCGCAACTTTTCACTGTCGGCCGATTCCAGAAGGATATGCTAGGGTGATGGTGGATGAAATAACTGAAGGATTTGAGGACCTCGAGCTTGACCACCCTACGGGTGAAGGGGAGACTCGGCCGGGTTCTTCTCTGAAGACTCCATGCCTATGGCGGAAGGAGCTCATCAACCTTCCAAACTGGACGCCTCTGCCTCCTCCTCCTCCGGCGAGTCAGGGCACTCCACCTCCTCCTCCGCCTCCTCCTCCGGCGAGTGATCAGGGCACTCAGCCTCCTTCTTCGGCGTGTGGCGGCACTCCGCCTCCTTCTCCGCCTGTGCCGGCGTGCTCGAGCAGCCAGCCTCCTCCTGATCCGCCTCGCCAGCAAGGACGGAAGAGACACGCCACCACTCTGGCTGCTCTGGCGTGTTGTAGTCCTTCACCTCCGCCTCATAAGCAACGAAAGAAGACAGCCGCAGCCACTCCGTCTGCTCCGGCATCTAGCAGTACAACTAGAGGCGGGAGGCAATACAGATTCGGTCCATCTCTCAAGCCTCTAGAGAAGTTACCATACGAGAGGACCGCGGAGGAAAATGCGAAGATCGTGGAAACCGAAGTGAAGGACTTCTTTGATGGGCGAAAGCAAAGAAACATCCACCTCCGGAGGAGAAGATAGATTCAGTGAAATTAAAGCGCACTATCGCTGCCCTGAGGAAACCACCAAAGTCTCTGCCGAAAACAAACTATGAGCGCATTACTGAAAAGGTATATATTGAAGCGGAGCGGTCGGGAAGTACTATCAGTGATCGAAGGTTAGCAGAACGACGAGCTGGGAAAAAAATTGCCCAGCTCGGCGAACAAGCGAACCAATCGTGCCCCCCGCTCAAGGTGTCTAGCGATATCGTTGCTAATGATCATAGGATGGTGCCCGGTTATACCAATCTTGATGATTACCTGCCCGACGATGTACATTATGAATTCTTGGAGGTGGACGAACACAAATACCATTACGGGAAGCTTCTCGTCAAAGATGAAAAATCTCTAACAACGATGATGCGAAGGTTGCATGATTGGTACATGAAAACCTGCAGAGAGTCTGGGGGGACGAATACTTTGACGCTGAGAGTTAAAGAGGAGCACGACCTCGTTGGAATTGATCTATTGTCTATTCCATTTGAGGAGTTCTTCCAGTTTTCAATCAAAAGGCCCTCGATAAATTAACGGTCACTTGCTACTGTCTGTAAGTACTACTTCTGTCATTAAGTCTCTATATATAGCTCAACTTTTTCATTGCATGTATTTATAATTATCCTCACTATATTATGCAAATTGAAGATCATCAAGTGCAGAAAAGCAGAAATATATGATATTGGGTTCATTAACACAAATCTCATAGATGAATATGTTGTTAAAAAGAATGCCAAAGAAGCTGAGGCCAACTTGCTCAAATCGTTGGTAATAAATCAAAACAAAGATAAAGTACTCTTTCCTTAAAACTTCAAGTGAGTGTTACTGTCTTGTGCATATTCGGTTTCCCTTATTACTCGAGGTTATAGTAATGTAATTAATTAATGAGTTATGCATGTGTGCGCAGCTTCCACTATATTCTCCTGGAGATTAAGCTTGAGCAGGGACTAGTAATCGTCTTAGACTCGAGACAAAAAGATCCCGAGACCTATGCGGACATGACTAAAATTCTCAACAAGTAAGTTCAATCGATCATTATCGCACCATATCGGCAACTTTTTGTTCATTTCCTGATATCTCAAGTAATAATTATTATCTTTGTCTTGCAGGGTTTGGAAAAAGTTCACCGCAAAAGCTCCAGGACTGCCAAAGGAGCTGCGATATACATACCCGAAAGTAAGTACTACTAGCTAGCTACTTCCGTGCATCTCCCGTTGATTCTAGCTAATTTCATTGATGCCCTTTATAATGCTTCATTATCAGTTTGTTTGACCTCTATTTCTCATAAAGTGCTTGTGGCAGGAACAAGGGAATGATTTCTGTGGATAGTACGTCTGCGAGTTCATCTACAACGCGACTTGCAAAAATAAGCGGGGCTACTCTGAAAGACAATTTGATGTGCGTAAGCAATAATATTCACAATTTCATTTTATTACACCATCATTTCTGTTGAGTTTCATTCATATATATGTATTAACACCCTTCTTCAAATTAGACGTGACAGATGCAGAATGAACTCCTACCAAAAGATCGCATGAAAGCAATTCAAGAGGAATTGGCGGGATTCTTTGTTGACCATGTCATCAATAAAGCTGGAGAATACCATGTTGAAGCTGAGTTCTTATATAATTAGGGGAGATTATATTGTAAGAGATCTTATTGTATATATATAGCTAGTAGCGTCGGATAGATATACGAAAACTTGTTGTTCGCGCAATCTCTCGGAGAAGGAGAGGTCGATATCACTTCTCTCGGTATGCATGATGAACTTCTGTACTTAATGGTTTCCTTCATTTGCTTACTAGCTAGCGTGTCGAGGGCCTCTCTATATGTATAGTACGTAGCGTCGACCAAGCACAGAGATAATAGAGGACACTTCTCTCTATTAATTAATTAGCTACCTAACACAATATGTGAAACACCTTAATTAACCATACAAAACCCCCAAATCCCCCCCCTTTTAGAAAAAAACAAAAACCCTAGCCCCTGAAAAGCTGACGCGTGGATGCCTATAGGTCCCGGTTGGTGCCACCAACCGGGACCAAAAGCCCTCCAGCCTGGGCTCGCCGCAGCGGCCACGTGGAGGCCCATCTGTCCCAGTTCGTATAAGAACCAGGACTAAAGGCCAAGGGCTTTAGTAATGACCCTTTAGTCCCGGTTCCTAAACCGGGACAGATGGGCCTTACGAACCGGGACAAATGGCCCTTTTTCTACTAGTGCATGTACCAGTATCATGCATATGATACTAGTGTATGATACTATCGTAGTGCATATTATTATAAATTAGTATCATATCTCATTTATTCCAATGCATAACACATACTAGAATGAGCAGTAGTAGAATAGAATTTATTATGATACAATATCATAATATGATACTCGACTATCTATTTCTTCATTTAATTTTGGGATTTTTGCATTCATGCCCCTAGTTGGGTCACACACGACTGATTTGCCCCTAGTTTTTCAACAATTGCGATTTTGCCCAGCTCACTTCACTCGCCTTGTGTTTTTGCCCTTCCAGGGCGGTTTTGACCAATCACGGTTCACCACGTGGCGACTGCTCATTGGTCGGAACCACCCCGGAAGGGCAAAAACACAAGGCGAGTGAAGTGAGGTGGGCAAAACCGCAATTATTGAAAAACTAGGGGCAAATCAGTCGAGTGTGACCCAACTAGGGGCACCAATACAATTGTTCCTTTAATTTTGCGCCACCCCATTAAAATTGCCTAATTGATATGCATTATATTAGCTATGATACTCCCATTATGGTTAGCCATATCATTTCATAGTCAAAGATCTGATGTAGCATCTTATTCAACGAGGAAAGAGAAATCAACCACATCTTAATATTGATATTAATCTTAACATCAAATGCAGATATCCCATAAGTTTTCTCTCACCAAATGCATCAAAAAGACTTGGTTTAGATACAACACTAACGTATAGTGCACTATCATTGAGACTGTTATATCTAAACATTTATTTAATGTTATTGGATATAGCTCAAGATATGTTGCACGGGGCCTGCCCTAGGTAAACTATCCCACCAAAGTGCAAAGCCACGACGAAGCTCCTAATCAACAAACTCAAACCCCCAATTCATTGTTACGCATGGAGACTATTGCCGGGCATGCAAAGCATCCGAGCAACACTGGCTGGCAAACGGGCATGACATAGCTGCCATCAAGCCCCACCGCGCTGGGAAAGAAACCGAGAAAGAGCTTGTCTAGTGTTCGATGAGTATTTATGCATTACCAATTATTGTTTTTGTGTTTTTGATGCAGATAATATATGTGAGACATGGCTTATTATCACATGTGCACATCACTTAATGCACGTTCCATAAAAAAATTATACATGTACTTTTTCAGGCTTGGGATGACCTGGACATCGTATGTACACACTAGGGGGGTGTTTGGTTACCCGCATCGAGCCCATCCAGGCCCGCGCGAGAAGGAGGAGGCCTGTTTGGTTGTTTGGATTCACTGTTGGGTCTGCAAAGCACGCTTCTCAAAGCAGCCCAAAGCCTGGCTCGCTGGAAACGCTCGGATTGGCAGTTTCTCGTGAGCCAGGCTGAGTGCGGCGCGAGGTCCCACGGGCGGGTGCGACGCGAGGGCGAGGGGGATGGCGGGAGATGGAAATCTGGCACCGTCTCGGTGCCAAATCTAGCCCCACCCCCCTTTCACTCGTTCACACATAGCCAGTACCCCCTTTCTTCCCATCGCCTCACCACCGGCGGCAGCGGCTACGGCGGCGGAAGAGGTGGCGGCATTTGCGGCGGATCTAGTGCTCCCCTTGCTGTTGGCCACCATCTGGTTGACCTAGTCGGTGCCATGGCTCCCCCACGCCATCCTCGTCTCCGATGCCGGTAAGCAGCACCCCCTCCCCCCTTTGTTAGCTCGGTGGTCAGGCCGTTAGGCTAGGTGTAGGATCGATTTCCCACTGAACGAACCGTCGATGTCGACTAGGTTATCGACACATGGATGAGGCTGATAATTCAGGCAGCATCACTGATTAGTGTGATTCAGGCATGGGTCATGTTCATGCACCAGAGAGCTGTTCATCATGCTAGGAGACCTTTGATCCGCTATGGTCCATTGTTTCTCCGTGAACAGGAGAGGATCCAAAATCTGAACTACATCTACAACTGCAATGACGTCGAGTCTCTGTGGATGCTTCGAATTAAAAAATCACCATTTGGCAGGCTTGTCGAGACCTTCAGGAGCAGGGGGCTGCTATAAGATAGCATCAACACCCGTGTCGAAGAGCAAGTGGCCATGTTCCTCCATGTTGTTGGCCATAACCAGAGGTTCAGGTGTCATTCATAACACGTTCAGGAGATCAATGGAGACCATCTCTAGGTACTTCAAGCAGGTGCTTTTTGCTATTGGGGAGCTTAGAGGAGAGATGATGAGGAGACCATCTGGTCAGACTCCACCCAAGATTCGTGGAAGCCCAAGATGGCATCCATACTTCAAGGTGAGCATTGACAATATACACTTTTCATGGCTTGATATGCTTGTATTGTTCAAGTTGAGCACCAACATAGACTTGTGAAGCCATTTTCAGGATTGCATTGGGGCAATAGATGGTACTCATGTCACTGCCAGAGTTCCTAGGTCACAGTCTGCAGCATGCAGGGGAAGGAAGCACTACACAAGCCAGAATGTGCTTGCTACTGTTGACTTTGATCTGAAGTTTACATATGTGCTAACTGGCAGGGAGGGGTCAGCGCATGATGCTAACATTCTCAGTGACAACATAAGTCGACCTGATGGGATCAACATCCCTGACGACAAGTTCTACCTTGGAGATGCTGGCTATGCATGTCGGCCGGGTATTCTCCCCCGTTCAGGAAAACCTGGTACCATCTCAACGAGTTCTCTGGCAGGAACCATCCTAGGACTGCACAAGAGTTGTTTAATATCAAACACTCCAACCTTAGAGTAACCGTTGAGAGGGCATTCAGAGCTCTAAAGAATAAGTTTAAGATCCTGGATCAGAAGCCATTCCACTCATAATCCACTCAGGTTAAGCTTGTTCTTGCTTGTTGCATTCTGCATAACTGGATCCTTCAGTGGGGCTTTGATGAACACGTGCCTGAGGAGGAAGAGGTCGAGCCTGACGATGTTGTTAGCTCCGGCCATGGTGTGTAGGCATTTGACAATGACGCTTGGAAGAACAAAAGGTTGGAGTGGGCAGAGGCAATGTGGCTTAACAAAGGTCAGTGTAGGATTTGAAGAAGATGAAAGAAGAAGAAGAAGAAGAAGAAGAAGAAGAAGAAGAAGCAGTAGCAGAAGCAGAAGAATAGGAAGTGGAAGAGGAAGATCTGGTAGCAGCAACACCGATGAACTGTCCCCTATTTGGCCAATGGCTCTTAATAATTTGAACTGTCATTTGATAGTAGTTAGGATGAACTGTCATTTGTTTAACTAGCTGACGCTACATGTTCAGATTATGTTGGTAAGGTCACCACTAGTTAGAAGTGGTGACAACACCTTATGCAGGTTGCAACCAAACACCATGTCATATGTGTGTCTAATGCAATACGGGCAACCAAACACCGGGTCAAAAATGGTTGTGTCATGCAACTAGGGGCATGCAGGCAACCAAAGTATGTGCATCTGATGTTTTTTTGGCCTGCATCCCCTCAAACCGGCTTACTAGAGCCAAGCTCGCCGGGCAAGGCTGGATTGGCAATGTAACCAAACATGCCCTAGGTGTATGTATTCTGATGTCTCAGCCGGCCGGCAAGCTCGCGTGCATATGTACCCGAATACCTGCAACACTCAGCTAACCATGCGTGTACGCTTACGTGCATAGTAGTAGCCAATCTTCGCTTAATCCGTATCCCCTGTTTCGAGTTGCAAATATTAGCAACAGAACCAGTATCAATTACCCAGGTGCTACTGCGAGCATTAGTAAGGTACACATCAATAACATGTATATCAAATATACCTTTCACTTTGCCATCCTTCTTATCCACCAAATACTTGGGGCAGTTCCGCTTTTAGTGACCAGTCCCTTTGTAGTAGAAGCACTCAGTCTCAGGCTTAGGTCCAGACTTGGGCTTCTTTACTTGAGAAGCAACTTTTTTGTTCTTCTTCTTGAAGTTTCCCTTCTTCCCTTTGCCCTTCTTCTTGAAACCGGTGGTCTTGTTGACCATCAACACTTGATGCTCATTCTTGATTTCTACCTCCGCAGCCTTTAGCATCACGAAGAGCTCGGGAATTGTCTTATCCATCCCTTGCATATTATAGTTCATCATGAAGCTTTTGTAGCTTGGTGGCAGTGATTGAAGAACCCTGTCAATGACACTATCAACTAGAAGATTAACTCCCAGCTGAGTCAAGTGATTGTGGTACCCAGACATTCTGAGTATGTGTTCACTGACATAACTATTCTCCTCCATTTTGCAGTTGTAGAACTTATTGGAGATTTCATATCTTTCTATCCGGGCATTTGCTTGAAATATTAACTTCAACTCCTGGAACATCTCATATGCTCCATGACGTTCAAAATGTCGTTGAAGTCCCGGTTCTAAGTCGTAAAGCATGGCACACCGAACTATCGAGTAGTCATCAGCTTTGCTCTGCCAGGTGCTCATAACATCTAGAGTTGCTCCTGCGGCGGGTTTGGCACCTAGCGGTGCTTCCAGGACGTAATTCTTCTGTGCAGCAATCCTCAAATTATGGACCCAGTCCGTGTAGTTTCTACCATCATCTTTCAACTTAGCTTTCTCTAGGAACGCATTAAAATTCAATAGAACAATAACACAGGCCATTTATCTACAACAACATAGACATGCAAAAATAATATCAGGTACTAAGTTCATGATAAATTAAAGTTCAATTAATCATATTACTTAAGAACTCCCACTTAGATAGACATCCCTCTAATCATCTAAGTGATCATGTGATCCATATCAACTAAACCATGTCCGATCATCACGTGAGATGGAGTAGTTTTCAATGGTGAACATCACTATGTTGATCGTATCTACTATATGATTCACGCTCGACCTTTCGGTCTCAGTGTTCCGAGGCCATATCTACATATGCTAGGCTCGTCAAGTTTAACCCGAGTATTCTGCTTGTGCAAAACTAGCTTGCACCCGTTGTATGTGAATGTAGAGCTTATTACACCCGATCATCATGTGGTGTCTCGGCATGACGAACTATAGCAATGGTGCATACTCAGGGAGAACCTTTGTAACGCCCTTGATGCGGCTATAGTTCCCATGTGTCGAGGCATGGCTTAGAGGCATAACCGCATTGAAAGCAATGTCGCAAGTTAGGCAATCTTCACAACATCCCATGTAATATAGATAATAAAGGGGAGATACATAGTTGGCTTACACTCGCCACGCCAATCAAAGTACATAAATAGCATTACATCCATCAAACACTCATGGCCCGACTACGGCGCCAAAATAAAAGATAAACCCAACATGCGACACGGTCCCGATCACCCCAACTGGGCACCACTACTGATCATCAGGGAAAGACACATAATATCGGCGTGAGTCCTTGTCGAACTCCCACTTGAGCTCAAGCGCGTCATCTGGAACGGAATCATCAGGCCCTGCATCTGGTTTGGAAGTTATCTGTGAGCCACAGGGACTCAGCAATCTCGCACCCTCGCGATCAAGACTATTTAAGCTTATAGGAAAGGGCAAGGTAAAATATGTGGAGCTGCAGCAAGCGACTAGCATATATGGTGGCTAACCTATTGGCAAAAGAGAGCGAGAAGAGAAGGCAAAGCGCGAACGAATAACTAGAGAGCAACCTGCGGCAAGCATTACTCCAACACCGTTTTCACTTCCCGGACTCCGCCGAGAAGAGACCATCACGGTAACTCACACTGTTGATTCATTTTAATTAAGTTAAGGTTCAAGTTGTCTACAACCGGACATTAACAAATTCTCATCTGCCCATAACCGCGGGCACGGCTTTCAAAAGTTCAAATCCCTGCAGGGGAGTCCCAACTTAGCCCATGACAAGCTCTCACGGTCAACGAAGGAATAGACCTTCTCCCGAGACATTCCGATCAGACTCGGTATCCCGGTTCTACAAGACACTTTGACAAGTTAAAACAAATCCAGCAACACCGCCCGAATGTGCCGACAAATCCCAATAGGAGCTGCACATATCTCGTTCTCAGGGCACACTCAGATAGGTCAAGCTACGAGTAAAACCAGCCCTCGAGTTTCCCCGAGGTGGCCCCGCAGGCTGCCTGGTTCGGACCAACACTCAGAGGAGCATGGGCCGGGGGGGGGGTTAAATAAGATGACCCTCGGGCTCCGGAAACCCAAGGGAAAAAGAGGCTAGGTGGCAAATGGTAAAACCAAGGTTGAGCATTGCTGGAAAAGCTTTAATCAAGGTGAACTATCAAGGGGTTCCCATTATCACCCAACCGCGTAAGGAACGCAAAATCTGGGAACATAACACCGATATGACGGAAACTAGGGCGACAAGAGTGGAACAAAACACTAGGCGAGAGGCCGAACCTTCCACCCTTTACCAAGTATATAGATGCATTAAGATAACAAGGCAATATAATGATATCGCAACGAGTAAGTAATGTCCCAACAAGGAACGGTCTCCAATCTTCACCTGCAACTAGCAACGCTATAGGAGGGGCTGAGAAAAGCGGTAACATAGCCAGTCAACGGTTTGCTAGGACATGGTGGGTTAGAGGTTTGACATGGCAATTTGGGAGGCATGATAAGCAAGTGGTAGGCATCGTAGCATAGGCATAGCAAAAGAGCGAGCATCTAGCAAAGCAAAGATAGTAGTGATTTCGAGGGTATGATCATCTTGCCTGCAAAGTTGTCAGAGTTGACTGGATCCTCGAAAGCAAACTCAACGGGCTCCTCGTTAGTGAACTCGTCTCCCGGCTCTACCCAAACAAGACAAATAAGTAACAAGGACACAATCAACCACGCGCAAGGCTCAAACAAAATGACGCAAAGATAGTATGCTATGCGGGATGCGATATGGGATGCATATGCAAGATTTTACAAAGAAAGCATGAACCTGGCCTCAACTTGGAAATCCAAGTGTGCCACTGGAAAGGTGAGGTGAAACCGCTTGAAAACGATATAAAGAACGCCGGAATCGGAGTTACGGTTTGAAAATGGCAAACAATTCAAATGTGACCACGTTCTGCGATTTACAGCAAGTAGCCATCTAAATGCAACAAGATGAACATGCTACAGCACCCAAACATGGCATCAAAATGCATGGAAGGGATCCATCCATGATGCTTAACAAAAGACTAGCACTGAGCTATGGCCAATTCATCCATTAACAGGTTCAAACAAGCATGGCAAAAATGTATTTGGTAAACAAATTTCAGACTTAGTGAAATCAACACTTGTCTGAAATTTTAGATCAGGTAGCACACTTTGGAGCATGAAAACTATATGCTACAGGACCTGAACATGGCAAAGTAAAGCATGTCATGGAGCTACTCAAAGAGCTTAACAAAAGTCCCTTAGTGACCTTGAGCCAAAAGGGATCAGAAAATACATTTGCAAGCATGTGAACATGGCAAAAACATAATCAGTTCTCAGACTTAGTGAAAACTGGAGCATGCTGAAACAGATATCAAGTAGACATGTTTACGAGCTCGATGCACTCACTACAGAGCAAGTCATGACAATCTAAGCATACACCCATCAAGAAAACACATAATACAAGCTAGACATGGCAAGAACAATAACATAGCATGCACGGATCAACTACAACATCCTCGGCAAAATTGCTAACAAGTAGACAATCTGCCCAGATTCACGAAATGACAAAAGTAGAGCTCGATTGACTCAAACTAGGGTGCTCCATAATTGCAAACAGAGACATGGATGGATATAGCACTACAAGATTAACAAAACATCCTTACTGATCATCCTCAAAAGAGGCACGGATCACTAGGAAACAACATGAACATATGGCATATTGAGATAAACAGATCAAGGACTTAGTGGAAATGCTAAGTCCCTGAAATCAGCATTTATGAATGCTCCACTTTGCAAGCTTGTGCTAGTCACCACACACATCACAAAAATACATGGGTTGCACCTCTGGATAGATGGTAAAGCATATAACAAAACTCATGTAGAGCTCAGGGGCATATCATGCACACAATAATCATGGCAAAAATGACAAATGTCTAATTGGAGCAGCACATCTGACAATTATCTCAAATAGCACTCTTCCAACAGTATTTCGGGCATCAAGACGAACTCAAATGAAAATGATGCAATGAGATGAAATGATGTGCTCTTTGAGACGAACATTTTTATATGCTATATGCCCAAAACGAAGCTACGGATGCGGAGTTACGATGCGATGAACATGGGCATATGGATCTGGAAATCAGGGACTTAGAAGAAAATTCCACCTCACGGATTAGGGTTGACCCGGGCACGCAAAACGAGGCGGTGGCGGATCTCGCCGGAGATGATGACGACGGCGGCCGGCGAGGTCGGGGTCGCCAGATTCGGCCCTCCCGCGGCCGGATCTGGCCGGAGGCGAGGCGCGGGCGTCGGGAGGAGGCGGCGGCCGGCGAGGACTGTGGCGGCGGGCGGCGGAGCAGGCCGGCGAGGTCGGGCGGTGAGGTGGCGTGGCGGCCGGCGACGAGGTGGTGGTGGCGGGCGGCGGAGCAGGCCGGCGGAGGAGGAGCCACCGGGCGGCGCGGGCGACGGGCTCGCGGGGGCCCGACTCGGGCCTCCCGGGCCGGAGCGGCGGCGGCGGGGGCGTGCCACGTGTCACGCGCCGATTGGCGCGGGCGTGGCGGCAGGATTTGTCCGGCGCTGACCGGACGTGTCCGGCGCGCGGATGGAGCGGGGCTACGGTTTGGGGGAGAGTGGAACCGCGAATTTTTAGGAGGGGTCTATATATAGACATAGAGGGAGCTAGGAGTGTCCAAATGAGGTGCGGTTTTCGGCCACGCGATCGTGATCGAACGCTCTAGATGATGGAGAGGGTTTTGGTGGGTTTTGGGCCAAAATGGAGGGGTGTTGGGCTGCAACACACACGAGGCCTTTTCGGTCCTTCGGTTAACCGTTGGAGCATCAAACGAAGTCCAAATGGTACGAAACTTGACAGGCGGTCTACCAGTAGTAAACCAAGGCCGCTTGGCAAGTCTCAGTCCAATCTAGAAATGTTTAATCCCCACACACGAAAAAAAGGTAGAAATGACCACCGGAGGAGAACGAAGCGCCGGAATGCAAAACAGACAACGGAGAAAATGCTCGAATGCATGAGAGGAACACGTATGCAAATGCAATGCACATGATAACATGATATGAGATGCATGACAACGACAACAACACACGGAGACAAAAACCTGAACCCGAGAAAATAAAATAACTTAACGCCGAAAACGGCAAGAGTTGGATTACATATTAGGCAAATCATATCCGGGGTGTTACAACACTCCACCACTACGAAAGGATCTCGTCCCGAGACCTAGGACTGAAAGAACACTGGGTATTCAGAACGGAGGTGATCCTCGCGTTCCCAGGTAGCTTCATGGTCGAAATGGTGTGACCACTTGACTTTGAGGAATTTGATTGACTTGTTGCGAGTCTTGCGTTCAGTCTCTTCAAGAATAGCAACGGGGTGCTCACGATAAGAGAGATCTTCTTGGAGTTCGATGTCCTCAAAGTTGACGGTGCGGTCAGGAGTCTTGAAGCACTTTCAGAGCTGAGAGACATGGAACACGTCATGAACATTTGCAAAGTTTGAAGGAAGCTCGAGTTGATAGGCGAGATCGCCTCTCTTGCTAGCGATCTTGAAAGGTCCCACGTATCTGGGGGCAAGCTTCCCTTTGATACTGAAGCAACGAGTACCTTTCATTGGAGAGACGCGGAGGTAAACATGATCTCCGATCTCGAAAGCCAAATCACGGTGCTTACTATCATAGTAGCTCTTCTGGCGGGATTGGGCTGCTTTGAGGTTATCTCGAATGACTTTGCACATTTCCTCTGCCTCTGTGATTAAGTCATTACCCAAAAGCTGATGTTCACCGGTTTCGGACTAGTTGAGAGGGGTACGGCACTTCCTACCATACAGAATTTCAAATGGGGCCTTGCCCGAACTTGCTTGAAAACTGTTGTTGTAGGAGAATTCAGCATATGGAAGACAATCCTCCCACTTCATGCCGAAGGAGATCACACAAGCCTTGAGCATATCTTCAAGAATCTGGTTGACACGCTCGACTTGACCGCTAGTGTGAGGATGGAAAGCTGTGCTGAAGCGGATGTTGGTGCCCATGGCCTTCTGAAAAGAATCCCAAAACTTGGAGGTAAAGATGCTGCCACGGTCTGAAGAGATCACTTGTGGAATACCATGCAGAGAGACAATTCGAGAGGTATAGAGCTTCGCCAATTGAGCTGCAGTGATTGACTCTTTGATAGGCAGAAAGTGAGCCACTTTAGTGAGTTTGTCGATGACAACGAATATAGCATCATTGCCACGCTTGGACTTTGGAAACCCAGTCATGAAGTCCATCTCAATGTGGTCAAACTTCCATTCTGGAATGGCAAGAGGTTGGAGGAGACCAGCTGGCCTTTGGTGTTCTGCCTTCACTCTTCTGCAGACATCACATTCATTCACGAACTGAGCAATCTCGCGCTTCATTCGAGTCCACCAATAAGCCTGCTTGAGGTCCTCATACATCTTCGTGCTCCCAGGGTGGATGGGAGGAGAGAATTGTGAGCCTCATCCATGATCACTTTACGAAGGTCACCTTTGGGCACAACAATACGATCCTCGAAGAAGAGAGTATCCTTGTCATCAAGGCGGTAGCACTTGTACTTGGGTTGACTCTTGGCAATCCCAATCTTCACCTTTTTCACCATAGCATCAAGAAGCTGGGCTTGGTGAATCTGGTCTTCCAAGGTAGGAGAGACTTGAAGGTTGGCGAGGAAACCTTGAGGAACAACTTTCAGATTAAGTTTGCGGAAAGCTTCACAAAGCTCGGGTTGATAAGGCTTGAGAATCAGGCTGTTGCAATAAGCCTTCCTGCTCAATGCGTCAGCAATCACATTGGCCTTGCCTGGAGTATACTCGATACTTGGATTATACTCTTGAATCATTTCGACCCATCGAGTTTGCCTGAGGTTGAGATTAGGCTGAGTGAAGATGTACTTGAGACTCTTGTGATCAGTGAAAATGTCCACTTTTCTTCCCAATAAAAGATGTCTCCAAGTCAAAAGAGCATGCACAACTGCCGCCAACTCAAGGTCATGAGTGGGGTAGTTCTTCTCGTTGGGCTTGAACTGGCGAGAGGTATAAGCCACAACTTTCTTCTCTTGCATCAACACTGCGCCAAGACCTTGGAGAGAGGCATCGCAAAAGACCTCGTACGGCTTGGATTCATCAGGCGGAGTCAAAACTGGAGCAGTGACCAATTTCTCTTTCAAAGTGTTGAAAGCAATGTCACACTCCGGAGACCAAACGTACTTGACGTGCTTCTGGAGAAGATTTGAGAGAGGCTTCGCGATCTTAGAAAAGTTTTCAACGAATCTTCGACAATAGCTTGCGAGACCGAGGAAGCTATGGAGTTGCTTCACGTTCTGAGGTGGTTCCCAATTCACAATTGCAGACACCTTCTCTGGATTCACCGCAATGCCCTTGGCAGAGATGATATGACCAAGATAAAGAACCTCATCGAACCAAAATTCGCGCTTGGAGAACTTGGCGTAGAACTTGTGTTCCCTGAGCTTATCGAGTACCACACGCAAGTGCTTGGCATGATCTTCCTTGTTCTTCGAAAAGACCAGAATGTCGTCGAGATAGACCAAAACAAAGTCATTGGTGTAGGCATTGAAGATGAAGTTCATCATGCGAGAGAAAGTCGGAGGAGTGTTGACGAGGCCAAAAGACATGACAGTGTATTCATATGAACCAAAGCTTGTCCTGAAAGCCGTCTTGGGAATATCTTGCTCGCGGATTCGAATCTGATGATAACCCATACGGAGATCAAGCTTGGAGAATACTTGGGCACCTTTGAGTTGTTCGAACAGCTCGTTGATGTTGGGAAGTGGGTATTTGTTCTTGATGGTCTTCTTGTTCAATGGACGGTAATCAACACAAAGTCGGTCCGTTCCATCCTTCTTCTTCACAAAAAGAACACCACAACCCCACGGAGAAGAACTAGGTCGGATGAGGCCCATTCTCTCTTGAACATCGAGTTGCTTCTTCAGCTCCTTGAACTCTTCAGGTCCGAGCTTGTAAGGACGCTTGCACACAGGTTCCGTGCCAGGCTCAAGATCGATGACGAATTCAACTGGCCGGTGCGGAGGCATTCCTGGAAGCTCTTCTGGAAAGACGTTTTGATATTCGCAAACGACTGGAATTTGCGAGATAGCATCCAGTTCACCCTTCTCATTGAGAGAGAACAGACAGATGGTATCATCACGAGCGGCAAAGACAATTACATCCTCAGACGAATGAGTCAATTGAATCTGCCTGGCTGCACAATCAAGCTGAGCCTTGTGCTTAGAAAGCCAATCCATTCCGAGAATAAGATCAATGTCCGAGTCACCAAGAACCATTAGGGAAGAAAGGAACTTGTAGTCGCCCAAGGTGATAGTAACATCTGGCACCTCCAGACTTGCACTCAAACGTTTGCCAGGAGAAACGATATCCATTTGTTTACCCAAATGAGAAGAAACGAATTCATGCTTGGTAAAAAATGGCTTTGACATGAAACAATGCGATGCACCAGTGTCAAAAAGAACTCTTGCAAGAATATCGTTAACAGGAAGGTTACCCATGATGACATCTGACGAGTCCTCTGCCTGAGCTGCATTCATCAAGTTGACCTTGGCGTGCTTGGGGTTATGCTTGACCACAGCTGTACTTGCCGATCTCACAGGAGGAGGAGGAGGAAGACGCCTCTGATTGAAGCATTTGTTGGCATAGTGACCCTTCTGTTGGCACTTGTTGCACGTGACCTTTGAAAGCGGACGGTGATACGGAGCACTCGATCTTGGAGCTTGAGACGAAGTCTTGTTCTGAAAGCCAGGGTTGGGTGGGTGGGAACATCCACTTCCACGTTTGCTCTTTTGTTGGTACGGCTGACGAAATGGAGGAGGAGGAAGCCAAAACTTCTGCTGCTTGGCCACTTGAGTAGAGGAAGAAGGAGTAGCATCTCTGACTCGCTTCTTGGAAGCATCACACCTTAGTTGAACGGCCTCTTGCTTCAATGCCATGTTGTAGAACTCATCGTATCTCAAGGGCTCAAAGAGAACAAGAGCTAGCTGAATTTCTTCTCTGAGACCACCCCTGAATTGGTATATCATGCTCTTGTCGTCGGGGACGTCCTGCTTAGCAAAGCGGGCGAGCTTCTGAAACAACTTGTTGTAGTCATAGACAAACAAAGAGCCTTGCTTCAGGTTGTGGAATTCCTCATGCTTGCTTTCAACCACGCTCTGAGGAATATGATGAGCTTTGAAGTCTTGACGGAATTCATCCTAGGTAATCACACGGCCTCCTCTGGAATCCTTGAACTGCAGGAACCATTCTGCAGCTTGGTCTTTGAGTTGGAAGGAAGCGAACTTGACAAAGTCCTCAGGCCTGACGTTACTGCACTCGAAATGCTTGCACAGATCCATGAGCCAATCGTCAGCATCAGTTGCCTCAACACAATTGCTGAAAGTCTTTGGCCCGTTAGCAAGGAACTGGTTGAGTGTAGCAAAGTGATTCTGATTGTTGCCTTGGTTGCCTTGGTTCGCTTGATTGCGCTCTTGAAGAATTTGCATGATCAACTGTGTGTTTGCATTGATTGCGGCCATCACAGCTTGCCATGCCTCTGGAGGAGGAGGAGGTGGTGGCGGATCCTGATTCTGATTCTGGTTGGTGCTCTTAGCGGGAGCCATCCTGAAGAGGGTGACAACCATTAGCACATTGACAGATAAAATGAAGCTGAATCAAACGGGTTGAAATTGCAACATATAGTCTTCACATCCGAACATAAGAACGAATGCATTCCACTTGAAATGGTCACATATCCATAAATTGATAAGACACTTAGAATTTAGGTAGAGAAATAAATTAACAAGGTACGGATCAAGAACAAATACTCGGTAAGAAATCCCAATCTCAAACCAATATCCATGGAAGAAGAACTAGAGCTACAAGAATTCCCACCTATGAAACTCCCGAACCTTTCCGGTTATGCAATCAGGTGTTGGGGATACAGGGGAAGCATAATATCTCACCCAAATCTAGCAAATCCTACATCCAGCTGTATCCATCCTTCAACACATAACCGAGAAAAACTTCGGAAACCATCTACCTCAACCTTCGAAAAGCATCCGTTATACAAGTTATGGTGATACTCCCGAACTCCCGCCCCAGTACTGGGTGGCGTCGAGGTTATCTCACCAACGAACTGCATAAAAGAGATTTTCGATGTCAGCATACTAAAATCAGGTATTCCAGAACTGCAACGATAAAATTGTGACGACAACACCTCGGAGCTCAACTCTCTGGGACACTGCCACAACCCCTAAAGACAGGAGGCACCAAGAACAATGTTCTTGTCACAAAACCATCGAAACGATTCCAAGATACCCGCGTGATCCTAAATTTTTTTTAGTGAAATTTGAGAAGAGAATAGTCAAAACTCTACGTCAGGATGCCTTACCAGAGCGATGAGGAGAAGGGGGAGTAAAAAGAATTCCTAAACTCTCCGATATATAATTCCTAAATGACTCAAAATATTTTTTTCTAGACTCAACTCGGCCGCTAAAAACGATCAAGCAATGGGGGCTCCTAAGGTCGGGGAAGGCTCTGATACCAACTTGTAACGCCCTCGATGCGGCTATAGCTCCCACATGTCGAGGCACGACTTAGAGGCATAACTGCATTGAAAGCAATGTCGCAAGTTAGGCAATCTTCACAACAACCCATGTAATATAGATAATA
The DNA here is from genome assembly GCF_002162155.2 of Triticum dicoccoides. Taxonomy (NCBI): domain Eukaryota; kingdom Viridiplantae; phylum Streptophyta; class Magnoliopsida; order Poales; family Poaceae; genus Triticum; species Triticum dicoccoides. Next base: position 665,335,977 of record NC_041382.1, on the reverse strand, counting down.
AAGGGGAGATACATAGTTGGCTTACACTCGCCACGCCAATCAAAGTACATAAATAGCATTAAATCAATCAAACACTCATGGCCCGACTACGACGCCAAAATAAAAGATAAACCCAACATGCGACACGGTCCCGATCACCCCAACTGGGCACCACTACTGATCATCAGGGAAAGACACATAATATCGGCGTGAGTCCTCGTCGAACTCCCACTTGAGCTCAAGCGCGTCATCTGGAACGGAATCATCAGGCCCTGCATCTGGTTTGGAAGTAATCTGTGAGCCACAGGGACTCAGCAATCTCGCACCCTCGCGATCAAGACTATTTAAGCTTATAGGTAAGGGCAAGGTAAAATATGTGGAGCTGCAGCAAGCGACTAGCATATATGGTGCCTAACCTGTTCGCAAAAGAGAGCGAGAAGAGAAGGCAAAGCGCGAACGAATAACTAGAGAGCAACCTGCGGCAAGCATTACTCCAACACCGTGTTCACTTCCCGGACTCCGCCGAGAAGAGACCATCACGGTAACTCACACTGTTGATTCATTTTAATTAAGTTAAGGTTCAAGTTGTCTACAACCGGACATTAACAAATTCCCATCTGCCCGTAACCGCGGGCACGGCTTTCAAAAGTTCAAATCCCTGCAGGGGAGTCCCAACTTATCCCATGACAAGCTCTCACGGTCAACGAAGGAATAGACCTTCTCCCGAGACATTCCGATCAGACTCGGTATCCCGGTTCTACAAGACACTTTGACAAGTTAAAACAAATCCAGCAACACCGCCCGAATGTGCCGACAAATCCCGATTAGAGCTGCACATATCTCGTTCACAGGTCACACTCAGATAGGTCAAGCTACGAGTAAAACCAGCCCTCGAGTTTCCCCGAGGTGGCCCCGCAGGCTGCCTGGTTCGGACCAACACTCAGAGGAGCACTG